>NC_000068.7:92578458-92931583 GCF_000001635.26 Mus musculus
AGTTCTAAAAAGAAAAAAACAAAGGCAGGGGAACAAAAGGTGCTGTGGTGGGGGTAAACACTGTCCTACCTTAAATCACGATTGGTAATATCCAGGAAGGCTCACAAAATAACTTCTTCTTATTCAGTTACTAGACAGCAATTTTGTAGGGCAGTAATATCGTTTCTTCCTTGACTGATACTGTGTCTCAGCTCTCACCAACTGCGTCATGTCCAGTTGCGTCTTATGTGGCCATGCCCTTTATAGTTAAGGCCACCAGAAACATACCTTTGGACAGAGTTCTTTGTTGGCTCATTGCAACCAAAGAGATACATACACTACTCATGGGATTTTGGGAATTTGAGTAAGACTTGAGAAAAAAACTTAAGGATTTGGGCTTGCTTTAGGTGATCTGGATACTCAAGGACTTGGGATTTCTTTGAACCTGATACTGAGAGGTAAAGGCATTCATTTTAAATGCTCATCCTAATTCATGTTTGTTATGTAGTAATGGTGTGTATGACACTTGGTTATATGTACATGGGTAGGTGCAGATTCATGTGTGCATGCATGAGTGGATGGAGGCCAGAGGTCTGCAAGTCAGGTGTCTTCCTCTATTGTCCTCTGCCTGGGTTTTTGAGACAGAGTCTCTCATTGAACCTAGAGCTCATGGACTGGCTACATTGGCGACTGAGCTTCAGGCTTTTCCCCCGTCTCCACCCTCCCACCCAGTGCTGGTGATACAGTTGTGTATTGCCACACCCAGGGTTTGTTTCTCATTGTATTGTGGGTGCTAGGGACCCAGATTCAGGTCCTTTTGGATGTACAGCACTAAACATTAAAACCACCGACCTGTCTCCCCAGCTCCTCACAATCCCTTAACCCAAAGGAAATGTTATGGGGTGAATGAGCCTTCTACCATGATCGATAAAAAGCAAACTATCACTGCTTTTAGCTAGACCTGGTTGAGGTCTGCTCATTTTTCTGTGACTTGGAGGACACCAATATCTAGTCACCATGTTTTGGGGGGACTTGACTGGATTCCTCTTGGGTTAGGTTGCTTCTCCCTCTTCCCTTTCTCACCACTCAGAAGAGAAAGGATGGAGCCAGCACCAGGAAATGGAAGATGGCATCTGCCCAGGGGCAGAGTTGGCTCCTACACATGAGTCTGTGACACAGAGTGGGTCTTTTCTGTTTTCAACATTCTCCCAGTTAGAGATTGGTCAGAAAATGGCACCTGTAACTGGATAAGAGTCCATTTTATGCCTTTTGGGAAGAGTCTTTTAACATGATGAGACAAGGGCTGCACCAAGAGCAAGAAGAATCTAAAGAGAAGGCTCCAGCAGCCACGCAATATAGTGCAAATAGACCCAAAGATGATGTGTGGGTGTCCAACTCCAGGCCAGGCAATCACGTCTCCAATCCAAGTAACATTTTTCTAGACATCCAGCTGGCTTTTCTTTAATTGAGAATATGGGCTGTTCTATGTGAGTCTGAGGTGTTTATATGTATGTAGCAGGTGTTTGCCTGGTCCTTCTAGACTAAGTAGGACATCAAGTGCCACGAGCTCTTAGAGTAAAAAGCAGCCACGTCTGGCCTGTACACGTTCATGTAAACTGGCTGCTTGGGTTTCCAGAGTCAGAAGCTTGTGTGAGTTAAATGAGCCCAATAGGGTAAGGGAGGGATTGAAGCCTTTTTGGGATGGTCTCGATTACTGCAGTGTGCACAGGATGCACACAGAGTTAGTGGTCGCCTAGCCACTCAGGGAGGGGGCTCAGTAACTACCCCATGTTCATTCTGTCTTGGAACTTTTTGGGGAATGTCATTCTCTAAATGTTGGTAATTTTTAAACATCTCAAAGTCTCTAAAGAGAGAGGGCAAGGTAATGTGTATGCATGAGCCTAGTGTCCACAAGGGAAGCAGAAGGGTTAGTCCAGTGTCCCAGACATCCACCAGCCACACTCTGCGTCCTTTGACCTTTGATGTCCCTTATTCCAACAAGGGTGAGATAGGCTTTCAAAATTTTAAAGTTTTCGCTCACCAAGTGGGAAGCTTCCTTTGAAGAGGAGAGAAACATAGTGGAGAATCTCCAAAATGAACCCACTGTTCCAGCAAGAAGCGCCTCAAGACCAGGCTCCACTTGTCGCTGGCCGTGCTTTGCTGGTGAGGTTACAATGACATAAACAGAAACATCTTCCTGAAATGGGGTCAAAGTTGAGATTTTGTTTTATTTTGTTTTGTTTTGTTTTTGTTTTTTTGAGACAGGGTTTCTCTGTGTTGCCTTGACTGTCCTGGAATTTACTCTGTAGACCAGGCTGGCCTTGAACTTACCAAGACAGAGATCCACCTGCCTCTGCTTCCCAAGTGCTGGGATTAAAGCCAAACTCTAAATTTAAAAAGAAAATGTTTGGAATTAATCAGAGCTGATAAATGTATGTATCCAAACACTTAGACGGAAAGCTAGCTTCCGATGGATTTAAAGAATGAAACACTTGCCATCATCCAAATTCCTTCTGATTTCACTATGAGCTGACACAACACAGGGCAGTTATTTTATTCTTTAGGGATAGAAGGGCCTTGGTGGGTGTGTTAGGTGGATAAAAATCCATAGAATTAAGATAAGTGACAGTTGTGTTGAGAAGTCTTTGAGTTGAGGGTTTAATTACAATAAGACAGACAGTAGTGTGTGGCAGAAGAAGCATCATGGGCCTTGGTGGGAGGCCCCACTTCTGAAGTCAGGGCCATGCTTGTCAGCTTGGGTATATGCTGGCTTCTTTGTGGTTATCTATTCCCTAAGAACATATAAAACCCCTCAGTTTGAGCTTCCCTGGGATGGATGGCATGCCATTGTGTACTCTCTGCTTTAGGGAGGCACCACCATGAGGAGTAGCTCTGTGGTCTTCTCTAGTGAGTTGTTAGCAGTCTTTGTTAATGGTTTTCAAGGCTCAAGGCAGTCCATGGTCATCTCTACAGCTTGAGAACGCCAAGCCAGCTCAGAGGCTTGTGTGGAGCCTGACCTAGACTGAGGCGCAGCTTCCTTAACTGCATGCACCTGCCCTTACTCCAGTTCCGAGGCCTGGAGCGTGCCACGCCCATTCTGCTCTTACTCCTGAGGTAAACACAGTTGGATTTGTGGAGCCGGCACTTCATAACAGGACCAACTATGAGGCAGGGGCTTTTTTCCTTAAATCTTCCTTGGCAAGAGAGGGCAGGGCTCAGTGATGCCTTGTGGCAGGCTTGGTAGCTCCGGGCAAAGAAGGGAGGAGTCAGCAGGTGCCCTCTAAACTGTTAGCTGTGTAAGTTCTGCAGGGACTCAGACCATTCAAAGGGAGGTTGTCATCTTCAGAAGGAGGATCGGACACGCTTGCTTTTGTCTAGAGGTAGAGAGATGTGGAAGGAGGGCCGGGGAGCACAGGGAATCCAGGCCCCATCGACTGAGAGGTCTCTTTACTACTCCCCTAGGCCCTGAACTGGGACCATGGGCCTGTAGGAGGTTCACAAAGGTGAGAAGAAAGTCGGAAGAAGGAAGTGGGCCCCAAGAATGGCTGGGTGTGGTGCGCTCTCCTGTTCTACGGAGGGGGTTGAAGTTGCTCTGCAGTGCTTTTCTTCTTCACTCTACCCCGAAAGAGAAGGATCGCCACAGGGCTGGGGAAGGACAGGCTGAGTGCTGGCTCAGGGTCAGTGCTAGGACATAGCAAATGGAGCAGGAAGAAGGACCTGGGGCTGGTGTGAGAGGGTCGTGGCTGAATCCCAGCAGGACCCCAGAAGCTGGCCCAAGTCCCCTCTGCCTCCTTTGAACTGAGGAGCACAGTCCCCTGGACTGACCTGACCTGACCCCTCCCTAAGCTCTGGAGACATGTCTGAGGCCTGAGGGCCCTGTCCTTTCCCATGAAGGGTTTCTCTCCAACGGCTCCCATTCCAAATCCATCTTCATTAGTAACAATAAACATCAGAGCCTGAGTCCTTAGAAGGCTGCTCTGAGATAAGTAAGGCTTTTCATATTTAATTTATGAGTGCCCTCTTTGGGGTGTGGTGGGTTAATTAAGAGATGAATTAGATGGAACTGCATGTCCCCAAGGATGTGAGCAAGCTCTTTCTGATGAGAGAGAGACGGGGGGGGGGGTGGGGGGGGGAGAAAGTGACTGTAGGTTTAAGAGGAAGGCCTGGTGGAAGTGCATCTTCTCTTCTCACCATGGCCTTGACCTTGGGGCTGGAGATCCTTCCTTTCTATTTCTTCCTTCTTCTATTTTCAGTTTGGAGGCTACATAGGCCCCCTCGTCTGCTGTCCCAGGACTCTGTAGGACCTTGAAGCCAGGATGGCTTTCCTGGCTGGCCCTGGGTTAATGATTCCCAGCTGGGCAGCTTCCTGTACAGGACAGAGTACTGCTAGGGCTTAGTTACCGACTCCAGAGTGGGGAGAGTCAGCCTTGGATTGCTCTCTGACATGCCAATCCCATTCCCAGGGTTTCTAGTCTCAGACTTAAACTCTTCGCGTAGATTGAGTAGATGTGGTTTCTCGACATCTGTGCAGCTTCATAGCCCATCAAGGGCAGTGACTAAGAACCATCTTCTCCTGAGAGAACATTTCCCCTGCCCTCACCCCTAAAGCCCAGGGCCTGACTGGGAAGGAGGCCATGCTAGGCTCAGGAAGGGGTTGAGGAGAAGAAGGTCCTTGCCTGTGGCTGCCGCCAATCCACCTGGCCAGCGTTGCTACAGACCAGACTGCAGGACTCCAGCAGTTTGGTCCAATTGCTTGCCTATACATAACTGAGGAGACTGAGAGCCCCAGGAGGGCAGGCAATATGGCTGCCCTTGAGTGAGTTAGTCTAGAGATGGGGCAAGGGTCAAAAGCTACTGACTCCAGCACATGTGACTGTGTGCCACACACAGGCACCTGACTTGTTCTGAGTTATTGAATCAATGGGATCTTTAGAAACCCTGCTGATATGGGCATACTCCCGTCCAACAATGTCTCCAGAGGCCAGTGGGGACAGATGTGCCCCCTGGATCGAACCCTGATTCTTTGGTCTCTTGTCCATACTCACCTCTACAGACATGCACCTCCCTTCACACCTGAAGATACTATGACACACTTGGTTGTCCATGGTCTGCACACTTTCAGAGTAACAAAAACTGTTGGCACCCAGTGTTGATATGCAGAGTCACTAAATGCCAGACACTCACACGGTCTCTTGACCTCACCTGAGTTTTGGGCTAGGGAGAGTGCAGGGCTCAAGTCCAGACTGCCTTTTTTATTGTACTAAGCACAGACATCTCCGTGGCTTCTGCTCAGCCTTCTGAGCAGTGAGTTGCAGACTCCATAGCAAGTGGAAGACAAACATTCTTGGGAAAAGTAGGAGAAAGAGCAGCCCTTGGTGTAAGTGGGCTAGTGATGCCCCTCTACAGCCCACAGGGTTCTCAAGAGACCAAGACCTCTATCTGCTCCCTTGTCCATCACCAAGGACTTGGCACTCCGAGGGTCCGTTTCTCTCTCAGGGCTCCTCCACATTCAGCAAGTCACATGATCTCCCAGTCTTCTGCAACTTTGACAAGATCTACAGCCTGACTCTCCGTGGGAGAGATTTCTTTACGTTCTACACTTAGCTGGTTTCTGATTTGGGGCTTGCCTCCAGTCTATTTATACTTGGGGATGGATGTGGCTTCTCGGCAAGCCCTTGTGAGCCTCCCATTTTTGACAATGCTGCTCAAGATAGCCATTCATTCGCCTTGGAGGCTATCCAAGGTTGGGTCCTCATTCTGACTTCAGGAAGCACCTCAGAGATCACCCCAAGTTTCCATATGCACAGGAAAAGGAGAGATGTGACCAGGACCTGTTGCAGTGGGTCAGGGGTGTGTGGCAGCCAGGCCCAGGCCTCCTGTCTGCTCTTGGATTTCTCTTTCTTGCCACCATCTCTTTTCTCTCTTTTCTTGTTTCCCACTATCACTTTTTTAAAAATCTTGTTCTAGTGTATCTTGCTTTCTGTGACATTTATGTTCTTTGCCACGTTAGCTTATCGTTAGCTTATCATGGTCAAGCCTGTGCCTTTTCCCAAAGGAGGTTGTTTTGGGGTCCTCTTCTTGGTCGTGCCATTACTTGTAGAGGGCCCTGTGTATTTCTTTTGGTTGCTGCAGAGTCCTGGGAAGCCAGTGGGGTAGGCTTAGGGGACGTAACTCTATGATTCAGGCAAGGATGCTGAGACCCAATGAAAGGGAAGGTAAACCTTTAGCCTTTTTTTGGAAAGTGCCTGACTACTTGCCTATCCTGTTGCTGAATTCCATGTCAGAAAAAATACTTCACCTGGAAACCGTTGCGTAGGGCTAGTGCTGTGTTATTCAAAGCACATTGTATAGAAAGTTGGTACTGAGAAATCCTTGCTGGTATTAGGGTTCCTCCATCAAGGTTGGAGAGTACTTAGTCCCTGTTGGTTTTTCTCCAAAGTTCCTTGACCATGGAAGCCTTCATTCCTGGAGATAACCACCATTGAGTGGACACAGAATGGGAAGCACCAATCTAGTTCAGTTTTTGTGTTAATCAGAAATTTTTCCCTTCTCTGGTTCAGGGGAAGATAATTGCCACATCTCTTTCTTGTTTTTGTTTGTTTGTTTGTTCATTTTTTTTTTTGTCTCTTCCTTGGGCTTCCTTAGCTTTCTACCTTTAGCCTCCAAGGCCATGGGACACTGTTCCATGGTTGTTTTCTCTGACTCCTTGAGTAGAAGTTAGAGCAGGGGACGGCTCATTGTAGGGCAAAGAGAGTGACTGGGAAGAGCCCCATGGAGGGAGTCACATGCCAGCGGGGGGGGGGGGCACCCACAGGTGATCCCTGAGCTCGCAGGACCAGCAGAAACAGTGTGGATGTGGAGGAATGGAGTTGCAGCCTACTGCCCTTAGAGTCTGTTCTGTGGGGGTCTCTGTTACCACTGATTGTGGCCTCTGCCCATTGTCCATCCATATTACCCGTGATTTTTTTCTGGAAATCCCCCTTCCTTACTTCTTCACTAAATTGCAATTTATACTTATTGTTTTACCTGGGGGACCATAGAAAGGCAGGCATCTGCCACCTGCAACGGCCTTTCTCTTCTTCCAGGCTCAGTCCAGTGTGGGCTTCTTAGAGTTTGGCACTGAACAAGACTTCCACAGGTAGCTGTTGGGTACAGGAGGCCCAGGCCTCACAGTGAACTGATGCTTGTGATGCTCGCTTGTTTTCAGACAGGAAGGCAAGTTGGCTCTCAGTGCTTCTCCATCCTCCCCTTTCAGGGACACTTGCAACACAAACATCCTCTGCCATACATAGCTCTATTACTGAGTCTTCCATTTATGGTCCTTGAGGGCTCAGAAGGTCTCTTGAAGGCCATGTATACATGGGTCCCTTCCCTGGGTTCACAATTAGCTTTTTTTTTTTCATGCAAATGGTGGTGCCCTTACTTGTAATGACAATATTGGCCCAGCAGCCTACCTGGTGCTTGTACAATGGCCCTCAACCTGTCATTCACTGTACAAGTATTCTGGATGTGAGGTTGGACGACTTGAACTCCACAAAGCTAGACTTAATTCAACAAGCTACAAATAAGGGAACTAAGTGCCTTCTGCACAGGAGTCCCCTGAGGGCTCAGTGGAATCCATATGAAGGTGTTCTGTCAACTTGAATAAACTAAGAGTAGCATGTCAATCTCCTGTTTGAGGACAGAGGACCCCCTCCTCAAGGTTCCAATGGAAGATGCAATGAGAGTTATCAGCGTAACCACAGGATTTTAGCAAAGAGAGCTTCCAAGGTTTCTGCTGCCAGCATCCTGACTCTCAGGCCATCAGTGCCACCCCAGGCATTCCCAGGCTTTTTATTTTTTAGCCCCTAATGCAGGACCATTTGCTAGGGCTGAGTAGCTATGTCACATAGATTATGTTCTGGGACCTTGAACCAGAGTTGTTAGGGTCAGACCTTGGGCTTGGCAGCCTCTAACAGGCCAGGCTCTGACTCCCTTCCTCAACTGGCCCATTATACAAGTAATACCAAAGAGCAGAAAACAAAAAGATATGTATTCAACATGACCACACTGGGAAGAGGAACACAGAGCCCTATGTCCCTCTCCCCAAGGCCCTTTTCAAGGCCTATAACATAAAGTTTAGGCTTAAATAGAGGGAGACAGGTATGCACGTCTAAGCAGCCTGGTCAAGATGTGGTCCTACTCATTGTTAGTGTCTAGGCTGCAGACTCTCTTGCAAGGTGGTCAGACAATTTGTCAGAACTGCGTAAAATCTCTTCCCAGGCTCCTGGCCACTTCTTTCTCTCAGCATGATTATGATTATTCCTGGGGGAATTCCAATTTCTTGGGGTTCATTGTTTCAATAGTCTGATAACCCAAGTGAGTAATACTAAGTGTCTCTTCAGAATATCAGAGGGCTGGAGAGATGGGCTCAGCAGCTCAAAGCTCTTGCCTCCCAAGCCCGATGACCCAAGTTTAATTCTTGGAACCCATGTTGGAAACAGAGGACAGGACATCCTCATCCCTGCCAGGGTGGCTACAGGACAAACTGGATAGGATCTGATTGTGCCCTAAGTGGTGTACTTCCTCTGTGTTGAATGAATGACTGAATGATTCTTTTGGAGAAAATAGTCTGCTGTCTCCCTGGCCATGGGATCTCTCTCAGATTGTCATTTGGAGACTCCCCAGTGTCTCAGGGAGACTATCAATGGATCTGCAGGTTGCAAGGGACAGCTGGGTGTCACTTGGACTTGTTCCAGGAATACTACCAGATTATGCTTCCTGGACCCTTCTGTGGGATCCCTCTGCTGTGATAAAACCTCATGACCAGAAGCTTATTTTGGCTTATGGTTGTAGAGGGTTAGAGTCCGCTATGTGCTGCTGAAGCATGCGAGCAAGCGGCAGACACAGCGGTATCGGCAGGAAGGTGAGAACTCACAAGTTCAAACCCAAACATAAAGCAGAGAGAGAGAGAGAGAGAGAGAGAGAGAGAGAGAGAGAGAGAGAGAGAGAGAGCGAGCGCTGGAAGCAGGGTGAAGCTTTATACTCTCAGTGTCTGCCCCACACACGCCCTGCCCCTGCACAGTGACATACTTCCTCCAACAAGGCCAGAACTCACTAACAGGGGTGTCACCAGTATCACTAACTGGGGATCAAGCGTTTAACTGCTTGTGCCTATAGGGGACATTTTTCAGTCCCCTTCCCCATGTAAAGGTGCACCCTCTGCAGACTGACTGGAGCCTAGGGCTGAGGGCACAGTGGAGATAGTTAACCACTCTGCAGTGTAGAGTAACTCTGGATTTTCCCGGGAGGTTAGCTGGAGCCTGGGTAGGTTGGGGGATGTCCTTGCTGGCATTTAGATGCAGATTTTTCCTTTCTCCCTGAAGGGAAAGTGTGTGGAGGGTGCAAGCCAAGCTGACTGGTGGTCTGCCCAGCATTTGGGGCTTTATCCCTGGAACAAAGGAGTCTCTTTCCCATCCAAGGGTCCTGCTTGGAGAGGGGCTCTCTATATAAAGGGAGGAGGCTGTGTGGAAGGACTGGCTGACCCAATCCAGGGACCAAGATCCCGGAACCCTGCTTTTAAGTTCTTTGTATCAACTCACTTGTTGGTCGCCTTGACCTTACTTTGTGTGATCACTTCCATGATTCATTTGTAGGCAACTTAATAACCACTAGCTATGATAGAGGTTTCCTGGATGCCACTGGTTGGGCAATCAAGAGAGATGGTTCAGGGTCAGAATGGGCCATTGTCCCCTTTGAAAGCTAGGGGCCACAGGTGATGTTAACAAAGGAAAGGGATGGTGGAGCTTGCAGATACCCCCTTCCCACCCCTATGCTACAGAGCATATTAAATGGGACTTTGTCTGGATATGGTCTCCTGCAGAACTGCTGGCCCATAAGTGACCCCTGAAGTCACTGCTATCCCACAGTATGGGAACAGAGGGAAGCAGAGCCGGGAAGCAGACTTGCCCTGCCTTAAGGAGTGTGACCTGAGAGCCCGTCCTGTACCCTGCAGGAAGGCATGAACTAAAAGTTAGGAGCTGGCAGGGGGAATGAGCTTTGAGAGCAGGCATGGTGCCTGGGGGCCTCCCAGGTTGGAATTCCCCCAGTGCTCTGACCCTTGCCCCGGTTTCAGGAACTGAACACAACCACCTCCGCCAGTGATGGAGTGCTTACCTTCGTGTGTTCCCACAATTTCTCCTTGCACAACCCCCGGCCCAAGGTCTTACTGGCGGGTCAGGTCCTGCCGGGTTGCCTTTAGCAGTAGCGTCTTGCAGTCTGCAAGGCTTCCTAGGAGCCTGACCCTGCTCTTTCCCCCCTGCCTCCTGCTCACCACCTCTAGCTCCAAAAGCTCTTCTATTTGTGGTCAAAGTCCCCTCCAGGGAGTCCAGTTTCTTATTGTTTTACAAGGTTGAGGAGATATGTCACTGGTGAGGAAGGGATAGGAGCCAGCGGAAGGATGTTTCTTAGGTAGTCCCTTCACCACAGTACTAATGATAGCACTAATAATAATAGCGCCTGACGTTTAGTGAGTATCTACTGTGCTTGCTACTACTGTTACATGCTTTAGCTCATGTACTTCTTTCCTTTACACCCCCCCCCCAACCCAACGAGGTATGTAGTACTGCTGTCCTCACTTAGAATGGAGGCCGAGGGTGGACAAGAAGAGACTGTTGTTTCACCGTACTCTTATCAGGAGACCTTCATCTTCAAGTGAAGAGCTCGCTAAAGGTCACTGATGTAGAGGTGGCCTTGGTGGGCAAACCATGCCCATTGAGAGAGGAAGGGGGCCTGGGTGAGAGCTGCTGCTTCAGCAGGCCCTTGTACCGCATCCCAGTTCACAAACAGAAGGTCGCTCCTGTGGTCCACCCATAACATATCCCTGGATGAGAGGTGGTGTCCGTCCTACCTGCCTCACCCTACCGCTGCTATGCAATAAAACTGTAGGGCTGCAACCCTCTTGTTTCCAAGTTGTTGACTTAGGATGTATCTTTGTGGCTCGAGGCAAGTGTCTATACTTGATAAAACCCTTTCTAGGGATCCTCCATACTTCTTTTGGCCCCTCGGAGCTAAACTGTTTCCCTGTGCTCCAGGCCTGGGCTCTCCTTCCTTCTCTCCACTCTCAGTTGGGATTAACAGCTCCTACTCTCTGACAGATGTGAAGAACAGGTTAGGAGATGTTTGGTACCTGGCTGCCTTGGAATGTGTTGTCTTGCTGTTCCCACAGCCTGCCCTGCAGGCTGCTGTTGGGAGAGGTTGTCCTCTTAAAAGATGTCTTTTCTTTAGAGAGTTTGGAGTCAGCATCTAGAGTGGGGAGACACCACCAGAACGGGTGTGTTCCAGCCCTGTACCTTGGAAAACAGCCGAGCCACACAAGAGCTTAGCCACCTTGGAGAGGGGAGGAAGTAACTCACCCTGGACTATTTGGATGAGCTGTCCACAATAACCCTGTGAGCCCACTCCATAAGGCCCCCGTTTTATCTTCAAACCCTGGGAGGGAAAAGGCACTTAAACACACTAAAAGTTGGCAGAGACTTGGCAATAATGCTGGGTCAGCAGCTGGATCCTGCCGGGGCCTCTTGGAGAGAGCATTTATGCTCTCGGGTGAGATGGTGGAGGAGAGATGGAACTGTGTTAGGGTCTTTGGAGACCACACCACCTCAGATGAGGGCCTACCTGCTAAAGAATATTAAGTGGGAAGCTTCTTGGCTCTGTGAGGGAGCTGGACCTGGTGAGGTCTGTCACAGTGCTGGGGAGGCAGCTCATGCTAGCCTGTCCTGAGCCCCTGCCTGGCTCTGAGCCCATTTGCCTGTTGGAACTTTGGTGTGCTCAATTGTAAAATGAAGGTATCTCTATTCACCTGCTTCTCTGGTGTCCGGAGTGGTTGATGTGGTGGTGTGTGTGGGGGGACGGGGGGGGGGGGAGCAGGATAATGTCTCCAGAAGATCCCCTTCCTGACAGAACACATCCATTCCTCTGAATTCCATGGTTTTCAGCTCCCCCTTAGATCCAGTACTTGCCATCATCTTATACTGTGTCCACTCCCAACCCAGCAACACCCCGTGCCCACCCACTATCCTGACACTCTGTTCTTTAAAGTTGGGGGCTGTTACTGGTTCATTCTGACTTCTTCTGTGCCTGTTCGTGGCCTCTGAGCTGAACTGATGATCCTATGTATTGGCTGAGTGTGGGCTCAAGGTCATGGGCTGGGGCTTAGGGCAGGGTGGGTGGGGGCGGATGAAGAAGAGGATGAGGGTGTCTGCTGGCGCCACTGCTCAGAGTCTTTGAAGAATCCACATTCAGATCCATCTCTGTGTGAAGCTCAGAGGTTCACAACTTGGCTTCTAGGCCAGCCCAGCCCACATCTGCCAGCCTCCTGGTCAGTGTGTTGGTGGCAGGTTGCCTGCAGAAGGGCAGAGTCCTGAGGACTCTGTGAGATAAAGATGATTAGGGGAACTTAAGCTGCAGGGTGGGGGCCTGTCTCTTGATCTGGACTGCCCATGTTCCTCCCTTTGGTTTCTCTTAGATGCTTAGAGATAGGTTTTTGATGTACCAGAGTCACTCAATTCTGTGACTTGCACTTTTCTGACAACTCTTGTGTGTGTGTGTGTGTGTGTGTGTGTGTGTGTGTGTGTGTGTGTGTGTGAGCCCAGTGGGAAGGGGAAACCCTGGGGACACATCTAGTCATGGGTCCAGGGAGAGGTGCAGCGTTCTGTAATCTGTTTAAAGACAAAGCACAGAACTCTGTTCTGATTATGGGTCTAGGCTGGCCTTGCCCAGTCCTTGTTTAACAAAGGCTCTTAGCAGCTTAATGAATAAGGCTCTAGCCCCAGCACTTTCTCCTGGGATTTCTTTCTTTCTTTCTTTCTTTTTAAAGGAAGAAAGAATTTATTTTGGCTTATGGTTCCAGAGGGCTAGAAGCCCACCGTGGTGGGGAGGGCAGGGCACTCTGGCAGGATCAGGAAGATGGTTGATCACATTAAATCACCTTATAAGGGAGTAACAATGGCTCTACTTGACACCTCAGGCTGATACATAAAATGCTCAGGACCATAAATGGCTGGCAAGGTTCCCTACACCCCTAAACTTTACAGGCTCTTGGTTACTCTCTAGAACTTGATGGTAAGACCCTATTGTTGACTGGGGTTTCTTTGTAGGATGGGCCAACTTTGCTTTAGGCTCTGTGACATCCACACCAGTGAAGTCTGCTTTGACAGGTTTAGAAACCTGGGAACAGTCATGAGGCAGAGTTTCATGGTCCGTGGCAGGCTCAGGGATTAGGTAACCGTTGACTCAGGTGTCCTCATGGTAGGTCATCATTTTCTTACAAAAAATAAGAAAGCAGGTGCAAGGGAATGGACATGCTTGTCTAAGGTCTGAAGGCCAGAACATTGGTGGGAACAGGGTTTGAACTGGGAACAGTGAATCACACTTGATCGTTTCAAGAAGCCTTGTTGCTTAGCTGTTGGTCAGTATAAGCTTCCCTGCCTCTCTTCTCATGTCCTGTCTCTTAACTTAGGTGACAATTTTCTATAAGCCTTTCAGCCTGGATTTCTGGAATGTCCTTAGGCCTAGGCCACTGTTAGCTCAGGTTTATCTGAAGACACCAGGGAGGAGGAAGAGATGCTGGCTTCGAGCTACAGGGCTTTGCAGTAACCTGGAGAGTCCACCATCAGCTGGGAAAACAGTATGAAAATATCAACATCCTACAGCTCACATCTCACTCAGGGGTCTGGGGCTTGCTCGGCTTTATGAGGTCTGTAGCTGCCCTGGTGCTTTAACCTGGGTCCGTCTCTTGGTCACAGGTGGGTTCTAGAGAGACTAGAGTGGAGGTCAGCCCTGACTGTGGGCTGGGGACTGGGGGCGGGGGAGTAGCCATAGCCAGAAGGGCTTGTGTGACAATATCAGTTACAAAAACCACTGGAAATAATAGCTGGAAACTTGCAGCCCAGGCTCTGTGGTGGCTTGTGTTTTGAGTAAGTGATTTGTTCCCGTGGGTGAAGCAAAAGCTGGTCCTGTGGAAACGTTTCCTCCTGCCTCTCTGTCGGGGAGCCAGGGTGCTCTTCGCCCCAGAGCAGATGTGGTTTCTGTGAGTCTAAGTGGAGGCGATCTACACACACACAAGTAGACATGTATAGATGGCACTTTAGAATATGTGCCTGAATATTTCTCTGCAACATAACATCATAATATCTTGCATGCTGTTCTTTTCCACTTAATGAACTATTTTGGGAGACCTATGTGAGGATCCAAAGCACTTCTTTGTTGGAAATTTAATTTTGCGCCTGGAAAAAGTTCCATCTCATGGCTGCAACCCAGACTGTGTTCTTTCCTATTTTGCCAGGTTCTTCAGTGGACCTCTTCAGTCACACCCATCTGACTGCAACCCTTAAGAATGGGGTCTCAGAAAGCCCCCCCCCATTTGCTTCTTCCTAGTTAAGCCTGCGGTGTAGAAGTCACTATCACCCCTGTTTTCTTTTCCTTAAAATGTGGTATAAGGGCTGGAGATGTAGTTCAGTGGTAGAGTGCTTGCCTAGCATGCACAAGGCCCTGGCAACAACAAATATTATTGGGGTGTTTTGCTGGAACTGCATCACAGGGTGTTGTGAGGATAATGCATGTATACAGTAATTGCTCAATAAAGGTGGCTGCTGTTGTTATAAATCCCTGCCTGGTGCTCCATCTGCTGTCCTGCTTGGACTCTTCAGTTCTCCATGCTCCACCCCTACCCCTCAATGTGAACACACTTAACATACTGTCTCGACACTAAAGCAGAACAAGAGGGTCACTATGCACAGGTCAGGTGGAGTGGATGGCCCTATTGTTCCTGGGCTTAGTTCCCAGAGCCCCGCAGGTGTGGCAGTGACTAGGCCTGGGCTGTCTGTGGGAGAAGTGACCGCAGTCTTCTGCCCAAGAGCTGGCCATCCCTGTCAGGGAGGACAACTAGAGAGGAAGGGGGTGATTTTGGTCTGGCAAGGGAGGCGCTTTGACTGCATGCCTACTGTCTCCTAATGTAACCATTATTGCAGCTGTGGTGGGGACTGGATCGGATGGTATTGATGTTGTAATCTGAGTTCAGCGATTTTGGTTGGAAGAGTCTCCAGGTGACCCTAACGACTCAGGAATGGGAGATATCCTTGATGGGTGACTTAAGCGTTACACTCTGGATTCCTGGACATCTTTTTAGTCTCTGTGGTACTGCTTATAGAGGTCTGACCATAGTAGGTCTTTTCCAGCCTTCCAGGCATCTCTGGGCCTTGGATCTGATGGAGAGGAAGTTTGCACCCCGAGGGAGCTAGAAGATATGATATGGGTCTTGTTTTTGTTGGATGAGGAGGGTGAAGTGGCAGTTGAGGAAGGGAGAGAGTCTGAGCTCCTCCTGGCCTGGCAGGGGAATCGATGAGGTTCCCACCATACTCTGCACTGCCTTAGCTCCCCAGAGTCAGGGCAGACGATGGCCTCTGAGGTGGTCCCTTGAGAAAAGAGGCTGCAGTCCAAATTAGAGACATTTGCTCTGGACATCTGCTTTCGACATCTGTCTCCTGGGATGAGTGAATGTGGGCAGCCCAGTTGAAGGTCCCATGGAGGCAAGAGTCTAGAGAGTCCCATCGCCATGTCTTCTCTTCTTCAGGACTCTCTTGGTGTTACTTTGATGAAAAAATCCTAAGCAAGATTTCCAAAATGGCCTTCCCTCTGTCTCCTGGCCTTCCCCTTTGGACTCCTGCCTGTTAGAGGCAATACCTGTTCCTGCCCTACCTGTTGCCCCTGCCTGCAGAGAATGTTCCAGAAGTGCCTCCAACCTTCTCAACCCCAGCTAGGGTTTGCTGCAAGGTGGAATTGGGGACCAGGAGGTGTCAAACCCCTTGAGGAAGGAGGGTGGACAGAGAGATGCGGGAGGTGGACTGATAAGCAGTTAAGAGGGAAGACTAGAAAGGGGCAGGCCAGAGGCCAGGGAGGGGTATCAGGCCTGGGCTTATCAGACAAGGATCAGGCTTCCCGAGGGCTCATAGTGTGAGGAAGTCTGTGACTGTTCTGGATGGCTCTTGTTCCTAGAGTATGGCACTAAGATCTTGAACTACTCCCTGGACCTAGATACCGCACCTCCCTTTCTGTCTGTGCCACTTTTTTGAGGCCTTGTCCACAGGTCTTGTGGATGGTATTTATTGCCCACAGTCTCCTCTCTCTGGCACTTGCCAGGCTCTGAGCTGGACTACATACTCTGTGCTGAAGTGTCTCATCCAGGACAGTGGGCAGGAGCAGAGGAGGAGGAAGCCTTGGGGCCAGGAGCTTGTCTTCCCTCCCTGTCCTGGCCCCTGCCCCGTCCGGGGTTGGCCTCCCTTCAGCATGGAAACAGCCCATAGAGGCCTGAGATCTACTCAGAAGGAGAATTTGAACTGTAGCTCATTTGATAATCATCAAAGAGATTTCTCTCTTCTGCTATTTGTCCCCAACTTCCAACACCCTCTTAACCTCAGGGCCCCTGAGACTATCCCAGGCTCATCTTGTTGTTAGGTAAGGGACAGAGTCTCAGGGCTACAGACCTTGCTATCTTGGGTCAGAGTGTTTGCCTCCTCGGGACTCTGAGGTCAGTTTCTCGGGAGCTGGCTCTCGTGCCAGATAAATGGTGGTGGCGGTGGTGGTGGTGAGCCTGTTTAAATGAGCTGGACCCAGGACTGAGGCCATTGTTCCAGTCCCCCTGCAGGAAGGCTGTGGAGTAGCCCTTGGGAAGCAAGCCCTGCGTCCCAAGAGCATACATGTCCCTAGCCAGGCCTCTGAATCTTCATTAGGGACACAGAGCTAAGCGTGGCAAAGGCCAACATGAATGGGCTGGGAAAGGCTTTTCCTCAAAGGATGGCCAGGGCAGGCTTATTCCTCAGAAGGAAGTAGACATTTGGCTTTCTCCAACCTCTCCTTCCTTTGGGAACTTAGGGGACTTGGATACCACTTACCTTGGCAAGAGTTTTCGGGACCACGTGAGGTTGAAGGAAGGAAGATAAGAGCCTGGAGTTTGCCTGCTCTGTCCTGATCCTCACTGCGGATCGCTCTGCCTCCCTTTCCTGGTCAGACTCAGGGAAGCCAAGGGCCTCTGTGGGTGGTGTGGAGCTGGGAGCTGTTCAGTAACAAGTGTGTCACAAGATGGCTGATCAGAGCAAGCCCATTAACTTCTCTGCTCCCTCCCTTTCAGGATTTGGTGGCTTCCTCTCTTCTCCCAGGGGGACTTGGTTCTGTAACTGAGAAGGAGGGGACTTTCTTTTGGAGTGGCTTGAAGGAGCAAGATAGTCAAGAGGGAGGACTTTTGTCCCGGGCCCCTCAGCCTGGATTTGAGACCAGAGGTTAGAGGTTACAGCTGCCAGCAGGACAAGCTATTTGCTGTGAAGGTCACTGGAGACTAATATAGTATTGCTGCTTTGTGCCACAGGGCACTGGGAAGGTGGTACTTTTCCTGCATCTTGGGAGGAGGGAAACCCACCTTCAAGCCCCCTCTGCAGAAGCAAAGAACACAACAGATGACAGGTGGTGGTGGCTGCTGATCGGCTGGTCTGGGAACAGCACAGTGTCCCTCTGAGGAATTCACAGTTCTGTGCATATAGCAGAGAGGCAGCTTTCAAGGGGCCTCCACTGGAGTACTTTGTGGGCTCAGTCAAGTGTTTTCAGCGCTGGTGTGTCCCGTTGAAGCTATGCGTGCACCAGGGCTGGCAACCTCTGGTCACAGAGAAGATGAGGGAACAATCACATTCTGTAATGCTGAGGGCCTAGCAAGTGTCCAGTCACAGGTAAGGTTTCAAACACTTGTTTCCGTCTATCCATGGAGACATTCCCTCCAATTTATCCAGAAAAGGAGCGCATCTGAAGCGGGGCAGAGGCAGAAGCAGGAAGAGTATGAATTTGCTCTTTCAGTAAGCAATAGACTCGAGTTGAGGCTAACTGTGCCTCCTGTGTGGCCTTGGGTAAGTCATTTGCCCTCTTTGGACCTCAGTGTCTCCATCAGCACTCACAGAGTGACGTTTCTTTGCAGGAGTCCTTTTCCTCTACCTGCAGGGTCTACCTACCCTGTGCAGGGTGGGGTCTGGTTAGGACTTTTGCTATAGGTACTGAAGCCGATGGGCTTGGAAAGACTGCTGGGATTTGCCCTCTGCAAGCTTGTATTCTTGTCAGTGTCCCAGGGAGACCTGGGATGGAGACCTTCTGCTGCGCATCCTCAGTCAAACCCCGGGCCATCAGTCTCCCACGACAGACTGAAGAGACAAGGAGGGCGGCCCA
This sequence comes from Mus musculus, assembly GCF_000001635.26. Classification (NCBI taxonomy): domain Eukaryota; kingdom Metazoa; phylum Chordata; class Mammalia; order Rodentia; family Muridae; genus Mus; species Mus musculus. The sequence continues at coordinate 92,596,678 of NC_000068.7, forward strand.
GACCGCCACCAAATGGACCCCTGAAAGAGATTGAAGCACCACAGTGCCAACCCCCAAACCCCTTAACCCATTTCCAATCGCCTCTGAGACCAGAAGGCCGGGGAAGAGGAGAAAATGCGTAGTTTTGAATTCTTGGGGGACGGAGCGGGCTCTATTCAAGGAGGCTTCTATGTTTGGGGGCTCTGAAAGTCCCATCCTCAGGTTTACCTGGCATCCTGTCCCTCCTTAGGAAGTATCCTTGAGCCAGGCTGGCCCAGTGTGGCCCCAGTGAGGTGCCCTGGCTTGGCTACTGTGTAGTAGCTAAGCAGTTCTGCAAATTGGGCAAATCCCAGGACTCATTAGTCCTTAAAAGAGGGAACGACAATTCCTGCCACATCAGGCTACTTTTGAGGCTCCAACAAAATAATCCCCATGTGGCGAAGAGCTCAAAGCCTGGCTCAGGGAGGGGGAGAGCCCCGACGTCAGCCATTGCTACAGTCTTCTTAGCTACTGTCTGTCAAATGGCAGGCTGCTTGCTGTTTCCTCCTTTGCCTTGCATGCCCTGTCCACCCCACAGCTATCGTTCCTGGAGTTAGCTCCTTCTCCAGGAAGCCCTTCCTGAAAGACATTCGAAGGCTGCATCTTCACCTGACTTCCCAGGCCACTTAGAAAAACGCAAATTTTCAGTGACCACTCTTTCTAAAGGGTTTTTTGTTTTTTGTTTTTTTTTTTTTTCACTTTTGTTTTAAACTCCGCCTACGTGTGCATGTGTCTGTGTATGCGGATGTAGGCCAGAAGAGGGCGTCAGAACCCCTGGAGCAGGAGCCACCCGCATTTGTGAGCTGTTTGCCATGGGGGTTGAGAACTGATATGCTCTTCTAGTGGAGGCATCACTGCATCCCCTCCCCCACAGCGCCTTGCACACAGTAGGCACCTAAGAAACATGTTTTTGTTATATGGGGGCAACCCCAGGTAACTGGGAACAGACTCATAGTACTTCTGAGGACCCAGGTCTGTGTCTACTTTCAGAGTTTAAATATATTTCTCCCCAGTTCTTTACATTTTAACCTCACTGTCCTCTCCATCCAAAATATAGCAAAGTTTGAAAAATGACTTGCTGGGATCAGAGAGTGGGAGATAGAGGAGTTTCTAAGCCTGGACTATTCTGGGGTAGCTGAGATTCAGGCAGGGATTAACCTAGGTGAAAGAGATGGTTCTGGTTCATCCAGGGTGACGGGGGGGGGGGGTTGGTGGGGGGGGGGTGCAGGCTGTCCATGGACAAGTGGGAGGGGCCTGAAACCTGGAGTGTTCTTGCAAGGCCAGCTTTCTCTTCTTGGTCATGTCAAAACACAGCCACTTACCATGGAGGTGGGCAAGTGACTAAAGCCCTGTGATGCTGGGGCTGAGGTCTGGTGCCCTATAGCCCTGGCTGCAGAGGGTGGAGGTGGGGGTGGGGGATGCCGGGTACAGCTGCAGCTGGAGCTGCTGCATCAGGGATGTCAGGAAAGGCGATGTTAGTTGTCTTCTCTGAGGAGGTGGTGGGGGACAGGAGTTTATAGTTAGGGGTTGGCAACTGTAACCAAGACAAATGACCATGTGGCCTACTGGGACCCTTGGAGCAGAGGTCTTCACGTCATCTGGTTCCATGTGAAGCCTTTTCTGAAGATATGCCCCTTGGGGTCTCCGGGAGACTCCTAGACATTATGTTATTCCCTTCTTAGCGAACAAGTAAGCATCCACCCAAGCTAACATGGGAGCTGTTGCCCTAGGAGATAAGAAAAAGCACCTCCATTTTTCCTCGTGAGGAAACTGAGGCACGGGTGGGGGAGGACTGCATCACATGGTCACACAGCAGACTCACAAAGGCTCCTCTGCACTGAGAACTTCCAGGTGAATATAACCTCATTAAAAAACAAAACAAAACAAAAAAAAAACCCGTTGTTCTCTGCACCGTATCAGGAGTGACAGACGGATGGACAGATCGTGTTCTAGGAGACGTAAGAGACGGTGGAGATGGAAGCCCACTCCTTTGGACGATCGCTACCACTCTGGACAAAGTCTACTACTGCCTTTGGTCCAGAGCCCTGCAAAGTACCTACACATCTTCAGATGGGAAACAGGTCAGGATGGGGTCTGGGTTTGTGCGCATGGACACCTTGGTGGCCAATGGTAGAAGTGGGTTTTCCCTCCTCTTCAGTTCAGGGCCACAGGCATTCCTCTGCTGGCTTCATTTTTCCTCCAGGCCACACTGAGGGCTCAGGGGTATGTTTCTCTTGTCACTAGCTATAGTGTTCGGTGCTTCTGACATGCAGGAGATGCTCAGTCGATATTTATGCAGAGAACGAAGGACCACTGTAGTGCCAGGGCTTTGCCGCTGTCCTGGTCCCACAAGTGCAGCTTGTGGACTGGTAACTACCTGGGAAGACAGATGCAGCCTAGGAGGAAGGGGCTGGGCAGGATGGAAAGCTTCCTCTAGCAAAGGAACTCTAGTGTCCGACTAACTGGCCAGCTCCACCCAGCCCCTGCTGAAAGGGGATGACAGGATCTGGGGCAAATGAAACATTTCTTTAGTTGTGGGTGATGGAAGAGAAGCAGGGGCATGTAGTGGAATATCGACTTCAGTTCTGGGTTTGGGAGTCTCTGATTGCCCTGGCTGGGGAAAGGAGCCAGGGTCAGGTTGGGGCTGTAGCCAGACTTGGGTATCCAGAGGCTTTGGCTGCATAGATAGAGCCATGCCTTCGCTAGGGCGGGTGTAGGGGGAGAGGGCAGGCCAAGAGGTACCCGTGCTGCTGCCGCTTGGCCTCCTCAACTCGGGGGTGGGGGGTGGGGGGTGCGGGGTGGAGGGTGGGGGGTGTGGCTGCCTCGGCCCGCCGGTGGGTTGGCTCCGGAGCCCTGCTAGTGGGGGTGTCCCGGCGCTCCCGGCCTGGGCTGCGCGGGGGGGGGGGGGGCGGGAGGGCGCGCGCTGACGGGGTCGGGCGGAGAGGGGGCGGGCGGCGCTGGGGGTGGAGCCGGGACCGCAGCGCCTGCCACCCGCTAGCTCGGCGCTGAAGCAACCACCGCTGCTTTTGACTCCGAGACGCAAGGAGGGTACTCCGTGAGGCTCTGGCCTCCGAGGCTGCTGCTGTCCTCCGGAGACTGGGGCTGCAGTGCTCGGTGTCCCGGTGCCTGGCCCTGATCTCTCTCTCTCTCTCTCTCTCTCTCTCTCTCTCTCTCTCTCTCTCTCTCTCTCTCTCATCAGGAAAAGGCACTGTGCAGAGCGAGCCACCCGGAGCTAGCGCCCCCGAGCCATGGAGAGGGGCCCGTGAGGGACGCGCGGAGGCGGAGGAAGAGGCTTGGGAGGAGGGAGGCCGAGGAGCAGGGCGCGGGAGGAGGAGGATGCCGCCGCCACCTCCACCGCCACCACCACCCGCGGGCCCCCGGAGAGCCTGACTCTAGACTAAGGATGGAGCCAGCGCTGGGCGCTGCAGCGGCTCCCGGCGCGCCCGCCACCAGGTATCGGCCGGGTCTCCCGGGCCCCGGGGCAGGCGGGAACGGACTGCACCGCAACAGCCGGGAGGGGCGGGGGCGCGGGCGCGGCGGGAGACGCCCCTAGCTCAGGGCCGGTGTCTCTGGGCGGTGCGCGGAGGCGGTGGCTAGGGACCGCAGAGTGCTGGGCGCTGGGAGAGGTTGGCTGGGGCTAGTAGCCCTCCGGAGAGCTCCGCGATCGCTCCTGACCTCCTCCTCTGGTGAGGGCAGCAAACTTGGGATAAACGTCTGCCCGGGGCTCCTGTTCTGCTGCTGCGGTACCCGCTCGGGTGTCTGCTCCGGGTTGATCATGCAACAGCCTGCTAGACCCGAGCGGCCGAGGTTGCCAGAGACCCTGAGGTTCCCGTGCCTCCTCTAACTTTACAAACCAGGCTTACACCCTGAGGCAAAGCACTGTCCCGGCCTCTTGCTTATAGCCTCGGTCTTGTATCGGCTTCTACTATGCTGGTGATAGGCTGGGCCCTTAGGAGACTAGGGCTGCCTGACGGTGCAGAGCTTCCCCCCACGCGAGGCCAAAACAATCCTAGCACCTCTCTGAGTAGGATATGGGGTGGTCAGCTTCTTTCGGGGTCCAGGGAGGGACACGGTGCTTGACTTTACAGTAACAGTAGACAGTGGCCCTAGCTGGAATCTATGGGTTAAAAGGCCACGCTATCTGAGGAAGGAAGGTCCTGCTAGGATGGCACCTTGGCTTGATTTCAGGTACCTCACCATGTCACCTCTCCCTACTCCAGGTCTGCCTCTTTTTAAGATTACATTCCTAGTACCCACTTCCTGATGGGCTTAACCGTTTAAGCAAGAGGCTTCTGGACACCAAGGCTTTTGGGGTCCAGGACCAGGGATGTTATAGCTGACTGCTGAGAGGTTGAGGCTGGGACAGGGGAGGTGCATGTCCAAACAGTGACAGGAATTCAGCCCACTGTCTTCTGGAGCCTAGGGACATAGGAAGACACCTATGGTGGAGGCAGGAGGCAAGCATCCTGGCTGAGCAGAGAACTGGGAGCCACTTGGGAAACCCAAGGATACCAGTGGATGTAAGAGGCAAGTTGAGATGGGCTCATAGGCTAGGGAGATACTTTCCGGGGTTTCTTAGCCCTTTAGATGGGACCAGGCTGTCTCACAAAGAGATCTTACCTGGCAGGCAGTTCCCAGGCCCCAGTCCCCAGTAGCTGCCACACTTGTAGGCATCCTGATGACCCTGTTTCTTTTTCAAAGTGCTTCTATCGTCATGACTCACACTCTGGAGTCACCAGGGAGGTATCAAGCTTCCACCCTAGTCTATTCCCCGCCCTCTTGGGTCTTTAGGGAGCTGCCAGGAAAGGAGGGGGTGGATATGCCCTTGGTCTTGGACCCCTGCAGGAGCCTAGTGTGACAAACTTTCATTGCTTGCTGGTGGGTGAGTTGGCTCGAGACCAGCAGTCCAGGTCATGGTATCTGTGGGGAGAGGAGGGGTGTGCAAGTGAGAGAAAGCCATTGATGATTATGCCCCAATATTGCTGGAGCTTTGAGATCAGGACCCCCCCCCCTTCTCTGTCCCCTAACTCCTTGGTTTCTTCATCTCAGAGCAAAAACCCCCTCCCCGACTCCAAATCCAAATTTCCCTTTTTGCCGAGTGGTTGTGAAGCTTTGGGTTAATGGCTCCCTTCTGAGCATCCTAAGTTAGCCCACTTCCTCCTACCCTCGCCCCCATGTCCTGTCGGCTCAGTGCAGGCTCTGATTCAAGGTGTGGGTTTAGATTCTCAGTGCCCTCTCCCAAGGGCCCTGGCTCCAAAGGGAGGGTGGCACTGGGGAATGCTAGTGCAGGGAGTAAGTCAGGCTGCACTGGAGGAGGGACCTAGCTTTGTTCGACTGAGTCTGAAAGAGCCCTGGGTGTCAGGTTCTCAGTGAGACCTGGTTTGTGCGGCCCCCCACTCCCCCCCCCGTCCCGTCCCCAGCCCCCTCTTGCCCATCGGCTATGCCCCATCCTTTTACATAGGGAGTCTGAATTGGTGTGAGGAGGGAGCATTTGATAGTCATAATCTGGTTCAGAGAAGGTCCCGAAGCCCTGAGTCACTGTATGGTTTCCATGGAAACAGACTTGTTCAGAGGACTCGATGTAGCAAGGCATTGGGAGGGGGGAGGGAAACATATAGTAAAATCAGGCTCCACAAGTGTGATGGAGCTGGACCAACTCCCTTTGGTGGGAAAGACAGAGGAACAAGGAAGGTTCTGGCCTCCGAGGGGAGGCTGCTTCTCTCCACCCGCACACAAGGGATTCTCCGTCGGGGCGGCTGACAGGCAGGCAACCGACACTTCCGTGGATCTTCTGGGCAGGTTCCCAAGCTTCTGGTGATCTCTCAATGCCTCGGTTTCTTTCTTTGTAAACTGAGGGTTGCAAGAATCCTCACCTAAAAGATCCCCGAAGGTCAAGTTCATTAACGTGGAGCACATAACAAAACCACAGAGTGTGTTGGGAGAGTGTCATGGTTACTTATTTAACGGGGAAAGGGTTCACCTGGCTCCCTCGCCTGTATCCCAGCTGGCGGTCTGACATCTGTGCCTGGACTGGCCTGCTTGGGAAAGGTGGTCTTCTGTAGCCCTGGCACCCCTGCTGGGAGTCAGCCACTTGGTTCATCACATAGAGATTTATTTAGGATTGTTCAGCCTGGTACTTTGCAGCCCTGGCTCTTATTTGAGACTCTATCCACCCAGGAATCTTGTATGAAGAAGAGGCCACATGGCTTTGCCTTAGCATCCTGAGAGAGGGTTGGTTGCTGAGTTCTTTGGGGCTAGGATGGAAGAGATATAGACAGAAGGGGGCCCTATGGCAGAGAGACGGGTTCAGCCCCAGTCCCCCAATCCTGGGGAGGGTGCCCATGAGGTTATGAGAATCAGGACCCCAGAGCAAAGTCCTTAAGGTTTGGCGCCTCCATTGCCCAGCTGTTGGGGCAGGGAGAGGTTTATTCTAACAGTGCCAACTTCAGCAGCGTCAGGGAGTGTAGTGGGTTGGGAGCATGGCCTAGGAAGATTCAGGCTGAAAGTGACACACTAGGAAGATTCAGGCTGGCAGTGACACACAAGCAGAGTCTCCTCCCCAGGCCCCTTCTCACGGTAGCACCCCCATGGCTTGCCCACTCTTAGAAGGGGGAATTTTGCCTCAAATTCCCCAAACTCCTTCTACCCACCCGTACCAGCTATCTCAGCTGCAGGGGAGTTATCTGCTGGCTCTTGTATTTTACAGATGCCAAAAATAAGATTCCTGGGGGTTGCCTGCTCAGCCAGGCCAGGTTCTAAGCTAGCTGTGACCCCTCCTCGTCTGATCATCAGCCAGGATGGGGGAGGGTGAATGGCAGAGGGGGCTCTTCCCCCCCCACCCCCAGTCAGCTCTCCAAGAAGCTTGGTAACTGCCTTCCACCCCCACCCCAGCCCGTCCCCACCAGCTATCAGGGTCTCTGCCTTGGGTCTCCCTGGATCACTTTGCTGTCCTCATTGGTGTTCACAACATCTTACAATTTAATATCCTCTGCAAATTTCATTAACGGAGTGTTTACTCCCTCTCTCAGGATCATTAATGAAGATGTTAGATAAGATCTGGCCTGGCACCAGCCGGGCAGCCCTGCCCCCACTCCTGGACTCTTCGCCTTCTAGCCCTTGCCCGTGGCCTTGCCTCCTCCACTCAGGACTCTTGGGACATACCCCCTCCTGCCTTTAGGCCCCATAACAAGAGCTGAGGGCCAAGTCTGTTTGAATTAATTTTGTAAGATTACTCAAGGCGCTGTATCAAATGCTTTGCTAAAAATCAAGATATATTACCCTGCCTGCATTTCCTTCATCTACCAGCCTTGTAATTCTATCAAGAAAGCTATCAAGTTTGTCAGGCATGATTTGTTCTCTATAAATCCCCATGGTGCCGTGTGGGGGCACAGGGTTCCTGAGTTTTCTAAATGTTTAGAGATTCTCTCTTTGTGCTTGTTCCTTGATGAGAGCCGGAAGGCTGGGAACTGGGAATTGTTGGGAGCATGGCCTCCTTCACAGGGACAGGGAGGAAGGCGAGGGCCTGCTTTTCTCTGGAGTCTCTGGAGTGCCCGTGATTTATTTGGGACTTCTGAGTGAACAGGTACCCCAAGCTCAGCATCATCGTGGGGGGGGGCGGCGGGGCGGGGAGGAATCCCTGGAACTGTTTTTTGATTTGTTTTATTTTTGTTTTGTTGTTTTGTTGTTGTTGTTGTTAAGGATTCTGCAGGATAGAGAAAATGGCAGGCAGGTGAGAACTCATTGTACTGGATTCTATTGAGTCCCATGAATTGGGCATGACTTTCCCTTCCTGTGTGCCGGGCTCAGAGAGGGTCAGGCTGCCTAAGGCTTAGGGTTCTGCCTTCTACCCTCCTGCATTGCTCAGGCATGGCATGCCTACAGATCAGCAGGGTCAGAAAAACTAAGTAGGAGGTCCAGATTTTGTGGGGGGCCGGAGGGAAAGGGAAGGGAGGCATACAGGCAAGCTTGAAGACCGGGGAACCTCCCTGGCCTCACTGTGCTACTTCTGAGTTGTGTGATCCATCCATCTAAGTGTCCTTTCTTTAAGGAGGGAATTACATGCTATTTTATTATGTGTGTACCCATGTGGATGTGTGTATGTCGCAGCACCTGGGAGGAAGGAGGTCAGTGGATAACTCGTGGGTGGTTTTTCTACTGTGAGGGTAAACTCTGAACACCAGGCTCACTGGCAGTCACCTTTACTTGATGAGATAGCTCTCTGGCCCATTATATAACCTTTATAAGCCTCGCTTGTGAAGTGGACACAGCTGTGCCTGCACTCTGAGCTTGCAGTAGGTCTCCTGGGGTGATGTGTGGCAGCCACATCACGGTTCTGAACTCTAGGGGAACAGCTACATTACACCTCACTCTCGACATCTTTGCTCATAGCGGCCAGAGATGCTCATTCTACCTGTCAGGAGCATGGATAGGGTGTGAGGCTCCCTAGGTCTGTTACCTGAGAGGCGGCAAATGAGACAAGCCAGGATGTCTTTGGTGCCAGCTCCGGGGGCGAGGTCTGAGCATAGAGAGAAGGGTTGCCTCTCCAGGCATTGAGCCTAAGCCCTGCCTTTCAGTCCACACCTTGTAGTCATCAAGTCATTCTCTGATGATCTCTGGTTGCAGACTATTGTTACATTCCTGGGTCATGACTTCTAGATCACAACTCCCCAAGAGCCCCAAGTTGGGGTGGAGAAGGTATCAGGGATGCATCCACTTGTGGTCATCTTTGTTCTTGTCATTCAGTAGGGAAGGGTAAACTCTCGGAGGCACTGTGAGAGTCAGGTCCATTCACATGCCAGGTTGGGAAGCCACAGGCAGTGTCCACCCCCAGAATCTGATCTTGTCAGTAGATGTGGGGCTGAGGGTGGACGGTAAGGTCATGAGCTCCTCTAGTCTATTTGGGGCAACCTCATTGTTTCCGGTGCCTGGTGCTCACTGCATCTGCATCTCTGGTGTCCTGGTTGTTCTTAGGTGTGGCCTGGGGCTTAAGCTCTGTGGTTGCAACCAGGGTTTGGGTCATTGTGGTTGAATGGATACCCTTGCCTCCGTGTAGACTTGCAGTTTTTTTTTGTTTGTTTGTTTGTTTGTTTTTCTGAATTTGCTTCCCACTTGTTTTGGCCTTTCTGCTCCGCATGAGGGAGAACCCCTCTTTGTGGTTTTTTTGGTCCATAGTCATTTCTGGGTCGGCTCCATCCCACCTGAGAGGTGCCCCATCCTCTCTCACTATCTCAACCCCATCTCTTGCACACACAGGGCAGTTGGGCCTCATACAGGTGGCTGGAGACCAGGATCTAAGGACGAAGGCACAGGGGGTCCCTCTGCCAGCTGCCAGCTGGGCAATGGCTGCGGCTGCTCAGGCTCCTGTTGATAGTTTTTCATCTGTGGATTTGGGTGGATGACTGAAGCCCAGACCAAGCCGGGATCCAATGGGTGGGGCCTCAGTATTACTCTGACTGGACAGGCTATGGCTGTGCTGAGGAGGGGGGGAGGGGGCAGGAAACCAGGGCCTTCCCGTCTAGTGCTGGGGCAGTAGTTCCGTCTCCCACAGGCTGGCCCGGCTGAGACAGGGACCAGCCTTCTGACTCATCTCTCCTCTCAGGTTCCTGTCCACTAGGCCCTTGTGTCAGCACAGGAGGATGGTCACTCACCCCACAGCAGGCTTTGCTCCCAGGCTACCAGACACCTGACAGGAGTTGCTTCCTTTCCTGAAAGCTGAGGGTCCTGCGGGTGGGACTCAAGCCACACCCGTGAGCCTTTCCGAGGATTGTTGTGGTCTAGGCTAGCCCCTGAGCTCACACCAGTGGACACCCCTCCATGAGTCTTGCCTGTACCCAGGTTGTGCTGAGCTGCTCCACCCTCTGCTTCCAGCTTCTTGCTTCCGGCTGTGATCGCTCTGTTTTCTTTCATTTCGTACCTCAGAGCAACAGAGGCCAGTAGAGGTTGAGAGTCTTGTTCCAAACTTCTGAGCCATCAGACAGCTGGAGTGAGGGTCTCACCCAGTCTCCCTGTGCAGGTCTTTCCTCTGGTGCCTACCTACTTTACAAAGGGGCTTGTGACAAGTGTTAGTGCCAGTGTCATGGTCACTAGAATGACCTGCCCGGAGATGTCATTCAGCGCGTCAGGCGGCTCTGCCTACGGTGAAAAGATAAAGGATTAGCGACAGTATGATTGGGTCTGCCTTGCATTCTGGGGATGTTCAAAAGAGGGTCTGGTTGTGTCTAAGAACTCCAGAGGTCGCTCGCCGAACACCTTGCTGTGTCATGCAGATCCTGTAGACCTTACTGAGGTTAACGTGGACACGGCCATGTTACCAAGGGGGAAGCTCTTTGCTTCCAGTGTTCCCTGGATTGGTCACCATTCCTGCACGGTCACTCTGTGTTCTTCAGACTGCTAATTCTGAAGGCTGCCCCAGCACACGGCCACAGGGAACTCAGTGGTCCTTGGTTTTTGTGGGTTGTGTGGGATCTTGGGTTCATGGTGCTGTGTGGCTTTGGAGACGTCTTGGGAGATCTCGTGACCCCAGCCCCTATCAATCAGCCAGATGTCTTTTGGTCATATGCTTTACTGCTATCTCTTGGCTCTTGTGGAACATGTAACTGAGTTATTTCCCTTTTCTCATTGGCTGCCAGGAAGCTCTATCCCATAAGCCTACACATTGGCAATTAGAGCTGACCCAGCCCCTTCTTTTAGGCTTTCACAATCCTGTGTTCTTGTTGCCTCATTTTCATGGCCGAGTTTCACTTGAGAGGATATAATCCCCTGGCTCTTCTGTTTCTTTAGCCTTTAACTAAATAAACATCGATGGTGGGTGGGTCAGGGCTGGCTAAGCAGGTTAAAACGTGTGGTTTCCCCGAGGCTACCATCTAGCTAACTTCTTCCCTGCCCAAGTCCTCTGTCCCCTGCTTGGATGTCTGCATAGTATGCTGGTGCCTTGGAATCTCTGTGTCCTGGGTTTGCTCAGGTAGTGGATGTTCAGCTTCATGTTCCCCCGGCTCTCTGTTCCCTGCTCCCCATGCCGCTTTAAGAGCATTTTGAAGAAAGAAGCCACCTGTGCAAGCTTAGCCTCAGCCACTCCCTGCACAACTCCCAGCTCCCTCTGAGGCCACCTCAGCAGTCTGCAGCCAATCACAGGTCCTCACGTCCACCTGAGCAGGGCTAATGCTTGGTGCTAAGACAAGGAAGTCTTGACAAGATGTGTTGAAAGTTGGGGGTAGGGGGGTGGGGTGGAGAGAAAGGCTGGTAAGCAGTGTCATTGGGGTGAAGAAGAAAGCCTCAAGGCTGGGGTGAGGTGACAGGGATGGTTCTCAGTCACCAACCCTGTCCTCAGACACCTCTCCAGCTCTCCATGGGTACATGGTCACTGTATTTCCACAGAAAATAAACTTAAAGCTCATTGCAGACTGTGCCCACTGCTTTATAGGCTCTTGGGTCCTCTTCTCCCAGGCAGCCATACTAGCATAGTGCATAAGGTTCCAGGGGCCGTTCATGCGTTGTGTGCACAGTTGGACACACGTGCTTTGTGGTTTTCCTTGACGTGGTTTTCTTTGTTTGCTTTTGGCTCGTTTCCATAAGCATCGTCTGCCTCGTTCAGAAAGACAGCCCCAGGATGATAGCGTCAGGAACGAGGGAGCCCAGGTTCTGTGGAGTAGAGCAGTAGCCTGCACCCTCCCTTCAGGAGCTTCAAAACGATTCCAAATTGTGTGTGCAAAATTGGGCACAGGAAGCATTTTCTGGGAAGACGGACTGTGTTTCCAAGGAGCCTGTGGAACAGGGAAGGTAAACTGCCTCGCTGTGGTTTGCTGAGATTCCCATAGGGTGGCAAGAGGGACTTGGTGAAGGGCAGAGCCCTTGGGTCCTTGGGCCTATGAGGACAGTGTCAGATGGGGAATCAGGCTGGGTCTGGTGGTTGGTGGGGCATGGCAGAGACACGGGAGCACTGATTTCTTCTGGAGAGTGACTTTGAGCTTTCCCACAGTTCACAGGGCTTCCCTCTGTCTGGGGTGGACTTAGCCTTAACTGGCCCTGAACATGGGGCAGGTCCTTCCAAAGGCAGAGAGGTCCTTGTTAGTGTTTTGGAGGAAAACCCCAGGTACAAAGAGCTTTAGGTCTTGACACACAGTGTCACTCAATCTAGGGACAGGCAGAAGCTGCAGGCCACTCCTGTTAGTGGTGTTCTGTTCAACACTGCTTCTTCAGTCTGGGCAGCGTGAGGGCCGTGCAGGGGTAAAGCCAGACTGCCTATTGCTGCTTGCCTCTTGGTGTGCAGCTGAGGAAGAGTATCTCCGTGGCTCAGAAGCCACCATCCCTCTTCACTGCAATCTGCAGCATCATACTTCCACCCACCGTGGCACCTTTGGCTTCCTCACACAGTAAGAAGATGAGAGCTAGGAGGCTGTACTACCAGTTCTAGCCACTAGAGGGAAGCAGAAATACCATCACAATAGCCTAGCACAGAAAATTCTAGCAGGGCAAGTGGTTTGGGAAGGAGGAGTGGTGGGTAAAGCCCTACAGAGGTCTCTCTCTGTTAGAACAGACTCTAAGGGTAACAGGTAACTAGTTCTGAGGTGCTTCCCTAAGACATAAAGCAAAATTCAGAAATCTAGGCAAGGTTCCCAGCAGGTAAACAATGGAGCTGGGTTGCTCCATGGGGCTGGTGTCAGAGGTTGTCAGAGGTCACTTGTCAAACACAAAGCAGAATCTTGTCCTAATGCTGGGCATGAATAAGTGCATCAAGTCAGTTAGCAAACAATGATCTGGTTAGGCCACCTTTATAGACAGGGGAAGTGAAGCTCAGGCCCAACTGGTGCCTAGCCAGTGTGTGCTTAGCCTCTGACCTGCAGGCTTGAGCCCTTAGTTGCAGATTGGAGCTTCCCTGTATAGCATTCTCCACTCCCAACCTGACCACAGAGCTGCAGTCCAAGCCATCTCCAGGCTGGCCACCAGGTCCTCTGTCTTCTAACAAAAAGGTGGGATTCTGGGCTCCTATGCCCAAGGTTTGATCCAGTAATGAGGGAGGCCATAACAGAAGCCCAGGAAGGGTCGTGGGCCCCCAAGTCTGGCTTGGGAGGACCAGGGCATTGAGAAATCTCTTGCAGAGGCCAAGGTTTGCCTGGGAACCAGAGGACCTGGTTCCAGGGCCTTTGGTTTCCAGGGCAGATGCCTCCAGCATACCAAGGACCCTTGGCCAGCTCTGGGCTTGGCTGTGCCAGGCTGGCAGGAGAGCAGAGCACTTTCAGGGGCTCCAACATCCTCCTTCCTGTTCTCATGCTCTGGCTTTGCCCTCCTGGAAGGTGGGCACATGGCACTCAGCCAGGCTGCAAGCTGGTGACCACAGTGTACCCTCTGAAGCTTGAGGAGTCCCCTCACCTTAGGCCTGGCTTTGAGTTTCTTCAGGGTGGAAGGGAAACTGGGAGAAAGAGCTCGAACCATCTGTTCCCTTCTGGGCAAGATGGAAGGCCCTCCTCTGAAGAAACACTCATTGTGTAATTCTGTCTTTAAAGTTGGAATTGCAGGCCTAAGGGTCAAGAAAAGCTGTTTTGATGCAAACCAAAGGGAATGAAGTAAGAGATGGGCCAGGAGCAGATCCAGCCAAGAGATTTGAAAATGACTTGGAGAGCACCTAGCCTGAGCTGGGATCTTGTCTCTCCCCGCTTCTTGGGGCATGGACTTGGAAAAGCTGTTGTACCCAAAGAGCCTCAACTTTTTTCCCTGCTGTGGGTTGTGAAGTGCTGACATACTAGCTTTGAGGTTGGGGTTGAGGCAGTGTACCTGAGCCTGAGGGTGGGAGACTGGGAGCCCCTTGGGAGTGCTGACTTTCCTTGGTATCAATTCCTATGTAGTTTTTGGTTAGTGCCTGTTGGTCTGGACTGCTGGTAGACATCTATGAAGAAACACAGCTGAGTTTAGTGACCTCACAACTGAAGCAAGGGGGCTGGTATTCCTTGAGGCACTTGTCAGGGACCTGGGATTTGAGTAGAGAGGGCTCCCCATTACTCTCAGCCTTCCCTCCACGGGGCAGAGGCCTCTGCCACAGGGGTTAGGATGGGTGTGGTCCAGATTGTGTGACTTTGAACACACTGAGAGACTCTTACTAAAAATCTGGACTGGACCGCTTGCCCTATTAACTGTCTCTTGGTGGTGACTCGGTGCTGATTTCTGCACATAGTATGGCTTTTTACATTTTAAATAGGAGCCTCAGAGTCCAAACACTGGTAGGCATGGCCATTTTGGCTCAGACCCTGTGCATTTCCCCAGGCTAGCAGAGCCTGCAGCTCCCCATTCTTCCTGGGGACAATGAGCCAATGGTAAAGGGATGAGAGCACAGGTCTGAGCCTGATCCAGAAGGACCCAGGCCCCTGATGTTTCTCACATGTGAGCCATAGACTGATCTTTAAATTCTCCATTTGAGCAATGGAAGTGGGTGGGCTCCTGCCCTACCAGAACAGTTTGTAAGGGATGACAGGGTGCCCAAGATGGCAATGCTTATTTGCTTGGGAGACAGGGGTTCACTTGTCTCCTAGAGTAGCCAGGAAACACAGCAGATTGTGGGAGGGATGTATACAAAGGATGCGAGCTTACACACCAGCCATGAACTTACACACGAGCCACGAGCCAACCAATACATGGACCTCATGGCAAAAAGGATAAAATGCAGTCTGTGACTCAGAACTCATAAACTTACCTGCTCCTATCCTTGCCCCTCCTGTGCTGGTTTGTGGGTGGCCTGGGACAGAATCACGTGCATGTTTGAAGGCCAAGTGTGCTTAAGCATGAGATGTGTCTTAGAGGGGAGGTATACAGGCTCCAGATGGGGGTTGAAGCAGGTCATAGGCCCCAGCAGGCACTGCTACCCGTGATGTGGGTTATACCTGCTTACAGAGTGAATCTGTTTGTTTGGCTAAAGGCCTTAGCCCTGTGCAAGCACTTAGTAGGTATTACCTGAAGTTGTACTGGCTTTGGTGTTTTATTGGGCTTGGTAAAGTTTGCCTTTGGCTTTCAGGTAACTGCTGTGTGTGCTGCATATGGTTGGAAGAAGACCCCTGTCCCCAGCTGTCCCTTTGGAGCTACCTTCTCCACCTGAAGGCCTGAGGTGACTCACTTCCATCACAGGACCAGTTGAATTCCAGAAGGTGAGGCTTGTTTCCACGACTTTCTAATACAGGACCCACGTGGGCTTCTCGCCTGAGACACTTGGGCGCACATGCTAGCCGGCTCCTGCCCACAGGAGCCCTGGGATGGTCAGAAGGAGCATGGCTTGTTAAGGGTGGGATATGCAAGCTGTAGCTTGAAAGTTAGGGCTTCACGGCTCAGGGGTGAGGATAGGTCGGCTGGAGCGCCCGAGACAGTGTCAATGTGGAGAGCAGGCAAAGTCACGTGTCATAGCCTGGGGGCAGACTGTGGGACACAGAAGAAGGGCAAGGAGAGAGGAACTGGTGCCCAAGCCAACCTGCCTGCTGCCTCCACAGCCTGTTGGCCTCGGGGCTGTGCAGATCACTGGTCCGCCTTACAGCAGTCCTTCTTTGGGAGGTGTTGAGGTCCTTGGCACTGAGTCTGGAAGCAGCCCTGGCATCTCTCGGGACCTGGTGGCTGAGGCAGCATCCCCTGGCCTACCTTGTGACAAGCTTGGGACTTGCTTGTTGTGAGCCCATGGGATAGGCTTTCCTTTTCTATTTTCCTGTGGTTCCTCCCTCCCCCTCCTCCACTTTTGTGGACTGAAGGGCTGGGGGAGTAGCTTGGGGCCAGAAACAAGCCCTGAGTCCTATGCAGAGAGATCCATCCCAGTAGCCTCTGGGCCCTGCCCTTGCGCTAGGCCATTTGACTTATAACACTGCAGGTGCCTAGGTAACTGGGCATCTGGAGGCAGCTGGGTGCCCTCATTTGCAAGGTAGCAAGGCCATGGTCTACCCACCGTGGACAGTTCCTGGCCCAGCTGGATTCTGCTGTCAAGTCAGAATTCATGGAGCACAGGGGTCTCTGCTCTCCCGGATTTGTGTTTGGGGAGGGGAATTTGGTGTGCATCTTTCCTTTAAGGGTTAGAGGAAGACAGAGAAAAAGATCATTGTCTGGGGTGGGGGGTGGGTGAGTATCAGCCTGTGGGACTAGAAGATGCTGGCAGGGATCGCAGGCAGTGTCGGGGTGTGGCATGAGCCATCCTCTGGCCCCACCAAGTGTGGAAGCTGGGAGAGTTGGGTTTTGACACAGTAAGCAGGCTGGGCTAGGAAAACCAGAGCTCAACAGGGAGGCCTCTGCAACCACAACTCTCTTAGCTCTTGGGGTCCAGGGAGTCGGTCTGTTTAGCTCTCTGAAGCTCCCGGGAGTCACCAAGAAAATGACAAGTGCCTAGGTATTGTAGGTCTCACGGGATGTGTGAACACTGGGTGTTTTCCTGGACCCCGTGGTGGCTCTTGGCTGTGTGAAGCACCTACCCTTGCCTGTCTCCTGTCCACAGACCCGGTGCCTTGGAGCAACAGCCCCATGACGGTGCCCAGCCATGCAATGTTCTTGGAAGGCTGTCCTCCTCCTCGCCCTGGCCTCCATTGCCATCCAGTACACAGCCATCCGCACTTTCACCGCCAAGTCTTTCCACACTTGCCCTGGGCTGACAGATACTGGCTTGGCAGAGCGGCTGTGTGAGGAGGGCCCTACCTTCTCCTACAACCTCTCCAGGAAGACCCACGTCCTGATCCTGGCCACCACACGCAGTGGCTCTTCCTTTGTGGGCCAGCTCTTCAACCAGCACATGGATGTCTTCTACCTGTTCGAGCCGCTCTATCACGTCCAAAACACGCTCATCCCCCGGTTCACCCAGGGCAAGAGCCCCGCAGATCGCAGGGTCATGCTAGGTGCCAGCCGGGACCTGCTGAGGAGCCTTTATGATTGTGATCTCTACTTTCTGGAGAACTACATCAAGCCACCTCCAGTCAACCACACCACCAACAGGGTCTTCCGCAGAGGGGCCAGCAGGGTCCTTTGCTCCCGTCCAGTGTGTGACCCTCCAGGGTCCTCTGACCTGATCCTGGAGGAGGGGGACTGTGTGCGCATGTGTGGCTTGCTGAACCTGACCTTGGCAGCCGAGGCTTGTCGTGAGCGCAGTCATGTGGCCATCAAGACTGTGCGGGTGCCCGAGGTGAATGACTTGCGGGCTCTAGTGGAAGACCCCAGGCTGAACCTCAAGGTCATCCAGCTGGTGCGAGACCCTCGTGGCATCTTGGCTTCTCGCAGTGAGACCTTCCGGGACACCTACCGGCTCTGGCGGCTTTGGTACGGCACAGGGAGGAAGCCCTACAACCTGGATGTGACACAGCTGACCACTGTGTGTGAGGATTTCTCTAGCTCTGTGTCTACTGGCCTCATGCGGCCCTCCTGGCTCAAGGGCAAGTACATGCTGGTACGTTATGAGGACCTGGCCAGAAATCCAATGAAGAAGACAGAAGAGATCTACGAATTCCTGGGTATCCCCCTGGACAGTCACGTGGCACACTGGATCCAGAACAATACGAGGGGCGACCCCACTTTGGGCAAGCACAAATACAGCACAGTGCGCAACTCTGCAGCCACAGCTGAGAAGTGGCGCTTCCGCCTCTCCTATGACATCGTGGCCTTTGCCCAGAATGCCTGCCAGCAGGTGTTGGCTCAGCTGGGCTACAAGATGGCCAACTCAGAGGAGGAACTGAAGAATCCGGCCATCAGCCTAGTGGAGGAGCGTGACTTCCGCCCTTTTTTGTGACCTGGGTGTGGTGGGGGTGGGAGGCAGGTGGCTCTGGTTTTGCTGACGCGGACCTACTATGGGCCGTCTTTAACTGTTGCCTTATCTCCCTCCTCCCTCTCCCACCCTGTCTGTGTATCCATTCCAGCCCCTGCCCACTCTCCCCTTTCCTTCGCCTCTCCCACACCATCTGTGTGTCCTTCTTGACCTTGCCCACTTCCTTTTCTCCTGCCTCTTTTTGCCCCTGAAATTTGCACTATGTCTCTGGAGGGGAACACTGGGCAGAGGGCGTATGATGTGGGGTTACTCCCCCCACCCCATTTAGACACAAGGATGTTGGGTCTCTGTGAGGATGGGGACGATGTTTACAGGCACCCAATCGCACATTCATTCACACGTGCACACAGGCACACGATGAGAGGCACCCCAGCACACAACTGGTAGTTTTGCAATTGTCTTCTCAAGGTAAGAGGATGGACACAAAGGGGCCGTACCTCCCCAGTTTAAGGAAAGGGTCCATCCCCGCCCCCTTCCTGCTCCCTCCCCTGGAGTAGGGCACCCGTCCCTCCTGCACACCCTTGCCTGGTGGTGAGCAGGGTTTTACTGTGAGGTGAATTGGGACTACTTTCTATTTGGTTTGTGGTGAGCTTGTCTGTCTGAGTCTTGTGGCTACCCCTAGACCAGTAATGGCTAATGAATCTTAGAAGTTTCTGATTGATCTTGGGGTCCCTCTGTGCTATTTCTTTGTGCCAAAAAAAAAAAAAAAAGACAAAAAAAATGTGGATCAGTTTGCAGAGTGAAAATTGAAATGCTTTATTTGTGTTTTCTGTAAATAAAAATGTGCAGTACTGCCTGAGTGTGATTTGGGGGAAGTCTTCGGAATGGTAAGCAATGGGATTTGGATATCCCCAGCTTAGGAGGGAACAGGAAGAAGGAAAAGTGGGAATTAAATGGCAAACCTGCCTTTCAGAACTATTTTATTAAAACAAAACAAAAACAAAAACCCTAGACTATCCTTTTAAAGTTCTTTGATGATTGCATACATGTAAAAGCTCTGCCTTGATCTTATGATCCCCACCCCCACCCCCTACCCCATCACCCAGGAGCCTCCAAGTCCCCATTCCATTCCCTCGAGGAGGTCCTGCCATTCAAGTCTCTTGCCACCCTCCATGCTGGCTTGGGGCTTTCAACTCTGTTGCCTTCTTATCAGCTGAGGTGGGCGGTACCTTCTGGTCAGGGTGCTCAAAGTATTTAAGAAGACGCTTGGGGATTCAGAGTCCAAGGAAAGAGTCAGGTCTGGAGAACTCCTGTACCAGAGGTTCCTCCTTTAGTTAGGGTTTGGGGGCCACGGAAGCTGGGGAGAAGGGGCATCCAATGTGCGGGTGGCTCAGGGCAGGATTGCTTATAAACCTGCCTGGAAGCTATCTCAGGAGCCAGCCACGTTTCTGGTGCACACCAGTGCCAAACTGCTGTGTTCACTCTCCATCTTTCCTTGACGATCTAGCAGGCTCTTCTAAAAAAACTCCCCCAGTCTTCACCCCAAGACACATGCATAACATGAGATTTCTTAAAAAGTGAAAATGGAGTGTCTTACCATGATTTAAGAACTAAAGAGAAACTGCCCCATCTGCCTGGTTAGATAGGTGACCCAGTATTGAACATCCCTCCATGGCCTCTGCATCAGCTCCTGCTTCCTGACCTGCTTGAGTTCCAGTCCTGCATCCTTTGGTGATGAAGAGCAGTATGGAAGTGTAAGCTGAATAAACCCTTTCCTCCCCAACTTGTTTCTTGGTCGTGATGTTTGTGCAGGAAGAGAAACCCTGACTAAGACAGGGAGGAAAGGGTTTATTCAGCTTACACAATCACTTTGCTTGCTCATCACTAAAGGAAGTCAAGACTGAAACTCACAGGGTAGGAAGCAGGAGCTGATACAGAGGCCATGGAGGGATGTTACTTACTGGCTTGCTTCCCCTGGCTTGCTCAACTTGCTTTCTTGTAGAACCCAAGACTACCAGCCCAGGGATAGTACCACCCACAAGGAGCCCTCCCACCTTGATCACCAACTGAGAAAATGCCCCACAACTGGATCTCATGGAGGCACTTCCCCAACTGAAGCTCCTTTCTCTGTGATAACTCCAACCTGTGTCAAGTTGACACACAAAATCAGCCAGTACACTCTCAAACCCCAAAATCTCATGTAGTCCAGGCTGGCCTCAAAGTCAGTAGGTAGCCAAGGATGATTTCAATGTTTGATTCTCAACCTCCTAAGTGGTGGGGCTATGGGCATGTGTTGTCACACTTGGTATTATGGGATGCTGGGATTGACACCATGGCTACATGCCCACTAGGCAAGCATACTACTAACTCGGCCACACCCCAGCTCTGCAGTAGACTTTTATTTTGGAAAGTCTCCCACTTTTAGGATAAGGCCAGATCCTCGCGCTGTTCTCTGTAGCCCTGCACATGCCAGCCTCTGTTCTTCTCGGGCTGCATTCTCTTATCTCCGTGTTTATTTCAGCCCTTGAACACTCTGGGGTAGACTTCTGCAGCCACGGCCGCCATCCATTGACACACGCCTCCCTCTAACCGTGGGCCATGAACTGTGTCTGCTCACACCTGCTTTGGGTTTAGCCAAGTGCCTTGTTTTGGTCAGTAAAATGAGACTGCTGCAGGGGTAACAGAGAGGCTGTCTCCTCTGCCACGTGAGGTAAGCTCCAGGGTAACTTGCCAGAGAGTTTAGGACCACAGGCTAGGTACTCAAGGACCTGCTAAGGCCACTCACAGTCTGGTCCGGGTAGTTACAGGCAGCTGGCTGAGTTTAGCCAGGGTTCTGACTCAGCACTGAGGACAAGAAGCACGCTTGTGGCTTGAAGATTCTGAGCTTCAGCACAACTTACTCCGTGGCCAGATCTGACAGACACATAGACTCTGCTCCATGCCGCAGTCTGTACAGCCTGTTCCTCATGTCTGAGCTACAACTGTTCCTTTCCTTAGTTAAAGTCTGTTCGTTCTTTCGATCCCAACATAATTATCAGCACTTCCTTAATTTTACCAGGTCGGCTGATTTATCTCGATCATGGGCCCTTATATAGCTGCTTCTCTATCTTATATATCCCGATCACAGTCCCTTATAGCGCCGTGCACATCTCTTTTATCGTGTTTACTGCAGTTGTAATCACTCCTTTTACAGCAGGACCCAGTGCACAATGGGTGTCCAGTAAACACTGGCTGATCGAGTACAAGAATGAATGAAACAGGTGTTTCCAGGCTGATAAAAGAGCTTGCCCCGTCTGGGGCCTTCACATGGAGCAGGCAAAGTCTCTCAAGGATCTGAGAGATCGGGACAGCTTGTGTCCTCCCAGGAGGTGCTGCCATGTGCTAGGAGGCTGGGCTTGGTTCCACATCCTTCCCCAACATCCTTAGTCGGCACACGGCACACCAACATCAGCATTCCAGTGCCCTTGTGATTTCATCACCTGCCTTGATGTTTGTTGTGTTTGCTGGGCTGACACCCTGAGCAACAGTGGCTGTCACACGGTCTGAACCTACAGTTTACAAATCACCCTCACCTGTGAGTCAACCTTCTCCTTCCTGCTGACCAAGGAAGCCCCTCTTTCTAGCCAGGAAATGATGCTCACAGTGCCACGTACACAGGACTGGCCCCGAACCCACTTCTGTGTGTTGTTCCAGAAAGCTGAGATCCTGAGGCATGCAGGAGTCACTTCCTGGTCTTGTCCCCAGACTCAGGGCCGGCCTCACGCTGTGGAACTAACACTGGCTACATCCTGTATTTTCTTGCAGCTCACACTTCCTCCGTTTGTGTGTTCCTACCTGCTCACCTGCTAGTCACAAACACATGGCATGAGAGCCCAGGGAGCCCAATAGGACCTCACTTCCTATAAATGAGGAGGATATTGTCTAAGAACAGACCCACCTTCCTGGATTATCCCCCTCTGCAGGAAAACCTCTCTCTGGGGAAGGATCTCTCTAGGCCAGAATGCCTTTCCTGGTCGGAAAAACTCACATGTGGAAGAAGAGCCTTCCTGCACTCAGAGAGAAAGCTCACAGGCAGCAGTGTCCTGAAGACTGCAGAACAGGTTGGCCAGAGCCAAGCCTCAGGAACAATCGCCATGGTCAGAGCTCAAGTCCAGCTGCAGCCAGTGACTGTGTGCTCACATGTGCATGTTCCAAGGGAGCTCAGTCACACTGAGGGGCTGTCTGGCCTGCAATCCTGCAGCCTGCCTCCCAAGGCACCCACAAGACATGCCAGGGCTTCCATGAGAACATCTGCTGAATTTGAGTCTTGCCTCTCCTGGAACTGTTATGATCGAAAGTCTGGCTCTAGGTTGCTGTCTGGTCTCTGCCATTTATTTACTGTGTGACTCAAGGGAAACCACTTCATCTTTCTGTGCCCTCCATAGTACAGAAGTAATCATGAGACCTGCCCTCAGAGGGATACGGTGAAGATGTCCTAAGTTTGGGTGGTATATTTAATTGCACAGAGTAGAGCTTAGGCTGTGGACAGTGCCCAGTTCGTGCTAGCTATTGTCACTGCTACCATCATCATCATCACCACCACCACCATCACCATCACCATCACCACCACCATCATCACCATCACCACCACCACCACCACCACCACCATCACCACCACCATCACCACCACCACCACCACCATCACCACCACCACCACCACCATCACCACCACCATCACCACCACCACCACCACCAACACCACCATCATCATCACCACCACCATCACTATCACCATCACCATCACCACCATCACCACCACCACCACCACCACCACCACCACCACCACCACCATCACTTTAGCCATAGTGCCTCCTCAGATGCTGGAATGTAACAGCCATTCAATGAATTTTTGTTGAACAAGTACATTTGAGGGTTTCTCATTTGAACTATTATCAGTGGCTACCGTGTTACACTTCAATAAGATGACAAATGACGTCTGGTTGGCAAAGGCCTAAGAGGAGGGAAGCAGGTAAGTCTGAGGTCCCCATAGAATGATGGCTGTGCACAAGGACAATCTTGCCCATCCAGGCTTCACCAGAGGATAAATGTTGGCCAAGTGTTTTCATTTCATTTTTGCTGCTGTGATAAAACACCTTGGCAGAAGGCAGCTGAGGGGAGAAAGAGTTTATTTCAGCTCCCAGGTACAGGTGGTCCTCCCTGTAGGGAAGACATGGCGGCAGGAGCTTGAAGCTGCTGGTCACATGATAGTATCATTCACTGCTATTCACAGTGTTAGCCTGGCAGATGACAGTTAATGTCAGAGTGCCACATCCAAAGTCAAGAACAAGGGAGTCAATGAGTGTGTGTGCACGGATGCTTAGAGCCACAGCCCAAAGTATCCAGGGCCCAAAGCCAGAAGCGTTCCTACCACTTTTAGACTGGATCTTCTTGATCTTCTTAAGTCAACCAAGGAGGTTCCAAACGACTCACAGAAGAAAGGGTTTATTAGTCTTCCACTTGGACATCCCAGTTCATTATGGAAGGACATCAGGGCGGAAGCTCAAAGCAGGAACCTGGAGGCAGGAACTGAAGCGGAAGCCACGGATGAGTGCTGCTTATTGGCTGGCTACCCAGGGCTTTTCCAGTCTGACTTTTTATATGAGACCCCCTGCCCTGAAGTGGTACTGACCACAGTAATCTGAACCCCCTCACATCAGTTATTAATCAAGAAAATGCCTCAACAGACTTGCCTATAGACCAATCAGATGGTGACATTTTCTCAGTTGTGGCTCCTTCTCAGATGACCCTAGATTGTGTCAAGGTGACAAAAACCAAAAAACCAAAAAATAAAACCCAATCTTCACAACTTGTGAAGAGCTAAGATTTTCTTTCCCAAGATCTAGGGGAGACCCCTGTTTAGTGAATTCACTGAGGAAAGGGGCAGGGTTTTGTTTGTTTGTTTGTTTGTTTGTTTGTTTGTTTTTGTCTGTCTCTCCCTGGAAATAGCTAGCCAGCTACATCCTCCTACTGAGACTTCCTTCTGTTACACTCCAGCAGACTGGATGTGACCATACTCGGCCTGCACAGCATCCTGCTTTCTTTTCCGTGAGGGTAGCAGAAGGCATTTAGAACAATCCAGAGAAGGGAGGGAATGTGTGAGCTAGGTGACAGGAACCTCAAATTGAGATCTTGTCCTATTGCATCTGGCTGGACAAATGAGAGATCGTATCGGGACATCTATGTCCCTGCAGTAGTCTGGGGACAATGAGGGGAAGCAGTATGCTTTCTTGACTAGGAAAATAGTTCAGTCAATAAAGTACTTGCTTTGCAAGCATGAGGACATCAGTTTGATCTCCCAAGCCTATATAAAAGAGCCCCATGGTATGCTTGTAATCCCAGTGCTGGCAAAGACACGTAAAACTGAGCCCCTGTCTCAAAAAACCAGGGTAGAGAGAAGCTGAGGAAGATATCTGAGGTTGACCTTTGACATCTACACATAACCTCAGACACATGTACTCACACACACATGGACATGCATACATAAAACACATACCCTCTAAGAAGAATGAGTTCTGTAGGTAAGGCAGAATAATGGATAGCAGAATTATGGATACAGATGAGCATGAGGCAGGCTAACCACATTCTCCAAATACCTCTTCTGTCTTAAAAAAAAAAAAAAAAACCCTACTTATTCTGTTTGACCCTGAGAACGTTTATTAAAGATCTCATACTATCATAGCAGAATCATCCCTCTTTTAGTAGTTATAGCTTTTTATTTATTTATTTATTTATTTATTTATTTATTTATTTTTGCATTATGGTTTTGAGACTGTGTTTCTAGTTATACACAAGTACAACATTGTTACTTATTTCTTGTGAACAGAACCTGCCACCATTTTGAAGAGTTCCTGGTTCTTGTCTGTAGTAGTTTGGCTCCTAAATGCAACTTGAAAGCCCATGTGTTGGAGGCTTGGTTCCAAGGGAGGGTGCTGTTGGAAGGTCATGAAAACTTTAAGAAGTAGGAAATTCTTTAGGTCATTGAGGGTTATGTCATTGAGGAGGACTGTGGGACCCCAGAATTTTTCTTCACCCTTTTTTCTTCTATGGCTACAAGATGAGTGGTTTGCTCCAGGGTAAGCTCTCACTGTGAGGCTCACACAGGCTGAAAGCAATGGGGGCCAAGTAATCATGGGATAGATTCCCTGACACTATGAGCACAGGGAACTATCTTCCTTCCTAAGTCTGCCCCAAGTGTGCTGTCTTAGAGACACCATGACTATGGTAACTCTTATGAAAGAAAGCATTTAACTTGGGACTTACATACAATTTCAGATTATCATCATGGTGGCACACATGGTGCTGAAGCAGTAGCTGAGAGGTGAGATCCTTATCCACAGGTCAAGAGAGGAAGATAACTCCGGGCCTGTTGTGGGCCTTTGAAACCTAAAAACCCATCCCCAGTGACAGACTTCCTCTAATAAAGCCATACTTCCTAATCCTTCTAATCTTTTCAAATAGTGCTACTCCCTAGTGAGGAGCAATCAAATATATGAGCCTACTGGGAGCCATTCTTATTTAAACCATTACAACCAACATGCCTGGCTCAGCATGAATCTTCTTGTCTTTTCTAGAAATTTTTTTTACCTCCACTAGTTCGTGTGTTTGTGCACATACCATGTGCATGTATGTGTATTTATGCACATGTGCACTTATGGTAGAAGTCAGAGCCTTGGGCATGAGCTAGGCAACCACCTTACCACTGTGCTACACTTCCAGAGATCTTTGTACCATGTCTCACTCAGTTGCCTAGGTAGGTCTTGAACTCTCTTCTATAGTCCAGGTAGTTATGGATCTTGAGATTCTCCTGCCTTGGACTCCCAAGAAGCTGAGATTTCAAGCCTATACCTCCAGGCCTTGCTGCTTCCCCCCAAATTATAAATTTGTTTCTATTCTTTCAGTGGAGCCTTGGACATTGCAAGCTCCTTTCTTTGTGTATCTAAACCCAAAGTTAGTTGATATTTTCATTCTCTTGAAAACACACTTAATACCTTAATGCACTTTAATTCCATTCTCCTTTAAAACTTCTGTGTGTGGCAATGCACTTTTAAAGCTAACATACTGCAATTACATTTTACTTGTTTGTTTGTTTGTTTGTTTGTTTGTTTGTTTAAACATAACCAACTTATTTGGTGTATCATTTGGACATAATGAAATCCACTCATTTCAAGTTTGTTGTTTGACAAGCTTGACAAGTGAGCACTTGCACGATTGCTTCCATGATCAAGATGTAGAATTCTCTCTTTTGATTTCCCCAGATTCCCGTGTCCCCTTGCCGACACTTCTCCTTACCCGTCTACAGGCTCATGGCAGCCACAGGACCTCTTTTCTGGTGTTCCGTTTTAGGAGACAAGGTCTCCTGTAGCTCAGGCAGGCCCCGGTAGCTGAGGTTACCTTTGACCTTATGACCCTTTCATTTCCACCTTTGAGTGCTGGAGTTATAGGAATGAGTCACCACCCCGGATTTTTGTGTTGCTGGGGTCAAATCCAGAGCTTCTTGCCTGCTAGGCTAGCCCTCTACCTCTGCTAACCAACCACAGCTCCAGTCTCCACTGTTTGCTGTTGTTAAAAATCTCTCAGGCTTCTGGATGAGTGGAACTTTGACGACTTGGGCCCATCATGTTGACAATCTGTGGGCTCTTTTTACAGAGCATTCTTCATCTGTTTGTGTCTATCTAGATGCCCACATGGTATCATTTTCCTCTGTCTGAGAAACTTTATTTAACATTTTTTGATAACTTCTCCCAGGTTCTGTTTGTTCCACAGTCTTGGTTTTTTTTCTACCTTTTCCTGAAAGATATTTTACTGGATCAGACATCAGGCATGGAGATGCAGAATGTAGCATTTAGCCTGCTTGGTTTTGGTCTTGCTTTAGTCCAGTATTTCTTCACTATGCCCACTTTTGGAATGGTAATATATCCTGTGCCATTGTATGTTGGCAGTGTGTGATCTGCATTTTGGTTCTGATTTTACAGGGATTACAGTTAGGAGATTGCCATGACTCCCAGAAGAGACTTTGGACTTTTAAACAGTGTTGAGGTTATGATAGATTACAGACATTTTTGAAATTGAGCTGAATGCATTTGGCATTATGATTTGACTACAAGCCTACGAGAACCTGGGAGTGGACTGTGGTGGTTTGAGTGAAAATGGCCCCATAGGCTCATATATTTGAACACTTGGTTCCCAGTTGGACTGTTGAGAAGGATTAGAGGTATGGCCTTGTTGGAGTAGGAAGGCCAGAGCGGGTGGGCTTTGAAGCTTCAAAATCTCACAATAGGCCTAGCATTGCTCTTTCTATCTGCTGCCCGTGGATCAGGATGTAAAGCTCTCAGCTACTGCTTCAGCACCCGCCTGCCTGCCTGCCTGCCTGTCACCACACTACCTGCCATGATGGCAATGAAACGACCCTCTGAAACTGTCAGCAAGTCCCCCATTAAGTATTTTCTTTTATGAGTTGTCATGGTCCTGATGTCTCTTCACAGCAACAGAACCCCTAACTAAGACACTGGATTAGGAATCCCAAGTGAATATAGTTCCTTATTTGGTGCCTTTCTGCCTCACTGTCTTCTGTTTGTTTGGTTCTGTTTTCTAGTGACAGCAAATTTAATCTAAGTCCTTGCATGGCAGGCAAGCACCCCACTGTAGTCTTAGTTACTTCCTTACTGCTGTGCCAAAGCACCCTGAAAGCAGCTTATTAAGTGAAGATTTCTTTTGGCTCCCAGTTCAAGGTGTGGTCCATCAAGGTGGAGAAAAGTTTGAGAAGAGGTGGCCCATACATCTTTAAATGCATGAAAATGATAAACCCACAAATACAGGCAATCGAGTGGGTTCCAAATAGGATGAAAATAAACATACCAATGCATACCACAATCAAAGGCAGTGCTGGAGAGATGACTCAGTGGTTAAAAGCACTATTGCTCTTGCAGAGGGCCCAGGTTTGCTTCCCAGCACTCATGTGGTGGCTCACAACCACACAGTTCCAGAGATCCAGTGGCTCTTCTGGCTTCCATGGGTCATGCATACACACACACACACACACACACACACACACACACACACACACACTCTCATGCACACATGCACTCATGTGCATGCGCACACACATACACATACTCGGGGTGGGGGGAGAACACTTATAAACATAAAATAAAATAAATAAATAAAATCTTCTAAAATTTTCTAAATAGTTAGCAAAATCAGAGTGACACAGACAAGATCATGATCATATCACATCCACAATTAGAGAGCCGAGCCATATAGATTGTGCTGGTTTGAATGAGGGTGGCTTTCATAGGTTCATATATTGGAAGGCTTGGTCCCCAGTTGGTGGAACTGTTTGGGAAGGATTAGGAGGCATGGACTTGTTGGAAGAGGTGCGTGTCTGGGTGTGGGTTTGAGGTTTCAAAGCCTATGACATTCCCAGTTAACTCTCTCTGCCTCATGGTTGTTGTCTCAACATGTAAGCTCTCAGCTACTGCTCCTGTACCATACCTACCTGCCTGCTGTCATGCTCCCCACCATGATGGTCATGGGCTCAGCCTCTGAAGTTGTAAGCAAGCCCATAATGAAATGATTTCTTTGATCCGTTGTCTTGGTCACGGTGTCTCTTCACAGCCATAGAACAGTAACTAAGAAATAGTTGAATGCTATATCTCAGTTTGCTCTCCCCATTTAAGTAGTCCAGGGTCCTCGGCCCATGGAGTGATCCCATCCACAGTCAAGAGTAGTCAGTCTTTCTAAATTGGTTATGCAATCAAGACAACCTCTTTCCCATGTGCCTAGAGTGCTATCACACAGTTGATTCTAGATTTTGTAAAGTTGACAATTAATGCTAAGCATGACATATACTGAGTTACATCCACCCCAGACCTCCTTTTACTTTACACCATAAGAGATCACTAAGCTAGCCATGATGTTTTTAATTCACTGTGTAGCCTAGGTGGGACTTGAACTCATGATTCTCCCATTTCAGCCTTTGGAGTAGCTGTGACTACAGGTCTGTGACACTAAGCCTGACTTTTATATTGTCATTCTTTTTAATTCTGTATTTAAAAAGACATATTATGGGATCTGGAGAGGTGACTCGGTGGGTAAGATGCTTGTTGCACAAGGATAAGAATCTGAATTTGAACCCCAGCACCCTTGGCAAAAGCTTAGTGTGGCAATTGAAGGAGACCCCCCGCCCCCCCCCCCACCCCCCCACAGCTCGGAGTTCCCTCCCAGAACCAGATTAGGCATAAACCACAACTAAACACCTGTTTCCACAGAGAGATCCTTTATTAAGTGGGGAAGAAATGTTAAGGTGGTTGCTTTCTGGTTCAGGCAGGAAAACAGCAGCCAATGACCTTGCAGGTGTAATTTTTTAAGAAGAGAAAAAAGGAGAGGTCTGTGTTAGAATGGAGTATGGTGTGGTGGTATATTTTGATTGGCCATGTTAATTAGGTATACCAAAGGGGCTTTTTGATTGCTGGATGTTAATACTTTGATAGCAGGACCTTGGCGGTCAGCCTCAGGAGGAGGAATTGACCATATAAGGAAATAGATCATGGGAGCTAGCTTTAGGAATGGAACCTAATGTGGGTGTTGTTGTTTGTTTGTTTTTTTGTTTTTTGTTTTTTGTTTTTTGTTTTTTGTTTTTTTAGCAAGGCAGAGAGAATGAGAGAGAAACACATCAGAGCCATGTTTGTCAGGAGCAGGCTGGCTAGAGTCCCTTAAGCTATACACACCGGTTACCCCAGCACTAGGTGGTACAGAGACAGGAGGATTGGTGAGTCTAACTGGGCAGCCAGGATGGGTGATGAGGTCAGATCCAAGGCTAGCAGGAGACACTGTCTCATGAGAACAAGGTGGACAGCAATAGAAGAAGGCACTTGCTGTAGTCCTCGGGCCTCAGAAAACATACATTCATGAGTGAGTATATTTCTGTGATGTGCTCACACACACACACACACACACACACACACACACACACACACACACCCCTCACAATCAGAAGACAATTGTGAGTCAGTTCTCCTTCCAACATTTGGGTTCCAGGGATCAAACTTCAAACTCAGGCTTGGTGGCAAGCACCTCTACCCAACTTAGCCATCCTACCAGTCTTACTTCTCCTTTTCAACAATCAACACTTCCTTTACGGATACCGTAAGAATCTCACTGACTTTGGGATATGCAGTTTTTCTATGATGAGTCTAGGTGTAGATGTCTTTTAATTAATCTGTTGGACTTGCTGGGCTTTTGAGTTTATGGGTTGATATTGTTTATCAGTTCTGAAGTTCTTGGCTATTTCTAAAAAGCTGACTTTGTCTTGTTACTTTGCAGTTTTCTTCTGCGAAATGTAAGACGTGAATTAGAGTTTTTCACTCCTCCATCCATTCTTCCTTTAGCTTTCCCTATCTCTTTGCTTTTCCTGCTCAGTTCTGGATAATTTCTTTGCAACCATCTTCCAGTCTAACCAATCTCCTCTTTAACTGTGTCTAATCTGTTACTAAGCTTATCTACTCAGTATTCAGTTTCTCATTTCTTGACGCTTCCTTTCTTATTTTCACACCTGCTGTAGTCATTCTCCGATGTCTCTTACTCTTTGCAGGTGTTTTCAAACTTGCTTCTGTAAAAGTAAACAAAGATATTTACCTTGCAACATTTCAGAGAAAATAGGGCTCTTGGAGTCCTTGTTGATCTGTTTGTTGCCAGGTGTCTCTGCTTACTTTCTGCTGTGGCACCTCATTTTCATGTGTGGTTGGTTGGTTTGTAGCAGGGGTAGATTGTTTTCCATAGATTTCTAAATTTAAAAGACCTAAGACTGCAAGAGTTGTTCCCAAGTGAAAACATACTAGTATACACACACACACAAACACACACACACACTCACACACATAGACACAGATAGACACACACTCACATTCACAGACACACAGGCACACACACTGACACACAGACACACATAGACACACACATAGACACACACACAGGCACACACACTGACACACAGACACACATAGACACACATATAGACACACACACACAGGCACACACACTGACACACAGACACACACACACACATAGACACATACGCAGACAGACAGACAGACAGACAGACAGACAGACAGACACACACACACACACACACACACACACACACACACACACACGCGCGCCTCTGCCAGGCCTGTGTGGAGCACTACCTGAGAGTGACCACACTAATCTTTGAGTCATGGAGCATTTGCACCACCCAGATGCCCAGAAGGTGTGAATTCTGGTTAAGTGCAGTGGAGTGGAGGCTGACGGCTCCAGATTCTCAACAGTTACTTTTTCCATTTTCAACTTTGCACTTCATTTTGAAGCAATCACTCTCCGCACTGTGGAGGGCTTGGGGTATTTCTGTGAGTCATAGTTCTGAGAATGAAGCTCTTGGACATTTTAGCTCTTTGGTGTGAGTCATTCCAGCCCTGCTTTGGGAGGACTCTGGGCTTTGTGAGCTCTTCCTTTACCCAAAGACACCAGGGAAGCTGGAGCTCTGCCCCCAGGGGTGAGTGACCAACTCTGGGTAGGTGACACTGCTTCTCTTTACCTTGCTGGGTTCTGTCATCACCCCATTTTCCCCCTTGCATACTCACTTCCTTCTTAAAGGAAGTTTTACACTCAAGAAGACTTTTGGCTTAAAAAAAAATCTGAAGAAGACTTTTTAGTTGTTTTCCATATAAGGGCTATCCCAGACTCAGAGCACAATGTATTAACAAGCCAAGGGGACAGAGGTCACACTGAGTTCCTTCTTCATTACCAGGCAGGTTCTGGTCACTATTGACAAAGAAATTAATAAATACTGAGTGAATGAGCATGCTTATGCTTAGTGAGGGATGCAGGAGAGCTCACCAGCCAGGGATGCAGGAGAGCTCACCAGCCAGAGATGCAGGAGAGCACCAGCGAGGGATGCAGGGGAGCTCACTAGTCAGGGATGCAGGAGAGCACCAGCCAGGGATGCAGGGGAGAGCACCAGCCAGGGATGCAGGGGAGCACCAGCCAGGGATGCAGAAGTCACCAGCCAGGGATACAGGAGAGCACCAGCCAGGGATGCAGGGGAGCTCACCAGCCAGGGATGCAGGGGAGCTCACCAGCCAGGAATGCAGGAGAGCACCAGCCAGGGATGCAGGAGAGCACCAGCCAGGGATGCAGGAGAAGTCACCAGACAGGGATGCAGGGGAGAGCACCAGCCAGGGATGCAGGGGAGTTCACCAGCCAGGGATGCAGGGGAGCTCACCAGCCAGGGATGCAAGAATGCTCACCAACCAGGGATGCAGGAAAGCTCACCAGCCAGGGATGCAGGGGAGCTCACCAGCCAGGGATGCAGGAATGCTCACCAACCAGGGATGCAGGAGAGCTCACCAGCCAGGGATGCAGGAGAGCTCACTAGTCAGGGATGCAGGAGAGCTCACCAGTCAGGGATGCAGGAGAGCACCAGCAAGGGATGCAGGAGAGCTCACTAGTCAGGGATGCAGGAGAGCTCACCAGTCAGGGATGCAGGAGAGCTCACCAGCCAGGAAGCACTGATGGAGGAGGACACAATGAGGAATTGCTCCCATCTGAAAAGCTTACTGGTTCATGGCCTGGATGTCACTCAGAGGTTCAGGACCTGCCTCATAGGTGCAAAGCCCAGAACACCACCCCAGCACTGTTAAAGCAAAAGCAAGCAAAAAAAGCAAAGCAAGACAGGGCACTCTCCTCTGATGGCCAAGCACTTGCTTTGCATTCATGAAGCCCTGGGTTTAACCCCCAGCAGTGTATAAACTGCGCATGGTGGTGCCCACAGACGGATGGAAAATTCAAGGTCATCCTCAGCTACATATTGAGCCTAAGGCTAGCCTGGGCTACATGAGACCTTGTCCCACAAACAAAACAAAATGAAAATAACAGCTCTCTAGGAGCCAGTTTCAGAACTATTATTTCTAAAGAAGGGAATTGATTTTTAACTGATACATAATACAAAGTTCTACCTGTTTATAAGGTGCCACATGGTGTACTGAAGCAGGCACACATTGAGTAGAATTTAAACAGGAAAACAGCATTTCTGCATGGTCAGACTTGGAGAGTCTCTCTCTCTCTCTCTCTCTCTCTCTCTCTCTCTCTCTCTCTCTCTCTCTCTCTCTCAAAAAGTTTTATTTATTTATTATTTATATGAGTACACTGTAGCTACCTTCAGACACATCAGAAGAGGGCATCAGATCCCATTACAGGTGGTTGTGAGCCACCATGTGGTTGCTGGGAATTGAACTCAGGACCTCTGGAAGAGCAGCCATTGCTCTTAACCGCTGAGCCATCTTGGCAGCCCGAGAGACACTTTCTTTACAAAGTGTCTTTTTCTCCAGCTGACATGGTTTCTACAGAGATCCTCTCCTGCAGCTGTACCTGAGAACTCGGTGCCCACCAAATGAGTCTCTTCGTTTGAACGAGGTCCCTAGGTTATTCATGTTCTCAGAAAGGTTTTAGGAACTCTTCCTTCCCAGTGTTCAGCCATGTGTGTTGTGAATAGGTAACTGTACAGAAAACAACAACAAACCCCCAAAACCAAACCACATTACAGACAGCTGTGAGAGAGAGAGAGTCCCACAGCCCTCAGGAGCCATGCAGGATGATCCCTTCATTTTAGTTGGCCTGAAACTTTACATTTTAGCACTGGAAGAACCACGTTCCTGGCAACCTCTCAGCCCAAGGAAGGGATGGGTTGGTTCGGCCAGGGCTTCCTGCTGGGGAGTGGAGACATCCCATGGTCGCAGGGGGCTTTCCAAAGAGGAACCACATCTGAAGGGTTTTTACCAAGTATCTGTCTTAGCCTATTTTCTGTGACTTTCACAAAATACCCAAGACAGTGTAATGTAGAAAGAATAAAGGTTGTGCAGCTCATGATTCAGAAGGCTGGGGAGGTCAAGATGGAGATACGCCAATCCGGTGGAGACTCTGCAAAGTCAGAGTTGGTTAGGACATGAAGTGATAAGAGGGGTGCCATAGAAGAGACAGGGCTCAAGCAAACCCAAGCAAACCAACTCTGAAGTACCCATTTATTCACAAATCAGGAGTTGTCAAACCCACCCAGGAGAGGAGAGATCTCAGAACTCAACTGCCTCTTAAAGGTCCCTCTGGACCTTTAACCCAACCATGGAGACCAAGTTTTGGTGAGGATGTTCAAACCAGAGCAACATCTGGTCAGAAGCTGACTGTCAGGTCCTGCAGCTGTCAGGTCCTGCAGCTGCCAGAGGGGCTCATGTGCTGCTGAGCCAGAATTGTGAGGGTGACCGGAAATAGGATGGGACCCCCTTCTCCAGGTTCAGGATTCAAATCTCTCTCTCTTTCTTTCTCGCTCTCGCTCTCACTCTCCGTTGAATGTAGGATTTGCACATGGCAAGCAAGCTCCCTACCACTGAGCTACACTTCCAGACTCACTCCTGTGTGGGACCAGAGGTTGATATTAGATACCTTTTTCAGGTGCTCCACACCTTACATTTTGAGGCAGGGTCATTCCTGGAACCTGGAGATCGCTGACCGGGCTAGCCTGGCTGAATAGATAGCTCAGGGATCCATCTGCCGGCCCTCTTCGAGCATTGGGATTCAGATGTGTGCCACCGCGCCGGGCTTTCACGTGGGTACTCAGGATCCAAACTCGGGTTGTCATGTGTTCACAGCAAGCACCTTACCTGTTGAGCCATCTCCTGACCCCGCCCCCCCACACCTTTCAGAATAAAGAGGAATTATTTTATTATTGCTACTGTTATTATTTTGATACAGGCTCTCACTAAGTTGCCCAACCACACCTTGAATTTGCATCATCTTGCTTCAGCCTCTGGAGCAGCAGGTTGACAGGTCTACATCTCCAGGTCTAGCTTCTCTGTCTTTACATACAGTAACAACTGAAGGCCACTCTGGACCATGTGCCCTTTTGGTGACTTCCAAGTTAGCCAGCCACAAGAAGAGGACTCCAATACACTCTGCAAATTAAAACTTCATCCTTATTTCGAGACCCTGATATAAGATGGTTGATTGTACTCACAGTCCTTACATAGTAGCACAAGCCACTTCAACAGTGTATCTGTCAAGGGAGAAGGTAAGCCAGTAGATTCTTTTAATTCCATTTCAAGTAAGTGACATCTTTGAATGGTTATGAAATGGTTTTACATTTTTTTAACCACGTACTTGTGTACATGAAAATATCTTGACAACATTGACCTTCAAGAGTTTGAAGAGACCGTCATTGTTATAAATCCTGGATTAAGAATGGTGTTAGTGCTAGTAGTGGTGGACGCCTTTAATCCCAGCACTTAGGAGGTAGAGGCAGGCAGATTTCTGAGTTTGAGGTCAGTTTAGTCTACAGAGTGACTTCCAGGACAGCCAGGGCTACCCTAAACCAACCAACCGAACAAAAAGAATGGTGTTGGCCTTTTGACACAGAAAGTCAGATGTATGTATTGAAATGTGTTCAGGGAAGACAGTTCAAGCCCCTTATTAGATTTATTGAAGAGATTTTTTTTATTGGGAGGTTTTATACATATTCAATATTTAGCATTTTCCCTATTTCCTACCAACTTTTCTTATCAGAATTATAGAAAGAAAATGTTTTTCTGTTCAGTTCCCTGCAGATGCTCTCAAGTCACCTCCACTTAATTTCCACACACTATGCTTGTACAGTCATTTGCACCGTGTGAGACAGCAGGGGTCCCTGGGTCTCTTCCTCTGCCCTTCTAGATGCCCCACTTCTCTGAACCAATAGGGATCTCAGTGTACTCAGGTCACCCCACCCTCATCTCCCTTGCTATCTGGGAGGAACCCCTCCTTCAGTGAAAATCTCAACCACCTCAAATGGTTGCTATGGAAACCACAGGTTGGGAGGAGCAGGGTTGCCCTCACTTAAGGATGGGCCTCAGGGGAAGATACTGGGGAAGCTACTGGTTTCTAGGTCAGTTATGGAAGAGGAGAGTTTGTGTGTCAGAGCACAGTCTTCCTGAGACACACCCTGGCCTGCCATCCCCTGGACAGCTGGCACCTAGATTTCACACACAGCCTCAGGATCTTGCACTCTCCTGACATTATCAGTGGCTCTCACCTGGCTTGTGCCTCCAGAATTTACAGCACACTTTCCTGTGTTGGTGGAACAAGGCTTATGCCCAGTCTCTGGGGTCAGAGCATATAGACAACAGCTTTCAATCTGTGGGTCACGACCCCTTCGGTGGTCACACAACAATATCATGCATATCAAATATTTACATTACAATTCATAACAGTAGCACAATTACAGATGTGAAGTAGCAACAAAAGTGATTTTATGACGAGAGGGGGGGAGGTCACCACACCTGAGGAGCTTTAATGAAAGGGCCTGGGATCAGGGGAGCTAGGAATCCCTTTCATTCTTTATAAAAATCTAACTCTAGAAGGCAGCTCAGTGGGTAGTGTGTACTGTTAAACATGAAGATCTGTGTTCAGATCCCCAAACCCATGTAAAAAGCCAGGGGTGGTGACTCTCATGGTGTGAGCTAGTGCTGCTGAAGAGAGTGGAGACAGACAGATCCCACAGGCCCCAGAGGTAGCCGCTGCTGATGTATGCAGAGGTATCATCTACATGCTGCGGGCAAGCCCTGGGACACGGAGAGAGATCCTGCCTCAAATAAATAAATAAATAAATAAATAAATAAATAAATAAATAAAGTGGAGAACAGAAGAGTTAGATGCTTGGAGTTGACCTCTGACTTCCACATATGCACACAGAGGTGAACGCTCCTCCTTCAGTGCATGCATGTGCGAGCTTGCACACACACACATTCCACACACACACACAGACCACATTTACATCCCCCCCACACAGACCACATTTACACCTCCACACACACCACATACACACACACACACGCACATACACACACACCATACACACACACACACACACACACACTAATCTGACTCCCTAAGAAAATAATGCCAAAAGACAGAGTAAAAAAAAAAAATCCAAACAAACCTGGACTGTTGAGCAGTTAGAGCAGTAACTATGATTCTTGTGAGAGTAAGTAATAAGTGAAATCAGTAAAAAGAACCCCTGCGAGCCTATTCTATACGTATTATAAAGATGGCATAGAAACGAAGCTAATGGCCCGTACTGGAGGTGATTGACTCAGGGCTGTGAGACTGAGCTCTGGTGGTCAGCAGTGTCTGACGACTGTTATGACTGGAGGAGCCCCGAGTCCGACTGCTTGGAAGTTTCATATCTTACTTACAGACTGATAAGGGACAACCTACTGATTGCCAGTACCATTGTACAATGTTCTGTTTTTGTTCTTTTCTGAGCTATGCTTCTTATGTGCAATAAGTTTTGGAGTTGGTTTTTCTAGGAAGCAGGCTTTGAGATAAAATTTGACTTGGGGATACTTATGAACTAGATGACTGTGATGGGATAAGTAAGCAGGATAAAGAGGGACTCGAGCTGGGATGCTGGTCCAGACTGCCTGAGGGATGTCTGTAGCATCCACTGGCCCATCAGAGTTATCTGAATGGCTAAAAGGCCAGGCCTTTCTCCTGCTTGCCTCTCTAGTCAGACACCAGATATGGGCTGACCTGGGATGGTGGCTCTCAGTGGCAGCTGTGAGTCCTAAAGGTGTGTTTTTGTCAGTAGAGCACCAGACCCTTCCTTTCAGGGTTTAGGTTGCATATTTAAGTATCTATCACAAAAGGTAAACTGAGGCTGGGCCAGGAACTGGAACTTTGCCCCAGTAACACCACAGTACACGCATGGACGCTTTAAGTTTAGCACATGTCTCAGCGTAACAAATCCAATCTTATTTTAGTGACTAGCCCAGCAATGCTTATCCCCGAGGCCCCTTAGCTGGCCTGTGTCCCTTCCTCGGGCCTCAGCTCCATGGATACCCTCCAATGAGGAATGCTGGCTCTCTAGGCTGTGCTAGACACTCCAGTGCCCAGGACAACCTTCCTCCATCCATTGCTGGGACCATCTCAAGGCCCTGTCACTTTTGTCTCATCTCTCCAGGACGACTTCTCTCCTGCAGCCTTGAGATACTCTCTGCAGGCCCCCATGGGCTAGGCGGGCTCAGTAGCAGACATTTGCCAGACGTGGCCAGTGCTGGTTGGGCACTCAGTTGGTACAGGGACAGTTGGGAGAACTTTGATTTCGTAAATCTTCACAAGAAAACTCTAAGGAGTGCTAAGCTTAGGGACAAATGAAGGAAGGAAGGGATGAGACCGACATAGTGTCTCTGACAGCTTGGCCCATGGAGGCTGGGACCACCATAGAAACGCCCTCTCCTCAGTCCTTCATCCCTCTCCCTGATTTAGAACTTTTTATGGTCTCCTTGGGAAACTCAACATTGCTTAAGCAGGGTCCGTTCCTGCCTCACATCATTGGTTCCTGCTGGTGGATTTGGGGTTCTGTTTCTGCCTTACATCATTGGTTCCTGCTGGGGTGAGCCTTTCTTTCTTGATACCTCATTCCACATCCAGGTGCCTCCTTTCATACCCAGAGTTCTGGAGAGATTTCCTTTTGACTGTTTAACTTTTTTTTTTTTTTTTTTTTGGAAAGGGATCTCATGCAGCCTGGGTCATTCTCGAACTCCCCATGCAGTCAAGGTTGACCTTGAATTCCTTCCTCATCTTCTGTCTCCAGCTCCCAAGTGCCAGGATTTCGGGTGGGCCTCATCAAGCTCAGCTCCGAGTTTTGCATTCCCATGAAGCCTATGTGTCCTTATGCCCACATTCTTTAATTTCTCTAACTAGCAGGGTGATGAGAGTCTGATTCTAGCCCCTGTCACCCCCCCCCCCCGCCCTCGGGTTTCGTTTCTAAAGATAGAACCAGCCAGGTCTACATGCCTGTAGTCTGTGGTTTGTAATCCCTGTGTCTACCATGTCCCATCAGTGCAGGCCCAGAAGCTTCCAATCATCTTCCCTCCATTCTTTTCACCCAGCCTCATAATTTTTGTATGGATCTGAGCTCTGTATCTGGAAGGGAATCTCCAGTAAAGGTATATAGAACATGTGCTTCTTCTGACTACATACATGCACGCCCTCTACTCATGTACTACATTGTGAGCTCTCCCAATTCTAGGTAGGGTGTTAGGAAATTGTCATTTTAAGAAAGGGACTGGGAATAGCTCGGGTGGGAGGGTGCTTGCCACAGTGGACAAGGCCCTGGGTTCAATGCTCAACGCTTATTATCCTGGCCGTGGTGGTTCATACCTGTAATCCTAACCCCTGGAGGTAGAGGCAGGAGGGTCACAAGTTCAAGGTCTTTCTCACTTACCTAGAGAGGTAGAGGCCAGCCTGGACTAATGAGAGCCCATATCAAAAACCAAATCAAGCAATTTAGACACTGGCCTCCAAACCAAACACAGAGAATGGATTTGGCCTACTGGTCTCCAAGATGGAGGCTTGGGCTAGCATTAGACTTAACGTTGAGCTTCTTGTTGGTGTCTCTCCAGGCAGGGCAGATTCAGTCTGTCTTTGGACAAGTTCAGTCACTCCTCACACAGCCCCTTAGCAGAGCCCTGGGGCAGGCTTGATGAGGAAGGAGTCAACTCCCAGTGGCCTTAACTTCTTGTGCCTCTCACAGTATTTCAGGATCATCAGTGCTGTGTGATGTTTACCTCACAGGAGGTACTCTCTACTGAGCTCCTGCAGCGTGCAGCATTCTCTTTAGAAGAAGAGAAACGGGAGGGAGAAGGCCTGGATGATGGGGACCACCTTAGTTTTTGTTACTATAACAAAACGACTCCAAATAGATGGCTTTCCAGCTCAGGAGGCTGGAGGTCCAAGGCCAGGACAGCCGCATGGCTGGACTTCGGTGTGGGCCCTTCCTCATTGTATCCTCATCCGGCAAAAATAGGCCAAGAGAAGTTTCTGGGCTTTCTTTATAAGGGTGTGAATCCCCATCTGAGGGATTCGTTTTCACACCCTAATCGCATCTCAAAAGACCTGTCTCCAAATAGTGTCACACTTGAGATTCATTTTTAACCTATGCATTTTGCAAGTACACAAACCTCCAGTCTGTAACAGGGGCAGTCATGGCAACTCCACCTCCTCAAAGCGAGAAAAGAGATTGCCCGGATGAGGCCATATTCCTGTAATCCTTCATCATTGTGAAGTTCTATTCCAAACCTGGACCAAACAAACAAGCAAACAGGATGAGAACGGATAATGTTTAATGTTTGGACTATTACGGGCCTGAAAGCACTCAGCACTGGGAAAGGCCCAGGCCATTGTGTGGTCTTAGACAATGGCTACAGGTGTCCAGAGAGCATTTTTTGAGAGACTAGGATAAAAGCTTGAAGTCTTCCTGTTTCAAACCAAAGCAGCTGGTGCTCCTCTGTTCTGGTCATGGCTGGTTGACTCTCTAGCCCTGTCTCTGGGTGGCTCCTAGCTCGCTAAACCTGAAGTCTACTCCCTACTGAGGAACACTA
The DNA here is from genome assembly GCF_000001635.26 of Mus musculus. Classification (NCBI taxonomy): domain Eukaryota; kingdom Metazoa; phylum Chordata; class Mammalia; order Rodentia; family Muridae; genus Mus; species Mus musculus. Next base: position 92,636,875 of record NC_000068.7, read on the forward strand.
GGATAAAGCCAAACAGCACTGGGCACCAACCAGACGCTGCACCTACATAGCCACGCCCACAAGCCTCAGCCTCTCCTCACCTGCAAGTTGCTGGTGTCACAGACCTTGTAGAGCACACTGAGGGGAGCAAGACTATAGCTGTGAAGCTCAGCCCTTGGGTCACAAAAGTCATTCAGCAAGAGGGAATCTATTTTCTTTCTTTCTTTCTTTCTTTCTTTCTTTCTTTCTTTCTTTCTTTCTTTCTTTCTTTCTTTCTTTCTTATACTTTACATATTTGGTTTGTTTGTTTTCATCATGGGTGTGTGTGTGTGTGTGTGCTATACTGAGCACGTAAAGGTCAGAGGGCATGTGGAAGTCAGAGGGCAACTTCCTGGAGTCACTTCTCTTCTACTGACCACGTGGGTCCTGGGGATTGAACTCAGGTTGTCTGGCTTGGTGCTAACCAAATTCCTTTACCACGGAGCCATCTCTCCAGCCCCAGGCAAGGATTTCAAAAAAGCAGTGCAATGAAACAGCAACAAATATGTGTTTTTTTAGGTCCCCCACGTTCCTGGTCCAGAGACAAGTACCACAGTATGTTGTGTTGTGACCTGCTTGTACAGATGGAGGCCGCAGATGGACTTGGGGACCCAGTAAGGAATCAGTGAGAGAGGTCAGGGTAGATCTGCTATATTGGGGCCTCTTCTCTGCATGCCGGTGTGAGAGGTAAATTTTAAAAATATATTTACATATCGGCTATTCTTAAGTGGTGTGCATGTGCTCATGTGTGTGTGTGTGTGTGTGTGTGTGTGTGTGTGTGTGTGTGTGTGTAGAGGGATATGTATACATGAGTGCAGGTGCCCAAGGGGCCCAGAGGCATCAGACCCTCTGGAGTCGCTAGGGCAAAGAATTAAGTACTTATTTGCCAACTACCTAGTAAACTGTAAATACTGGAATCTACAGTTAATTCAAGCAGAATCCTCAGGACTGCCAGAGACTCAGACCTAAGGGAAGTCTCCAGAAGGAACACCCAGAGCCAGGCACCCGCGAATTGGCCTCACAGGGAAAGAGTTGTTGCCACTGGGACATGCGTCAGGGCCCTGCAGCCAGGGTTGCTTCTTGTGATCTTGTGATGACACTCTGGAGACAGAGGGCCCTTGTTTGCTTCCTTGTGGGCTCTGCTTTGCATCATCGACTTTCAGGGACGTGTTTGATTGGCAGGGCCAATTCATGTGCGTGTATTCTAGGGACACAGGAGCTTGGGAATTAAGTTTGAAACTTTCTGCTAGGATTGGGGCCACGGGGCTGAGTGTAGTGTCTCAAGCCTATAATTTCAGCGCTTGGGAGCCCGAGGAAGGAGGACCTAGAGCTTAAGGCAAACCTGAGTGACCCAGCCAGACTCTGCCTCAGCAAAGGGGTGTCATTGGTGAGATCCCTGCCTGAGAAACTCCTAGTGAAAAGAATCTGTCACCAATACATAGTTGTCCCCAGGCCACTACTGAAAGTGACATGCAGGGACTTGAGGGGACAGTCCCAGCACTTAAGAGTGTCCTCATTCAGTGTAATATACAAATATTCCTATAGAGCTTGCTGGTGAGCATAGGAACTTAAAAAAAAAGAGGCATCCTTATACATGTGCATGCATGTGTGCATGTGTGTGCACATGTGTGTACATGTGTGTGTATTGGATTGAATCACAACTGTTCCCCCACAGTCTCATGTATTTGAACATTTGGTCTTCAGTTGGTAGTGCTGTTTGAGGTGGTTATGGAACCCTTAGGAAGTAGAGCCTTGTTGGGGAAAGTATGCCATTAGTGGTGGGCTTTGAAGATTTGTAACCTGGTTCTGCCTCTCCAGTCCCAGGATTATGATTTTTCTCATGTAAATAATGGAAATCTATCACAGGTTCTCACATTAAGCAGCAAATACTGAACCCACTGAGCCATCTCCTCAGCCTCTAATTGTTCTTGAACTAATGGCTGTGGGCAGGGAACAAGGTACTTTGATTGATGGCTGTTATGAGCCTATCAGCAGAGTTTAGGGGGCTGGACAAACTCAGGCCCAGCTTTTTCTAGGATTGTGGAGGAACATTAGTGCTTGTGCCAGCTATTTTTATGCAACTTGACACAAACTAGTCACTGGAGAGGAAGGTTCCTCAATTGAGAAAATGACTCAATAAGACCGTGCGGCCGGGAGTGGTGGCACACGCCTTTAATCCCAGCACTTGGGAGGCAGAGGCAGGTGGATTTCTGAGTTCGAGGCCAGCCTGGTCTGCAAAGTGAGTTCCAGGTCAGCCAGGACTACACAGAGAAACCCTGTCTCAAAAAAACAAAACAAAACAAAAACAACAACAACAAAAGACTGTGCATGTTAAAGGCAAGTCTATAGAACATTTTCTTAATTAGTGATTAATTTGTGGAAGGGCCCAGCCCATTGTAGGTGGTGCCATAATTGGGATGTTGGTCCTGGATTCTATAAGAAAGCAGGCTGAGCAAGCCATGTGGAGCAAACCAACAGAAGCACCCCTCTACGGCCTCTGCATCAGCTCCTGCCTCCAGTTCCTGTCCTGACTTTGATGTGAACTGTGGTGTGGAAGTGTAAGCCGAGTAAACACTTTCCTTTGGTTATGATGTTTTAACACAGCAATAGTGAACCTAACTAAAACAGTGCCCCAGAAGGAAATCAGGTACTGATATAAAAATAAGACAAAATGTACCCTAAGTGGTCAAAAAGCCAGTGCCTACTGTGCTGAACAGGGACAGATGGTGCCAGGAAGGCACCATCAGGGAAACATAAAACGTTTAACAGATTTTATAACAAAAGGTAATGGGAATAAGAGGCCACTTTGGGGGTTAAAATTAGTTTGAAAAGATACCTCCAGGTAATGACTTGAAAAATCTTTAGGGAATAAACCTTTGGTCATCTTCTCCCAACTATTCCTGGTCATGGCAGGGAGCTTATCTTTCTACTGTTTGGAAATGTGTGGATGGGACTATATGATCAATTTATAAAAGTGTTTCACAAATGGACATATATCGAAAACTGTTCTGGGCTTGGTGACACAGCCTTTGATCCCAGCACTTGGGAGGCAGAGGCAAGCAGCTCTCAGTGCATCGGAGGCTAACCTTGTCTACATACTGAGCTCTAGAACAGCCTGGGCTACATAGTGAGCCTCTAGCTCAAAACACAAAAGCAAAATAAAGCAAAGACAGGGTTGTTTGGGAGCTACAAGTGCAGTGTCTTTTAGCCACCTCTTGCCGATAAGACTTGAATCCCTTTGTGTGGAAGTTCGCTCCCTTGGTCTTACATGGATGAAGAGAGGGCTACGGTTTCCCACTGTCTGTGGGGTTCTGCCACTTGCTGCTCGAACTGCTGAGACTTTGTGCTTAATATATTCCACGTTCTTATCTCTGGCACATTAAAGTTCATGGCCCTGACAACGGCTTCATTACTGACCATAACTTTTTTATCCACGTCGAACGACTTTCTGCCCTATTTAGTGCATCTTGCCTCATCTTTCCACTGCCCCTTATAGAGCTGGCCCTATATTCTTGGCTTCCCATTTCTCCATTTACATGTAGGTCTAACAGTATTTGTGGACAGCTGCAGACAGAGCAGAATTATTCATCTCCTTGTTTACTCCCATGCCTTCTTTTGGGATCAGTAGAGTACAGGCATGGAAGGGAAGCAGAAAAATGGGTAAAAACAGTGACTGTGAGCTGGGGGCGTGGCTCAGGAGAGCTGGGGAGCGCGGCTCAGGAGAGCTGGGGGCGTGGCTCAGGAGAGCTGGGGGCGTGGCTCAGGAGAGCTGGGAGCGTGGCTCAGGAGAGCTGGGGGCATGGATCAAGAGGAGCATGCCTTTGCACATGCTCAGTAGCTTGTTTTGAGCCTTAGCACGAGAGGAGGAAAAGGAAGAGGAAGGGGAGGAGAAAAGAAGGAAGTGCCTTGTGGTTGGAGTAGAGTTTGTCTAAAACCCACCAGTGAGGTGTTGGTGCTCAGCGGTGTCTGCATAGAATCCACCAGTGAAGGGCTGAGTGTACATCTTAGACCTGTTTAAGCACCAGAAGAAAAAAGAAGAATTTTAAATGAAAAAGTGTTTTGTGCTTCTGTGCTGGGCTACAGACTGAATGGGGTAGATGCAGAGCCAATGATCTTGTATTGGAGAGCTGGTAGTGTACTGATAGTTCCTGAAGATAGGCGGCGTGTGTGCTGTTTCCCCTGTCAGAAGATGAAGAATATGTGTCCCAGTTAAGGTTTTTGTTGCTGTGGTAAACACCAGGACCCAAAGCAAGTTGAGAAGGAAAGAGTTTATTTGACTCGCACGTCCAGGTTCCAGTCCATCGTTGAGAGAAGCAGAGCAGAAAGAACTGAGCAGGAATTCACCAGAACAGGAACCCGGAGGCAGGAACTGAAGCAGAGCTCATGGAGAAATACCGCTTATTGCACTGCTCTTCACTGCTTGCCCTGCCTGGTTTCTTACATAATGAGGACCACCTTCCCGGGGGTGGCACCGCCCACTGTCGGTGGTCCCACCCATATCTCCATTAATTAAGGAAAAGCCCCCCAGATTTGCTTATCTGATGGAGGCATTTTCTTTATTGAGGTTCCCGTACCCCAGATGACTCTAGCTCGTGTCAGGCTGACCAAAAATTAAATGGTACAGCGTGGAGCCTGGTGCTAAGACGGATAGGCATTTCTCTGTGGAAGACGGTGACAAGTGCTAGTGGCTCTCAGGATCCTTCCTGGAAAAGGGGACAATGTGAGCAGAACTTGGCATGGACACAGCAAGAGCAAACCTTATCATAGAACTAAGTCCTCCAGCAGTCTTGGGACTTGAGCAAGATGTAAATCTCTTCAATTATAAAAAGGAAGGAGGCCACAAGGAAGCCACTGTCCTCGTCTCCCACTTCAGCTGTTCATCTCATGGTCAGCCTTGCTTCACTCCGAACCTCTTTCCTCCCACTCCTGCCCTAAGTATTTTGAAGAAATCCTAGATACTACAGCAAACATTTCACTCTGCCTCATTCCCCAAGCCCACTGATGCCATCCTCACACCTGGATTCCTGTCTGCTGCTGCATCATGAACTGCCACTAACCTCTGCTTACAGTGATGGTGGCTACCTCTTGTGATGTGATCAAATTAAATTTGTTTGTCTGTTTTTTGTTTTTTGTTTTTTTTTTGTTTTTGTTTTTGCAAAGCCCAGAACCGTTTAGGGCTCCAGTGGAAAATAGAAACACACCTAGACCTCAGACCAGGGGGGAAGAGCAAGCTGCTGTCACCATCTCTGGAAACAGAGACTGGAAACTCAGGGGGCCAGTGAGGAGGTCAGAGTCCAGACTCAGAGTTGGAGCTCAGACTTACCAAGAATTTCTACCCAGCTGCTGCTAGATGCCTGGGGAAAGGGGTAGGGCATGAAAAAGGGCTTAGCAATCTATAAGAAAGCTACCTTCTTCCATCTTCCACCTCTGATATCACCTCCCTGCTCCCAGAGGCAGGACTAGCCTGCTAAGGTATAAGGATATTTCTGGAGGGTCCCCAGATTACAAATTTTAGAAACTCATTCCCAGCACAATGGGTTGGGGGATGGAACCTTTAAGAGCTGACGAGGTCATCAGGTTCCTCAGAATGGAGTGATGGCCATTACCACAGGAGTGAGGTGAGGCTCCTTCCTTCTTATTCCTGTCATCTCTTGTCCTTCGACCTCTCTCCATGGGACAGCACATCTCAAAGGCCCTTGTCAGGTGGTGGTGACAGGCTGTGGCCTCCAAGCCATGAGTCTAGTACATTTCTGTTTAGCATAAATGACCTAGGATCAGATATTTTGTTATATACACAGAAACAGACTAAGACAGGCAGGTGATTTACAGAGTCAAATCTGCCTCCAAATAGAACCTGGTGGGGAAGAGAGGGTGCTCTGATCAGTGAGCCAACGAAAGTGTTCTGTAACTGAATTAGCGACATTTCTTGTGTCTGTTACAAAATATTTGGCAAAAGCAACTCAAAGAAGACACTGTTCACTTTGGTTCATTTCCAGCTACAAGCCATCGTGGAAGGAAAGGAACGGTCCCCCAGAGAAAGTCAGCTGGTCACGTTGTATCTACTGTGAGAAAACAGAGAGAGATGAAGGATGCTCAGCTCTGTGTCAGCTTTTTATTCAGTCTGGGATGGTGGAGCCTACTTTCAGGGTGTGTCTTCTTGCCATAGTTAAATCTCTCTGGGAACTCCCTGGCAGACATACCTAGAGGTGTGTCTCTGATGGGATGCCAAATCTAGCCAAGTAAGTAGTGATGATGAACCATCCCAGCATGCACTGGGTTATGTGATGCTTGGAAGATTGTCTTTTCCCCCCTCATCGTCAGTCTTGGACATAATCCCCCATGCTCTACCCATCTATTCAGGACCCCCATAGAGCATCTGATGAGGCATAGCATGATATGTATGTGGACAAGATGGAAAATCTAGACAACATGAGACAGTGCCTGCATGAAGTGGTATTCAGATGGAACTCGTGTGTTGTGGATGAATGGTTCAGCATCTACCCAACAGGGAGACTCCTGTTGGGTTTAGTCTTTACCCTGGGCTGTTTAACTGTTTTCTCAATGATTTAAATGAAGGTAAAGAGAACATAAAAGCATGTGTGTGTGTGTGTGTGTGTGTGTGTGTGTGTGTGTGTGTGTAAGCTAGGAATTTTCCTCAAGGCCTGCCATGCCCAGATGTCCAGATGTCCAGATGTGCTGATTTCTTCCTCAGTTCACACTCTCCCATCAGCTCTTTTCCTGACACCCATGAAGCTGTGGTCTATTCAGTCCAAAACATGGTGGGGCAGGTGACCATGGTTGTTGCCTAGTTACAAGCTCTCTTTGGATGCCTCTGATTTTTGTAGCCCGAGAAACTCCTGTCTAACCTGACAAAGTCTCTTCCTGGCTGATCTAAGGAGAGAGTTGCAAACCGGGGACTTGGCTGAGAATCTGACACATAAAGGGGAAATTGCCTGTTGTGTGAAAGGGTGATGTGACGGGTGTTGCCCATGTGCAGGGTTGGGGTGGGATGTTTCTGCTGTGGGAAAAGGAAGATATGTCCAAGTAGGTACAAGTTGCACTTCCTCTGGGGCACAGAGGGACCCATGCCACTAGCGGCAGACCCCAGGGCATTTGTGCATGGGCTTTCTGTGTTTTCACTGTCTCCCATCCCCGTCAAGCTTCTGTGGTCACTTCTACCTTAATCATTCACAAGCCTTTGCTATGGTACAGGCAAGAGTCCCCAAGGGCCCCCTATGTGCCAGCATTGACGTTAGAGAGTTAACCTGTCACACTCAAGCCATTTTGCTTGCTGAGATTGCTGTCTGAGCTCTTTCTTAGAATCTGCTCAAGGGAAGACCTGGGTGAGCAGTAGAGAGTCAGCTATTCAACAAGTGATGTTGGGAAGCTTCATCTATCTGTGCATCCACACATTCATGCCAATCACACTCCCAACCATCCATCACGCATCAACTCATGTATGAACGGATCCACTCATCTATCATTCATGCAGCCATACACCCACCCACCCATTTATCCATCCATCCATCATCTAGACACCCATTCTCCTACCATCTTTCTGTCCATCCTTCCATTCATCCATCACACATGTATTCAGGCCTGTACAAATTCACCTTCTCTCCATCTAGCTCATCTAGCCTACCTTGGTTTTCTCCCTCATCCCTTATGCACCATCTCCATCTGTGGAGGACACAATGGTGTTGCCTGGGTTCCCTTGTGATGAAGCACTTCCACTCTCAATGGCTAGCAGTGTTAGCGTCAAAGAGTCCTTTACTGTCTGTTCTTTCAGCTGTTATTTTAGCCACAGAGAGCTGCTTGCCCAAGAGCAAGCCCTTCCCAATGCAGCCTGCATCCAGTGACTGATAGCATGGGAACCTAAAGGGCCGGGCACCCTGACTCTCTAGGGCATGTCTGGGCTGATCTTACCCTAGAGTTCTCTGGGGTGGGGGGTGGGGGGCAGTCACAGTGGGCTCCCTAAAGCTCGGCTTCAGCCTGTGCTCCCCTGCTTTTTTTCCTTTCCTTCCACAGTGTGGATCCTGTGTAAACATCCTACCTGTTAAAACTCTGGCATGCCATCTTCCTGTGGACTCTACTGAAGACCCGGCCCATCCTTTGATCCATGCCTTCGTTCCTCTGTGGGTCTAGCCTCCCACTCAATAAGGAAGCATTTATCTGCAATGTGCTACATGTTTGGGGTTACTGACCTAAATGTAGGCCCTGCCCTCAAACAGCTCCCAGTCAGATGGGGATGTTCAAAGCTCACCACTCACAGCTCTTATGGGGAAGGTGAGTGGGACACTGCCACTACACACGGAGGGCTCCCGGCAGGCTTCCTGGAGGAAAGAATGCTTCAGCTGGAAGTGTCGGTCATGGGATTTGGACTCATTCTGGGGAAGCTGTGGAAGCCTACGGAGGGAGCAGTGAACATCCCCACCACAGGGAAGAGCAGGTCTCATAGCTGGACACAGCTGGACACAGCTGGGTCTTGCATCACGTCCCTTTGCTTCCCACCCCACCTCTCTCCCATGGAGTCCTTCCTTCCCTCCCAGCTTGCCCCCCTACCTGCCTCCCAACAGGAAATGTGGGTTGGCCGCCAGCCAAAGCCTTGCAATGTAGCCATCCCAAGGAGGGACAAAGGCCACAGCAGAAAGGAAATGCAGGAAGTTTCCCTGGCTGCAGAGCTGGGAAGGCACAGCATACCCAGCAGGCAAGCTCTTTCACCTGGGCAGGATTCTTCTTCCCCAGAACCTGCTTTTCTAACTCCGGTTTGTGTTAATAAGAAGCCAGATGGGCCCAGCTGGGTGGTAAAAGTTATATGCTAATGAGGCCAAGGTTGCAGTGACTCCTGGAAGTGCCTGGAAGCTTTTCTTTGCAGAGAGTCTGTCCATAGATCTCTGACCTGGGCACAGATGGCAGACAACCTCGACCTTGGCTTAATACACAGCCCCTGGCCCTGCCATTGACAGAGCCCCAACCCTGCTCTCAGACTGAGCTGGAATCTGGCTGCAGGATGGGCCCTGAACACTAATACACTAATCCATCAATTCATTAGTAGCTGACAGCCCTGCCTGGAGCGGTTGCTGGTTTGTAAGAGCTATTCTAGGATGTTGGAGGTGAAGTGTCACCCATTGGGGCTGTGGTCACGCAGGCTCCTCAAATGGTAGGCATTCTAATGGACATGTGCTCAGAGATCCTTGCTCTGCTTGCTTCGTGGGAGACTTTCTGTCTTTCATCCACCCTGTGTTGCAGAGAACTGAGCTCTTTGTATGTGTTTGTGTGTATGTGTGTTTGTTTGTGTGTGTGTGAGGTATATGTATGTTTCTGTAGGTAAGTGTTCACACATGTGTGAAAGCAGAGGTTGAAATTAAGAGTCTTCCTTGATCCCTCCCCACATTAGTTTTGAGGCACTGTCTCTCTCTGATCTTGGAGCTCTCCAACTGGCTAGGCCAGATAGCCAATGAGCTCCAGGGACCCTCCTGTTTTTGCAAACCCCAGCCCCCCTACTCCACTAGTACTGGGCTACATAAGAATGCTGTCACATGCAATGTTTTACATAGGTGCTGGACATCAGAACTCAGACCTCGAGCTTGTAGGGCAGGTACTTTATGACTAAGCTACCTCCCCATCAGGCTGCTCTGTTAAGCAGTGAGCTCTCAAGCAGAGAAACGGACAGGCAGCTGTTGGGTCCTCAGTCCTTATCGACTGCAAGAGCAGAGCATGGTGGCAAGGACAGGGAAACTTTTCTTGCTAATCAGTGGCCTGGGCCAATGGCTTGTTTTCTTGCAGCCTCAGTTTCTCCATCTGTGCGACAGAAATAAGGAGGTATGTACTCCCTGGCCCTTCAGAGAGCTTTTGATAAGACTGTGTGTGCTGTACACTTATGTCCAGACCTTGTAGACACTGTGACTATAACAGGTGGGATGAGGGACTTTGGGCTTTCAAGCATGGCAGGAAGGTCACAGTGAATACTGCCCTTCTTCCCAGATGGGATAGCTAGGGCTTCACTTCTGCTCTGAGCCTCAGTCCACTTGTGTGACCCTGTGACTCATGGACTTCAAGCAGAAAGATATGAGGACCATCTGTGGGGAACCCCAGAAACCATTCTGCTCCTCTCCCACCTTCTTTAGGGGAGACTCATGACCTTCTGTATGTAGCCTCAGCAAAATTTCAGGTTACCATGGTAACCTGCACATGAAGGAGTCCCATGGGTGTGACTTGGGGGTGGGAAGCTAGTTCTCCAAACAAAGCTGGCCTTGGGTCTGCCACACAATTGCTATCCTAGAAGGACAATTTGAGATTTGAGACAAGATGTGCTGAGACCAAGACCTCGGTCCTCCCAACACTGAGTTCTTCAGCCAGGCAGGACTTTCAGTGGAAAGAGGAGGACATCAGCCCACCCACAAACCTTCAACCCAAGTTTTTCCTACCTACAACAGGTACAGAGATAAAGATGGAGCAGAGAATGGGGGGACTGCTAACCAGTGACTGCCCCAACTTGAGAGCAACCCCATGTGAGAGAGCCAACCCCTGACACTATTGATGATACTCAGCTATGCCTAGCATCACTGTCTCCTGAGAGGCTTCATCCAGCAGCTGAGGGAAACAGAGGCAGGGACGCACAGCCAAACAGCAGGTGGAGCTTGGGGAGTCTCTTGAAAGAGTGGGGCTAGAACTGAGCAAGCCAGAGTGGTCAAGAACACCACAAGATGTTCCAACTAGTAAGAAAGAAACATGTTCCACTATGTTCATAGCAGCCTTATTTATAATAGCCAGAAGCTGGAAAGAACCCATTTGCCCCTCAACAGAGGAATGGATACAAAAAATGTGGTACATTTACACAATGGAGTACTACTCAGCTATTAAAAAGAATGAATTTATGAAATTCCTAGGCAAATGGTTGGACCTGGAGGGCATTATCCTGAGTGATGTAACCAAATCACAAAAGAACTCAAATGATATGTACTCACTGATAAGTGGATATTAGCCCAGAAACTTAGAATACCCAAGATATAAGTTACAATTTGCAAAACACACGAAACTCAAGAAGAATGAAAACCAAAGTGTGGACATTTTGCCCCTTCTTAGAATTGGGAACAAAACACCCATGGAAGGAGTTACAGAGGCAAAGTTTGGAGCTGAGACAAAAGGATGGACCATCTAGAGACTGCCATATCCAGGGATCTATCCCATAATCAGCCTCCAAACTCTGACACCGTTGCATACACTAGCAAAATTTTGCTGAAAGGGCCCTGATATAACTGTCTCTTGTGAGACTATGCCGGGGCCTAGCAAACACATAAGTGGATGCTCACAGTCAGCTATTGGATCACAGGGCCCCCAATGGAGGAGCTAGAGAAAGTACCGAAGGAGCTAAAGGGATCTGCAACCCTATAGGTGGAACAACATTATGAACTAACCAGTACCCCGGAGCTCTTGACTCTAACTGCATCAAAAGTCGGCCATCACTGGAAAGAGAGGCCCATTGGACTTGCAAACTTTATATGCCCCAGTACAGGGGAATGCCAGGGCCAAAAAGTGGGAGTGGGGGGGGTAGGGGAGGGGGGGAAGGGTATGGGGATCTTTTGGGATAGCATTGGAAATGTAAATGAGGAAAATACCTAATTATTTACATATATATATATATATATATATATATATATATATAGAGAGAGAGAGAGAGAGAGAGAGAGAGAGAAAGAACAGCACAAGAAGACCCACAGAGTCAACTAACTTGGGCCCATTGGGGCTCACAGAGACTGAACCACAAACTAAAGAAAATGTGGGGGCTGTACCTAGGCTCCCTACACATTTGTTGCAGATATTTGCCTTGGTCTTCATGTGGGTCTCCTAACAATTGGAGTGGAGCCTGTCTCGTACTGTTGCCTGCCATTGGATCCCCTTCCCCTAGCGGGACTACCTGGGTTTGGTCTCTGTGAGAGAGGATGTGTTTAGTCCTACTGCAACTTGATGTCCCAGGATGGGGTGGTACCCAAGGGGAGCGCCTCCTTCTGTGCCGTGAAGAGGGGGGAGATTTGTAAGGGCGGGCCTGGGAGGAGAGGAGGGACAAGGGCGCCATCAGGATGTAAAGTGAATAAATAAACTAATTAAAAATTACAGATTGGGTTAAGTCATTGCTGCTTAAAAACCTTCAATGGCTCCCTTGGCGCTCTGAGAATAATACCAAACTCCTGTGCTGGCTCCTGTGATACACACACACACACACACACACACACACACACAGAGAGAGAGAGAGAGAGAGAGAGGTTCTGATGGCTGTAGGGTTCATCCTTGGTCAGCCCCCCTGGGTTATCTCACTCTCTGCTCCCAGTCTGACTTCTCCTCACCCCTCCTCCTTTCTCAGCCTGGAGGGCAGGGCGCAGGAAGCTAATGTGGAGGAAGATCAGATCAGTCAGGAACTTCTAGGTCACAACTGACATTCACCAGCTGTCTTCTGCCTCCAGGGGCCTGCACCCAAGTGTGTGGCACACTTTGATAAGGCTGTGCAAGTGGGGAGTGGGGGGCGGAGGACAAGGGCATGGGGGAGTAAGAAAGGAAGGGAGGGAGAGTGAATGAGAAAGGAGGGAGGGAGCAGCGGTGGGAGGAAAGCTGGAATCTCCCCATATGGGCTAGTCCTCAGGTGGGAGGCAGGGGCATGATTGGGTGTGACGCCCCTCAGCAGTGGAGAAAGTGGGGAGGCACAGCAGTTGCTGCTCTGAGAGCTTATTGCATGAAGCTTCCTTGGCAGCAGGGCTCCCTGAACCAGTGAGCACCAGAGGCCATCTTGTTCTGAAGCTGGACCTGACTGGAGCTGCAGTCCTGAATCCTGCCTACTTAGGAGGCAGGAGGATCAAACGGTCAAGGCCAGCTTGGCACCTTAGTGAGATGTTGTCTCAAACATTTTTTTAAAAAAAGATAAAAATAAAGAGGAGGCTGGGGAGACAGTTCAGTTAGCAAAATGCCTGCCACACAAGCACAAGGACCTGAGGTCATGTAAAAGTCAGGTCTAGTGACACACTTCTGTAGCCCCAGGGCAGGGCTGGGTGGCGGAGACAAGACAGGTCGATCCTGCTTGCTCATTGGGCCAGCTAGCCTAGGTGATTTGATGGGCTTTGGGTTCAGTGAGAGACTTTGTCTCAAAAAATTAGGTGGTGACCAGCAAGATGGCTCAGAGGGTAAAGGCACTTGTCACCAAGCCTGATGCCCTGAGTTTGATGCCTGACCCACATGGCAGAAGGAAGAGAAGTAACTCTTACAAGTTCTTCTTTAATTTCCACATGCACATATGTATGCGTCTATACTTCACCCACACAAGTATCTATCTATTTCTATCTATCTATCTATCTATCTATCTATCTATCTATCTATCTATCTATCTAGAAGAGGACTGAAAAAGAAACTGACATTGACCTCTGGCTAGCATGTACCCACAAACATGTGTGCACACACACATACATATACAAATATGTACATATACCACTTATACACCTACACACATATACACACACCTATATACATACACTTACACACACACATAATACACACCTACACACATGCACACACACATTTAAATATGTATATATAATACACATAAGCCTACACACACACACACACACACACACAAAGAGGCCTTGGAAGACAGCTTCATGGTACTTGTCTAGCCCATCTGAGGCCCCACATTTGATCTCTAGTACCAAAAGAAAAAAAAAGCATCTCTGGGCACTGACACAGAACACTGCATCTGTCTGCTCCATAGGCAGCTGGGTACTGATTACAGAGGCCCCCCAGGAAAGAGACCAAAAGTCCCAGGGATGACAGCCAGGATTGCACAGGAGCATGGTCAAATGTGGCATACCAATTATTGGCCATTTGTTATAGACTTGGGGCACATATAATTTGCATATATGTATATGCATATATAATTAATTACTCTCCCGAGGGAGACCTTGAAAGAGGAAACTCTCTCTTCTGCTTCTGTCCTGATGAGAGGGGCATCCATCATTCTTGTGTCTTCTGTGGGTGGACTGCAGGACTGAGTTGGACCTGTGTTTGGTCCCTGGGGGAGGTCCTCCTTCCTGGAGCTGGCCCTGCCCCGTCTCCTCTCTTGCCTCATACCTGTTCCCATAGTGAGCACCCTGGGTATATTCCTAGCAGTCCTCAGCATCCTGACCACAGTCCCATTTTGAGGCTTGTTTCAACTGTCCCCCTTTCTCCCCTGTCCTCAGCTCTAGCTCATGGGGCCTTGCGAGAAGGGAGGTTCAGTGGTCTTGGCACTATGGCAAGGCAACCTTCCCACGAGGGGCATGGGAAGGGCCTCGAGCACACTTGCCTGTTCAGTCCTGAGGATGGGCCGTGCTTCCTGCACCAACTCCCAGGTTAGGCATTTCCAGTTTTCTCAAAAGGGTCCGGTGAGTTGTTCATGCCATACAGTGAGGGAAGCACTCGTGGTTTTGAGAGTAATGGCTCTGTGGTGGTGGTGGGCTGATCTCTCTGGGGCAACTAAGTCTGTGGCAGGTTGGAAAGCGTGTGATAACACAGGGCCAGTGCTGCCCTCCTATGGTCCTGCGCATAGGTCCTTCCTTGCCTGTGTTGTCTCTTCTCCATCATGTAGAGGAGGCACATTTCCTCCCGAATCGCAAGAACAGCTATAAAAGGATTTCTGTTCTTCCACTTCACAGTTTCTGTTTTGCTCAACTTACAATCCCCCTCCTAGGCTGGGCAAGATGCCAGTGTGGAAGGTAGGTGCAGGCTCAGAGCCTTGCCACAGCCCTCTTCCCAAGAGTCAAGAAACAAATGCCATGGGCTGTAGAGTCAGGGGTTTGGTTCGAATACAAGTTTCATGGCTAACAGCTATGTGACCATAGAGGGGTTGGCTGGCCTTTCTGAGCCCCAATTCATCTACTGTAAGTAGTTTATAACACCTGTGCTTTGTGTTATGAAAATAAAGCATGTGGGGGCTGGAGCAGAAGCTCGGGAGTCAAAAGCACCGGCTTCTCTTCCAGAGGATCCGTGTTCAATTCCCAGCACCCACAGGGTGGATCACAACCATCTGTAAGCCCAGTGCCAGAAGATTCAATGCCATCTTCTGACCTCCATGGGCACAAGGCATGCATGTGGTGCACAGATATACACACAGGCAAAATACCCACACATATGAAATAAAAATAAAGATAACCATGAATAAACATGAGAAGGTGCTAACTTGTTTTCTTTGCTCGGCAAGGCTCCAGTACACGATAAACATCATGTAAACGATGTGTTGGATTTATAAAGACAGAAAGGGCTGCTTTGTGAAAGTAGCCCCATAAATCTCCCATGAAACCCCATGTCAGGATATCTCCTAAGCCTTGATGTTTGACTCTTTGCCTGTCAGCTGTCCTCCGACGCAGGTGAATGGCAGGATGGCAGATGCTGCTGGTGTGTGGAGGACCCTGGAGTCACCGTGACAGTGTTATTGGGACCCAGCCTTTTGTCTAGCCAGTGGGACTCAGGTCTTATGTGCAGGAAGCAGAGCGGGAAGGGGAAAGTGACGGTGAGGCCAGACTTGTGATTGGAAAGAGTTCTCTAAGCTTTGGCACACATTAAGATACTATTACAAATCCCACACTGACACTTCCCCACCCCACACACACACACATGCACATGCACAAATAGACCCGCATGTGTGTGTGCACGCACATACACTCGTGTATTTACACATATGCTCATGCACTCACACAGGCACACACACATACATACACACACACACACAGAACAGTGCAGCTGGCAAGTACACATGTAGCCTAAACCTGGTGTGATAAAGATAACATCTTCAGAGCAGGCAGAGGAGCAGCCTCAAAGCCCAGGATATGTTCTCTCAGACTTCTTGCTAGATGCTATGCCAACTAGAAGGTAGGGACATCTTCATATGCAAACAACAAAACAACACCACCAAACCTTCCTTTAGAAGCCAAGGGGCGTCATTGACCACTCCACCCTGCAGGGTCAGGCCTGTTAGTTCCCTACATTGTGTGTGTGAGGAACGTGGTCCCCAGAGCACCAGTTTTGAGAGGTAGAGTCTTTGTCAGGCATCAGGGGTTCAGAGGACTCTGCCCTCAGACGACATAGGTAACTATATTCATGGATTCCTGGTGAACAGTGATCATGAAAGCTGCCTTGTTATAAGGGAGGGCTCTCTACAGTCTCTCTCTCTCTCTCTCTCTCTCTCTCTCTCTCTCTCTCTCTCACATTTGGTTTTTCGAGACAGGGTTTTTCTGTGTAGCGCTGGCTGTCCTGGAACTCACTTTGTAGACCAGGCTGGCCTCGAACTCAGAAATCTGCCTGTCTCTGCCTCCAAGTGCTGGGATTAAAGGCATGCGCCACCACCACCTGGCCAGTGTGCTTCTCTTTATGTCTTCCCCTTGGCCTTGTGAGGACTCAGCTTGCCCTCACCAGGAGCTGGCACCAGGCTATTGGACTGCCCAGCTTTCACAACTTTGAGCTAAGCAAACCTTTAGTCGTTGTAAATGTACCTAGCTTCAAGTGTTTTACTATAGCAAGAGAGAAGAGACTGTGACAGTCAACAAATAATCCCACAGAATGCTGAAAGTTGTGGAGGGGAAGAAAGCAATGTGACAGACACTGACAGCATACGGGAACAAGTAAGAGGGAACAGCTTTCCAGCCGGGGGAGCAGCAGGGGCAGAGACCCCGAAGAGTGTAGGTGGGAGCTAGCAAGGCAAGGAGAAATGCGTGAGGAAGAGAGTGGATGATGAGGTCAGAGAGATGGGGAGGGGCCAGGTCACAGGAGCCCCTGGAGGCTTTGAGGCAGTCTCTTATCAGCTGGGTTGACAGACCTTATATCAGCTCCTTCATCTGCCTTGCATCTCATTTCTTTCTCTCTGACAATAGAACCTGAGTTCTAGATGCAGTCAACGAACATCAATCCTCACTGGGGCTCTCTGTACCTTCACTTCCTCCAGATGAAGTGTCAGGAAGAGGCAGTTTCCACAGCTTTATCCGACTGGAACATTCTCTGTACTTCTGAAAGGAAGGTGAGTTCTACAGAAAAACCATTAGAAACATCACTCCAAAATGAAGATAAAGTGTCTGGAAAATTGTGTTGTAAATCACGGCTGAGATGGGATTCTATTTATAAGAATTCAATGTGAACATGATTTTTCTCAGGAACACACACCCTCTTGTGCTGAATAAGGTGGACTGTAAGCAACACATGCCCTTGCAGGCTGTGCCCCCCTCCCCCCGCACCTTATCCCCCATGGCTGGGGTGGCTGTTGGTCTAGCGGAATTTGAGAAAAATCTAAGGAAGAAGAGGGTTTCATAGGAGGCCCAGGGCTCCAGGGCATCCATGGGAATCCTCGGGCCTAGTACTGTTGATCCCTGAAGAAGCCAGAACCCTAACAGAGCACCACCTCCAGGGTGGACCCCTGGCCCAGTGAGGTGATGACATTGATCAGTGGCTTAGAAGTAGTCCTGGAATCCTCTCTGGTAGATTATCCAGGCTGCCTCTGACAACTGACCAGCATGAACAGGAGACTGGATCTCTCCGCAGTCTCCAGTCTGGATGTGCTTCTTCTGTGAAGGCTCAGAGAAGGGGATCGGTTGCTCAAGGACACTTATCTAATAAGAGGACCCACCTGGCCCTTCTGCTTTCCATATCTCCAGCTGACCTTAGGGTAAGAGGGGGTTTGACAGATCGGGAAGGAATACATCATCTTCATGTCCCAGACCAGGCCACCTGATACAGGAATGCTGGCCCATCAGGGGCTTCTGGGATTGCTGTCTTGCCTCCTACTTTCAGTGTCAATATGATTAATAAGTATTTAGTATAAAGGATGGAGAGAGCAAGCTGAGCCAGGGGGCTCCCTCCCTCTCCTTTCCTCTCTCCTCCCTCCTCTCTCCCTCTCCTTCCTTCCCTCTCCTTCCCTCTCCTTCCCTCCCCTCCCATCCTCCCTCTCCCTCTCTCCCATTCCCCCTCTCCCTCTCCTCCTCCCTCTTTCCCCCTCCCTCTCTCCCCTTCCCCTCCCCCTCTCTCTCCTTCTCTCTCTCTTCTCTTTCTGTTCCTTCTGCTCTCCTATGGTGTGCCTTGAACTGTGAGCTAAAACAGACTCTTCCTTCCTTCTCTTTTCTCTGTCAGACTATTTTCTCACAGCAACAAGAAAAAAAAAATCAAGACACCGTTTTCAGTTTCCCTGTCACTTTGGTTGCTAAAGCTTAAAATACAAAATAAAAACAAAAGCCATACTCCCCCATCCCACTTAACCCACTCTGGGAGCTGGTGCAAGGCTCATTGCTCTCATGGAAGGCTGAAGGTCACTCATTTATACAGGAACAAATTTTGCCTCCCTCACCCTATTTTTGACAACTAACCCCTGGCCTCTAATACCAGCACCCCAAATTCTGGAGTGGATTCAGGTAGGTTTCAAGTATGTCGCATTCCTCCATACCCCTGGGACTGGATTCCATGGAGCTTGGGAATAAATAACGCCCTCTGCTCTGCTGTGTCTGGACTCAACCACAAAGTAGGGGCTGGAGAAGCCAGAGAGAGTGGGGTGTGGTGGGCGCTTGAAGCATCTTGAAAGGTATCCTCCACATTCCCCCTGTGCTCAGAATTGGCTTTGGTGCATTTCCACTGAACATTTTGGTAACCATCTGCTCTTAAGCTAAACGAAAAATCATCCTTCTCCTGCCACAATGGCAGCTCCCTTGGACGTTTATAATAATAGAAAAAAAATCTATCATTTTAATGCAGGCAGCTGAGATAATAAAAATGATCTGTGCCATTAGTAATTATTCTGCAAATACAATGCAAACCAACAGAGACCCTGTTGGGGAGTCTCCGCCTGCTCGGTGCCTCCCTGGTCTAGGGCAGGTCTGGTAGCCCAGGAAGGTCCTAACAGAGATGAGCCAGGAGTTCACAGAGAGACCTGCTTGGGCATGGGGAGCTGGGGAGCACAGCCTGGGTTTGGGCATGCTAGAGCTTGCAAGGGCACAGGGCAACCCATGCCCGTATCATGATGATGCTAATCACTGCAGCGTTTCCCAGTCCCCCCCACCCCCACAAGGAAATTGCTGAGTTCACTGTCAGAGCTTCTGAAAGGCCCCATGGAGAGGCAGGGGTTTCAGACTCACATGCCCCTGAGAAGCAGCAGCAAGGGCGCAGGAGAAACAGAATGGAAGGCCGTTGCCAAGCTGGGAGATGATTTTGAACCTAGAAACCTTTGCTGTTCGTGGTCTCATCCTCTCTCTCTCTCTCTCTCTCTCTCTCTCTCTCTCTCTCTCTCTCTCTCTCTCTGTGTGTGTGTGTGTGTGTGTGTTTGCACACAGTATGTGCATGCTAGAGGACAACCTTGGGTGTTGCTCCTTAAGAGCCATCACCTTTTTTTTTTTCTTTCCCCAAGTCAGGGTCTCTCACTAGCCTGGAACACACCAAGTAGGCTAGGCTGGCTGGCCAGAGTTACAGTGCCTGGAACTTTTTCACATAGGTTCTGTGGCTTGTATTCAGGACAAGGTAAGCATTGTATAGCATGTTAGAGCTATCGCCCCAACCCTAAAACCCTTTTACTAAAACAAACATTTAAACACAGCGTAGGCAGATCCAAAATGTTGCAAGTTGCATTTGAGCAAGGACCATGAGTTTGAGAGTTCCTGACCCAAGCGACATCTTCTTCCCACCTTTTCCTCCATATGACCTGGTGGAAGGCCTTGGTCCTTTTTTTTTTTTTACAGAGTCTTGGGTTGGGATGCCAGAGGGAAAAGTGTGTAGACAGGGACACTGGGCCTGCCCTCTCAAGGGCCAGGGCAGGACCATAGGGTGTCTTTGCATTCCAGCTGAAGGCTGAGGGCCAGGAGAGGCCGGGTTAGAAGCTACCTATATGTGGCAGGAACAAAGCCTGTGACTTCTCCAGCTTTCAGCTAGTTAAGGAAATTGGGTCCTAGAGCTGAGCCCGGGGAATGGAATGGGGAGGAAAGTGAGGTTTGCTTCGTTTCAGGTTCAAGCTGGGCTGTGGTCCTAACTTGTAGGAAGCAGGGTGAGTAAGTCAAGACTCACTGTGCTTAAAGAAAATATTTTGGTTCGTGGAATGGGAAAAAATCCAGGGTGTAGCTGAGTTTGGTTCAAGCACAACTGGATTCGGGGCTTGTGTGACTCTTTCTTCTTCTTCTTCTTCTTCTTCTTCTTCTTCTTCTTCTTCTTCTTCTTCTTCTTCTTCTTCTTCTTCTTCTTCTTCTCCTCCTCCTCCTCCTCCTCCTCCTCCTCCTCCTCCTCCTTCTTCTTCTTCTTCTGTGAAACTATTAAGTTATATATAAAAAAACCCCTGAGAGTAAAGATGTTGAATAGGAATGCAGAATGTTGAATAGGATAGACTGCTTCAGGCAACACACCATCTCTCATCCCCAGTAACTGGCTACTTCAGCAGAAGGAGCAAGCCTGCTAAGTGAGCCAGACAGAAATCCTGTGAATCTCTTTGCTGTGATTGGCCCAATCAAGGCAAATGCTCATCCTTGAACCAATCACTCCGATGGGTCACTCCCTCCAGTTGCTGTGATTGGCCCAGTCAAGGCAAATAACTCATCCTTGAACCAATCACTCCGATGGGTCACTCCTTCTGGCTTGCAGGCTATGCATGGGCAGGCTTTACCCTACAGAGGAAGAAAAGGGGGAAGTGGAGAGATCCCTTGGAATGCTTTCTGTGTGCCAGGGTGGTCTCACGCCAAGCACTCTTAACGGGCTTTCCTTTACTAGCACTGTGTTCTACCCCTGTTTCAAGCGAGGGCCTGGTGGCATGAGCCTACAATCACAGGACTCAGGAGGGGGACACAGGAGGATCAGAAGTTCAAGGTCATCCTTAGCTGCACAGCAGACTCAAAACAAGCCTGGATTATGGGACATCCTGTTTCCATCCATCAATTAATTAATCAGTTAATGGAGGACCAGGAACCTGAGAAATGGGCTACTTATCTGCCAGATAGCGGAAACAGGTTATGTTCTTAGTACTGACCAAAAAATGGGGTCCCTGAGGCTACTCCCTGCCTTCTTCTCATGGCATGCTGCAGAGGGATGGTGTTGAGCATCCCTTGACTGCTCTGGCTCGTCTTTGAGCTAGGGCTCTGGAAAACCACATTCCTACATGGAACTTGCAGTGGGCCATCCAGCACCCTACACAGAGGCCATGGGGAAACCTCGTGGGACCTTCAGGGCTCCCCAGAATGTGGTCCTAGCTATTGGTCACAGCTAGGAGTGGTCATTGAGGGTCCTCTTGTCTTGGACATTTAGAGGTTTTCCATAGTAACCTTCTCGGAAGCTCCAGCCGCCCACAGCCTTTTCAGGTAGACATAACCCTAAGCAGGTCTTAGCTTCAAGATATACTTGTCTCACCTGAAATAATCAGGAAGTGAAAAGGGGCTCCTTCATGAACAAGTGGCATAGTCACTCCAGTGTGGGGTGGGTGTAGGCCAAGAGCAGAGCTCTGTGGCTCTTCTAGGTCCTCGTGTTTCATTCTCCATGGTCCTCAGTGTCCATCCAGCTGTGACAGGCTGGCATACCACTCTCTTCCAGGCAGCTCTAGAGTGACAGGAAAGGGTGGGAGAAAAGGGAAGTGTGTGTTCTGGCCCCACCTCCACCCCTACCCACTCCAAACCCATCAAACTTTCTCCCACCATTGTCTCCAATGATGCTAATACTCATGAGTGACTTTCTCATTGTGCTTGTAATTTTCCAGCTGAGCCAGGCAGGCACTCTCCCTCTCCATTAATAGGATGCAAAGCTCACCATTCAGGTCTTATTAGCAACTCTCCCTTAGATTCCAGGTCCTTTGATAGACATGCAACAGCCAGAGCAGGTCTGAATTCAGTGTGACTCTCAGACTCCATCACAGAGACACAAAGAGGAAGGCCAGCAGGAGGGCAGCAACCTGAGCCAGGCATCTTATTAAGGGGTGATGAAGGGGTTGGGGTGGGGTGGGCAGATGGAGAGACTCCCTGCAGATGGTTGCCTCTACCCCCAAAAGGGGCCACTTACCCAGTCTTTATTCCAACCACTTGTCCTTTTGCTTATTCAGCAAAATATTTGCCAAGTGCTTTCTTCCCTTGTGCCCAGCCTAGAGTGGGTTCTGGGATGGTGGTTGGCATTCTGCCTCCTTCCTTAACTTTTTGGGGCAGTGGGAGGCAGCTCTATGTATGGATACATGTCCTCTGGCAGGTACCATGAAGAGAAGGACACTGTGCTTTGGCCCCCAGAGATGGGCAAATCACACTGGGCTGAGCAGCACCTGGGAACAGTTGGAGAGAGCACAGGACACATGTGGACAGGCAGCAGGATGCGAGCCAGCCAGGGCCACTTTGACCTTGAAAATGTTCCTTCCCAATGCTTAGCAGCGATGTGATCTGTCTCCATCTCCCATTCCTTCCCAACTCCCTTCATCCCTGCATCTGGAGTCTGCCCTGTCCTCTTCCCCACATGCTCCTACAACATTGCCAGTCACTTCCATCCATCCCCAAAGACCCAGAGAAGAAGGGTGAAGCTGAGAAGGTACCTGGGAGAGGTGGACTGTTCTCTAACCTGCCCGGGTTGGGTCCATCCTGCCCTTGTTCTCCAAGGCAGCAGAACTCTGGAAGCTCTGCAGAAAGGGGACCCAAAGAGGGTGACTTTGAGCTGAGGGGGCCAAGGAGAGGTATGTTGAGGTTGGGGTCAGTCAGGAAGGCATTGTTGTTGCCAACCTGAGCTTTCTGGATCACCAGTACTTGCGCTGGCACTGCCTCAGCTATTATGTGATCCTGAGAAAATTTCATAACCTTTCTGGGCCACGTGGGAGGTGACCATGAGGACTGAGTCGGAGCATGGACATAAAACGCCTCAGTAATGAGGCTGCCGTGGAGCAGGCCCTCAGACAGCTGTGATTTTGATTGTTATTTTAGGACTGGCCTCTCAGTGGCCTCTACTGGCGAGCAGCTGAGCTCTTACTACTTTGGGAGAGTGGGTGGAAGCTGAATCTCTGCCCTTTGACCTCAGATGGACAGAGTCAAGGGATGTTAGAAGATCATGTGAGTGGTTAGTTATTGAGGCTGGCTGCTGAGAAAAAGGAACTCAGCCCACATGGGCAGGCCTCCGGGCAAGCACCTTGGGGGATTCTCCCTGGGAATGCAGAACTGAGGCATCTAGAATGACCCAGCTAGAATTGGAGATCATCCTGGCCAGCCTTCTTAATTTCCTTTAACTACTTACACTAGTTGTCTGTTGCCATGCTCACAAGTCTCCATACACTTGTGTCTAAAGCCACACTTGGGGGTTAGAAGACTGGGGCTGGAGAGGTGACTCAGCGGTGAAGAGCAATTATGCTCTAGAGGAGGACCTGAGTTCAGCTCCTAGCACACACGTGCAGCCTCTTACAAGTCCAGCTTCAGGAGGCCAGGCGCCATCTTCTGGCCTCTGAGCCACCACACTCACAGATGAGTATGTAACTGCATACACACACACACACACACACACACACACACACACACACACACACACACAATCAAAAACAAAATAAATCTTTAAAAAAACAAATTTAAAGAAATCCAAAGTTTTGTTTTAGTTTCAGAGGCCAGAGACCCCAGTATGTATGGATGAGCAGAAAAGCAAGGGTCTTGAATGCAGATGCGACAACTCTGAGGGGAAAGGCTTCCGCAGTACAAGTGTTACAGGTATGAAGGGAAAGCTATTCTGGCAGTTAAGAGCCAGGAAATACCAAAGTCATACCGCACAACAAACCGCACACAGAGATTTATCAGGAGGAAAAAACACCCAGGAGCATAGCTGCCTCTGCTCAGGAGAGAAGCAGCAGAGAGCTGAGCAGAAGAGAGGGATTATATAGAGGTGTGTGTGCGTGTGTGCGTGTGTGTGTGCGTGTGTGTGCGTGTGTGTGCGTGTGTGTGCGTGTGTGTGCGTGTGTGTGTGCATGTGTGTGTGTGTGCGTGTGTGTGCGTGTGTGTGTGCGTGTGTGCGTGTGTGTGTGTGCGTGTGTGTGCGTGTGCGTGTGTGTGTGTGTGTGTGCGTGTGTGCGTGTGTGTGTGTGTGCGTGTGTGTGCGTGTGTGTGCGTGTGTGTGTGTGTGTGTGTGTGTGCGTGTGTGCGTGTGTGTGTGCGTGTGTGTGCGTGTGTGTGGTGTGTGTGTGCGTGTGTGTGCGTGTGTGCGTGTGTGCGTGTGTGCGTGTGTGCGTGTGTGTGTGTGTGCGTGTGTGTGCGTGTGTGCGTGTGTGTGTGCGTGTGTGTGTGTGCGTGTGTGCGTGTGTGTGTGTGTGTGTGTGCGTGTGTGTGTGTGTGTGTGCGTGTGTGCGTGTGTGTGTGTGTGTGTGTGTGTGTAGCTTTCCAGGGTGGCGATCAGTGGGATTTCAAGTTCTGAGCTGGGGCTCTTTACTCTGAAGGGCAGAGTGGGTGGAGCCTGGTGGTTGGAGGTCCTCAGGGGCAGGGCCTTGAGGGGCTCACATGGGGACTCAGGGGAGGATGCTGCTCCCTTGCTCCGGCCTGGAGGCTGACAGCTGTGTGCCTATGCTTTGTTGGTCACATTACCTCCTGCCCCTCTGGGGCATTTCTCTCTGTGTTTTACTCGTGAGATCCGTGGGATGGTATTTACCACCACCTAGGTGATGGAGGATAATGTCCTCATCTCGAGATTCCCACTCATCAGGGATGTAAGTTCTTGCTGTGTGCCTCAGAAGCGGGCAACATCCTTAGGTTCCAAGAACTAGGGACTGATATCTTTAGGGGTCATTATTTAGCCTATGCCAGCATTGAACTTTTCTCGAGTTGATTTTATATTTAACAAATGTGGTAAAATGGATCCAACAAGTTTCTCACATGAGTCCCCCTCCCACTAGTTTCCCCTGGAGTTCGACTCTCAGTAAACAGGACAAAAACCCCACAAAACAAACAAACCGAACAACAACAACAACAAAAAAAACCACATACCAACACTAGAAGTTGAGCATGTTAGGAGGGGATTGACCAAACGTCAAAACTCACTGAGGCATTCTCAGTTTTCTGTCTCCTGTCCTTCTTCTGTTTGGGGACCCATCCAAGGACACTGCACCGCATCAGTCATGGGTCCTCTCTGCTCCCTTCCATTCTGTACAGAGCCTCAGGCCTTCTTGGTTATTTTCTTGTGATCATATCTGATACTTAAAGGAAAACATGACTACATTTGTGTGCGTGCACTGGGATTGCAGCCATGTGTGCCCACATTCTGCTTTATGCGGGCTTTGCGATCTGAACTCAGGTCCTCACACTTGCACGGGACTCACTTTAGCCACTGAGACATACCTTGAGCCCTCTGTCGCTGAGCCCTCACTCTTAAATGTCCCTGGACAGAATTTTCACAGACTAGTCTGCTTTGGTTTGGTGAGTGCTCTCCTGACCCCACTAAAGTCATGCCATGTTGGGACGGACAGAATGTCGGATGTGGCTCATCTCAGAGGGACATGAGGATGGAGAGGCATCTGAGGCTAGCCATGTTATTTTTCCTCTCTTGGCTCTGCTCAGAGACTCACTGTACACAGGATTTTCCCTTTTCTAATTGCTCAGTACTCAAGGGGACACTGTGTCCTTCTGCCTCTGCTAAGTAACCATCACGAATTTTAGTCTCTATGAGGGTTCTGATCTGTGGTGGTGGTGGCTTCCTTCTTCATTTTTTCACTTAGACCTCTCTAGGGTGGGGCTGTCCCTCCTGCCCCCGTGTGTTTACTTGTGGTGTTTCTGTCCAGTGCAGGCTGGTAGAAATCAACTTTACTCTGTGGGTTGGCCTGCAGCACCTTCTTTACTTGTCTTCTTGATCCAGTCCATCATTACAACTTGGGTCAGAGAAACGTCTCTCTACAGTGAGCAGCAGTTAATGCTGAGACTCAGAAGTGTTCACAGAGCTGAGAGTGAGTGACTATTGAGCGTGAAGCCCTAAATGACATATCTACATCAACATCTCTGCTCCAGCCTGTGGGAGTATGATGCAAGAGAGAAAAAAATTAAGAGCTAGAAGAGTTGAAGAAGTGCTGTGAACTGCTGTCTTCTGGCCATATCACGGGTGTTGCACGCGTGAATGCACAGCAGCTAAGGTTATGTGTGCAAGACTTGTATAAGATCAAGCCAGCCAGAATTCCAGCATAGATGAAGGACCAGTTCTGGAGGCCCCACCCCTAGCTGAAAAGCTGTGAGGGCTCCTAGTCAATGGCTTCTTGGGGAGAGAGAGTAAATCCTCTTTTGTGGTGTGGGTCCAACTAAGCTATCCACCCGCCTGTGCACAGTCCCATGGTTATGTGCATGCAGGGAGTGCTTCTTAGACTCAGTGAGTTATTGAAAAGAAAAGAAAGAGCATACGAAGGTGGAAAGGGCACGTGGTGGGGGCAGGGCTCAGGGGAAGAGGGCAGGAGGACTGGGAGATGGCTATGATTAAGATGGATATGAGGGCAGAAGTGAGTACTGACCCAGTCTCATGGCTGCTTCCTCCGGGTCAGCACCGTGCAAAGCACAGGTTGTAAGGCCATGGAAGGTGCCAGAATCCCACCCTAGAAGATGTGTCCTTTAGAAGTCATTTTTATTCCCAGTCAGGGCAGGAGTGTATGTGTAGGAAATTGTCAAAGAGTTAAGTTAAAATATTCACTTTACAATCATTGATAGGCTGATTTATAAGTAAAACTCTCCATTCCAGTAAAGCACAGCTGCTCAGAGCACATCTGTGTTTCCAGGGCAGGGTGGGGAGCCAGGAGGATTCCTCAGGTTCGCTGGCTAGCAGATAAAGCCAGGTCAAAGAATCAAGGAGTCAAGAAGTTGTAGGATCAGAGAGAGATCCCATTGCATCCTCCAATAAGATAGGGAGTGATCGAGGAAGACACATGCCACATACACACACCCCAATAAGGATCATGTGTCAGTCATGTGTCTTCTTTCTCTGTTTGTCACCACGGTGTACTCTATGTTGCTGGCCTCAGGGAACTGCAGGTCCCGAGGCTCCGAGGCCTCATGGCCTGGCTGAGCACCTCTCTCTCTGCCAGGGAAGTCCAGCAGGCAGGAATAGATTCTTTTCCCACGGGCAGAGAAAGATTGCTTATTAAGGAGCAGGCTGAATATGCCTTGATTTTAATCCCTGCTTTAAACTTAGCATGATTGTTTTTACAATAAAGCCTGGACTTTTCCACAATAGGAACTGAGGGTCTGATCTTGTCATTCAAGCAGAAGAAAGCCAATTTCACTTGCTAAAAAAGGAAAACACAAGTCAGACACCCACAATGCCCCAAAGCCTCTCTCTTCTCTTGCTGCTGCCGCTCCCTACATGCATTTCGGTGCACCTGCAGGGCTGGGGCTTAATGTGGCCTATGGATGCCCTTCATGGAGGAGAAGCAGCAAAGTCAGTGAGCTGACGCTGAGGTGAGTTCGATGCAGACCTGTGGCTGCTTTGGTGTTGGGGTCAGTGTTTTCCAACGCATGGGTCACTAGGTGCCAGAATCCTGCAGAAGGGTCTTTCTTTAGAAACAGGTTCCAGCTTTGGACCTGGCAGGAGAAAGGCTCTGCAGGAGGTCCTGGTGTCTTTAATATCACTCCACTCTACCCTGGCTCTGGCTTTAATGAAGGGAGCAGAGAGTGTGCCTGCCATTCTGGTTTTCAAACATGGGAAACAGAAAATCTCCTTTCTAAATCAACAGATGAAGGGCTGAAGGCATAGCTGAGTGGTATAAGTCTTGCGGGAATGCAGGAGGCTCTGGCTTCCATCCTCCTGCCACCCCCAGCCCCCACCCTCACCCCCACAGGTATCAGAAGAATTTACATCCTTAGTCTTGGCTACAGAGGAGGTTGAGGTGGAAGGAATTCTTGAAGGCCAGAGCAGGGAACACAATGGGACCCTGTATCAGACACCAAACCAATCAAACTAACTAAAAACAAACAAAACAGAACAAACACCACCCCATCCACCTCCCACCCCCACTCCTCCTCCCACCCCACCCCACCCCCCACCCCCGCCCCAAAGCTGGACAGTCTGCTGTTTGCCTTCAAACCCTCAGAAACCAAACCAATCTCCACAGAAAGCCAGCACACCTATGTTTTGTTCTGTTTTTTTAAGTCACTGTAAAGAAACACCCTAGGTAAGTAGACAGGTGGTTGGTGCGCTGACTCAGAGCTCAGATGGTGCCCTGTGGTGCCCGAGAACAGTCAGAAGCCACTGTGGGGCCTGAGGAACTGGCTCAGTCGATAAGTACCTGCCATACAAGCCAGATCTGAGGTTGAATTCCCAGAACCCATGCAGAAGATATGTAAGGTGGTGTGATTTTGGAACCAAAGTGCTGGGGAGTGGATAGCCAGTGTTGCTGAACTGGTGAGGACCAAGTGCAGAGAGATCCTGTCAAAAATATCAGAGCAAGCGAGGAAGACACCTGCCGTCAACCTCTGGCTTAAACACATACCTAAACCCATGTGGGTACACATGGGATCTCTCTCTCTCTCTCTCTCTCTCTCCCTCTCACTCTCTCTTTCTCTCTCTCTCTCACACACACACACAATTCTGTCATACATATCTTCTCTCTCACACATACACTCTGTCACACACACATATACACTCTCTAATATACACTCTTACACAGACTCATTCTCACACATATATTCTCTCTTACACACACATATAATTCTGTCACACACACTCTCACACATACACACAATCTTTCTTACACACAGACTCTTTCTCAAACACATCTACTCTGTCTCTTAGATACATACATTGTCTCTCACACACATACATATACTCTCACACACAGGCTATTTCTCACATACACACTTTCACAAACAGACAAACAGACATACACTGTCACACACATACAGACACACAGACACACTCTCATACACACTCTCTCTTACACACACACTCTTCCTTTCACACACACTCTTTGTCTCTTACACATACTCATACATAATTCTGTCACACACACCCCTCTCTCACACACATATGCTCTCTCTCTTACACACAGACTCTCTTTCTCTCACACACACTCTCATATACACACATACACTCTGTCTGTCTGTCTGTCTGTCTGTCTGTGTCTCTCTCTCTCTCTCTCTCTCTCTCTCTCTCTCTCTCTCACACACACACACACACACACACCCCACTTGAAGATCCACATTCTCTGTGCTGGTTTCCCAGGTGCCCTTGCTGACCTTAAGCACTGAAGCCCCAGCTCCCAGGTACCCTGGGGGCAGAAGGGCAGATGGGAAGTCCCTTCACCCTCCCATGGTAGGCCAAAGTGTACTGATCCATGAGTGTCTTTGGAGGTTAAGAAAGTGAGGTGACATTAATCAGAGCGAGGCATCCACACAGGACGCAGTCAAGCTTGGAGGGGACTCTTTCCCACCTGTGTCCTTGAAAGCTCAGAGTTTTCTTTGCTAAGGAAAGTGTCACTGTGTGGACATCAGTAGTGATCTGTGGCTCTGGACTTCAGGAATGCTTACAGCCATAGTGGGGAGGTAAAGAGGGAGAAGAAGAAACCCCAGAGGGACTAGGGTGGCCCAAAAGAGCAGGAGTCTGAGTTGTATACCTGGAGGAGGGTCTGTGAGCTCTGGCAGAAGATCCTGGGAGGTTGCCAAAGGCAAGGCACTCTTACATCTTGTCACTCCTTGGGCTACCCAGGCTCCTGTGAGGACAAACTGAATGTACCAAACAGAACCTGGGATTAGGAGTCAGGCCTGTGCCTCATGACTGAGCTTCCCAACCATCTTTGGTTGTAGACAAGTCACTTCCTGCTCATATGGGTAACAAGGTACGTAGGGAAGAAAATGCAGACATGCCCCACAGTCAGCCTACTTGGAGCACTGCACATATAAGGAAGAAGCATGGCACACCATGCTCCTGAGTAGTCCCAGAAGTCAGAGCACTGGATGCTGAAGTAGCATGAGTAGCCAGTAGCTGGCCTGTGAATGGGTCTCCATTCTCTATGTTATTTTGCATAGCGACCCTGGCGTTCTCCATCCAGTGGAAGGTAATGTGCTGACCAATCACAGACAGTAGGCTTCCACAATGTAAGTAGTTGCTCGTGTACAATAAAGCAGATGCTGTCCCCTGAAGCTGTCTCTAGAGTGGTTTATCTCCATGCCCTTTACCAATCCACAGGCATTGCAGTCCTGTTGGGGGACACCCAGTAATGACCGGTGACAGCAAAGGTAGAAACTGCTATCCGGCCTCCCCTGACATTGCTGAGGAAGTGTCCCCCAGGGTCTAAGAGGTAACTGTCCCCTAACATTCCTGCCAGAAGCATTTCAGAAAACTGGCCAGCAGGAATGAAAAAAACCAGGGGTTCTATGGTCTGGGTTGGGTTTCCGAGAAGCTGAGCTGAGATGGTTGTTTTGTTGGGACTGGGAGGGGGTGCTCAGGGAAGGGGTGCAGGACAGGGGAACAGCAGGCAGGGAGTGGTGTGAGCTTAACAGCAGCAGCTGGGCCTTGGCCTGCTCTGCAGACAGTTAAGGCAGGAACTGTGATAACATCCTTGCTTAGTCACAGGGCCCTGGCTGCCTTGAGTCTGGGGTGACCTCCTATGGCCTCTGAATGCAGCATCTGCAGTCAGTCAAGGACAGTCCTTCAGGGAAGGCTGCAGCATGACAATCAGCACCCCTGGGTGACATCTGTAGGGTCTGCTCAGCTTTGGGGAAGTCACTGAAAGTTTTTGACCTTGTTGCTTCTAATCTTGGCATACTGGAGTGACCTAGTGAGGGAACAGATCTAAATGAGGACACAGGGTATCCCCATCTTTTTCCTACATGCAGTGGACCGTCCACAGAGAGTACAAGAACACACGGGCATGAGAGCTTGTGTCTGGCAAGATCCAGTGGCTTCAGGTCATCAGGAGCCCATAAACCATACAAATGGATATTTGATAGAAACATAATTCTGGGCTCTGAGGGCCTTCGCCGGCCCTGTGGTGAAATACAGCTGCTGTCTGACCTCTGGGAGGATAAATCTGCCCGGAGCTCTCCAGCCTGAGTCCTGGAAGCCCCTGGTAGGCTGCTTCACTGGAGGGGTGCATGCACTCAGCATGGCTGTTAATGCTCGGGCAGAGCTCCAGGACTCCACGGGCAGCCTGGCCATAGCTGCTCTCCTGCCCCATGTGCAACTTGGTGCTGTCCTGGTGCCCTAGGGCTGCCTGGAATGACCTGAAGCCAGTGCCAAGAGGAAGGCAGAGCTGCCTCTCGCTGCCTTCTAGTCCTTGTTAAAAGAATGCCAGGGAAGGAGAGATGGCTCAGCTGGTAAAGACACTTGTCATCAAGCCTGATGATCTGAATTTGGTCCCTGTGACCTGTTGTGTCTGGCCAGCAGACCACAACCTGGGTTCTAGCCTGGAAAGGCATTTTGGAAACCTGGAAGAGAAGAGGGGCTAGGTGGCGAGAGAAAGAAATGTAGCCAAGACAGTTATTCTGATCAAAGCTCAAATTTTATTGTTGCGACACTAGTTATGAAGGAAGGGGGAGGGTACCCGATTCCCGCCGAATAATCTCTGGTCCAGTAGAAAGGTGCACGTGTGTGGCTCCGCAGGTTCCAGCAGTGGGCGTGGCAGAACGAATGAGCAGGAAGCTCCACCCCTGAGCAAGCAGGTTTCAGGCTGGGGGAGGGGAGACTACATTTCCTCCCTTTTATTAACAAAATTAAAAAAAAAGAAAAAGCTGGCCTGAGAGGGGAAAAATTATCTATGCTCAATAGTTCTGCCTGGAATCTAGGGCTAAAGAAAAAACCTGCTTCCCTGGGATTCTTTAACTTTTCTTATGGTAAACTGTATCTGGCTTAAGACTGTCCTTTCTTATCTTAGTAAACAACTAACTGAAAAGCCTGGAGCTGCAGGCTCTGACTTTATGATGCTAATTAGTACTTGGTAGGTAACTTTCTAGTTGAATTTTAAGTAGGGCGTTGGAACTCTGGCTAAGTTTGACTGAACAAATTTGAAATACACTATAATAAGAATAACACTAAGTTGATATTCCTCCGCATTTTTGGATGATAGGTGGGAAACAGGGAGAAGGGGTTCTGTAGTACAAGGCCAATTGGCTTTTTTATTTGGGTGGGAGACAGTGAAGGGCTTGCCCTTTCAATAGTACGGTCTCCAATCTCTCTCCCCCCCTATTAATTAAGTTAAATACGGCAACGCTTAACTGAGGTGATCAAATGATTTTCTCATCCATAGATGAGTGGGCTTTTAACCTTGGCTTGGGTGGACATTGACCCGATTCCTCCCGTGGGTACTGTTAAGACCCACACCTGTGGCTCTCAGTATCTTTTGGGGAGGGGAGGCAGAGCCGAAAATATTTTTGGTTTTTAGCCAAAATTTGATACCAACCTCTTTCAAACCGGGTTTATCTCACAGGAAACTCAGAAATGGTCAAGCTGGACCTTCCCCTGCAGTAGCTCTCTGCACCAAGCGATACCCATACTGAATTTGTACGATCACAAACCAGTATGTACAGTTCTGAGTGCTGTGCAGCTCCTAAAGGAGAATTATCAACCTCAGATTTAGCAAGGCCTCAGCAATAATTATGTCATTAGTAACACCACGATTTGTGGCTAAAATAGGAGCTGGAAGTCGTTCCTCTTCATCCCTGTTTTTTTCACAGCCTAAGGAGCTAAGGACACATTGCAGTAACAGCAAGGGTGAAAAGCCAGAGGTCAGCTAAGGGACCAAGCCTGTCTATCAAAATAAAAACCAATCTTTATTAATATAGAAATAGCTACTTTTCTAGCCCTCTTGGTAAACCTAATTTTTAGCTCAGACTGAAAGCCACGTGCTGGAAATGTCCTGAGAATGGAGATAACAGCTGCCACCTGTGTGCTCTAGGGGGGCGGGGATGCACATCTGCTGGTCCGGCTCGAGAATGTTGATTTACCTGCTTGAAAGACAAAATCTCGACAGTGAGAAAGTAGGAAAGCAGAACTTCTTTTGGGGAAGTCCAGGTACTTTATTCAAATGCAAATTGTAAAGCTGAGGCTAGTCTTCGGCCTCCTGTCGGGAGGTTTCAGGCTGGGGGAGGGGAGACTACAGTGACCCAAATAGTGGAAGGAGAGAATCACAAGTCGCCCTCTGACCGCCAAACACACACACACACACACACACACACACACACACACACACACACACACACACACAGAGAGAGAGAGAGAGAGAGAGAGAGAGAGAGAGAGAGAGAGAGAGAGAGGCATGAAATACATATATAACTATACTTAAGGGGAAAAGTTAGGACAGCATAATAGCTGCCAGCATGAGCAAGGGCCATAGACATGGAGAGAATATAGCTATGGAATTTTAGCCCTTGACCTTGGGGTGGTTAGTTGCGTACCAGCTTCAGAGTTAGCAGCCTTAGCCACTAGCGTGCACTAATATCAGTCCTTCCCTCCTTGGGCTTCAGGGAGGAGAAGCATGTGATTGTGCCTGTCACAGAGTCCCTGCTCCGGGGAGGTCAGCCATTATGAGGGCATACTGGTAATTTGACTGTAGAGTGATCAGTGGTGGCATAGGGGTGTGGCTCAGTGGGTGGTGTGCTTGTTTAGCATGGACTTGATCCTCACCACCACATACAAACTGGCTGTAAAGGCCAGTCTGTCCTGCACACTCCTGCACTCTGGAGGTGGGGGTAGGAAAAACAGAAGCCTAAGCTCCTCCTGTTATGTAATAAACTCGAAGCCAACTTGGACCTTGAGAGATCCTATCTCAAAATAAATGAATGAATAAATGAATACGGATTAGATGAGGGAGAATCAAAACAGAATCCAGGCTGGAAACAATGCCAGAGACATAACCTATAAAGCCTGCTTCCTGGTCACCGACTACCTTTAGCTAGGTTCTCACCTCCTAAAAGCTCCACAAGTCCCCCCAAACAGCACCACTAGCCAGCATGTTCAAATGCAGGTGTTCGTCAGGGACATTTTGCATTTAAATCTCCCAGTGTCAGGAAAGCATGGGAAAGGCTATTTGCTTGTTTGCCTTGGGAAAGGCACTTTTCCTTCCTCTCTTTTCTAGTCTGTTATACCCGGACCATTCGTTCCAAGGGGGCAGAGCCTGTCTCAGAAGCCCTGGGCAGCAGCAGGGAGTTGGCAGGAGAGCAAGCGATCCCTTTCTCCTGCTTTATCCCTTTATGGTTTAAATGTCTCACCTCCAAAGTTCAGGTATTGATACTTAATAGCCAACATGACAGTCTTCTCAATTAGCTGGGATTGAAGGGTTGGCAAAAGTTTGAGGCCAGCCTGGGCTATATAGTAAGGAGTCTTCCTCCTAGAAGAGGCTCCATGAGGCACAGGGTTCTCTTTCTCTTCTGCATTTCTCATGATAGCACAAGATGGTAACCCCACTCCAATGATGAAGCCTCAAACACCATCTTGTAAGAGGAGTGCAGGTGTCACCAGACAAGCCTGCTTGATTTTAGACTTTCCAGCCTCTCGAAGGTCTGGGGATGAAGGTCAAAGCATGGCACCAGATGACACAACTTTTGGTGGCAGGTTATGAAGCACAGCTCCTGACTCTTTGTAAAGGGCTCTTTACCATTATCTCCACTTTATCATCTCCCCCCAACTGGCCTTACAATTATAGATGCCCCCGTGAGAGTTGATTGCCATCTTGTAGATCACATTACCAAGTGGGTTTTGGAGTCCAGAATAGGACAGACATTGCCCATCCCAATATCCTGCATCTAGCAAGTGGAGGGTATAGGTAAGACCATGGTACTGGTCAGTTTGGTTCCTCCCTGCCGTAGGTCTCTGTGCAACCAATTCAGGAGCTAGCTTGTCACAGCCTGGAGGTTATTTCCATAGACAACTGTTCTTGGCCTAAACACCTTCCAAAAAAATCCTGGCCAGCGAAGCAGACAGACATCTGTCACTGGCATAGCAATGAGGTTACAGAACTGAAACGAAAAGCTCTGGTATCCACTTTAAACAGCTCAGAAGACTGGGCAGGAAAAGCAACCGCTTTCAATGGCTTGCAGAACAGAGCAGGAGAAACATTTCAGCACCCAGGACAGCTCCACAAGGCCGTAGCTCCTCCACAGAACAGCTAGGTGATCCCTAGCACATTTGGAAAGACATCTGAGCTTACTTAATTAACCTCCAAGGGTTGGGGTAGACAGCCACAGGTTGACTGACAAGAACCCAAGTGTTTTCAGAAGCAAGTTGTGATTTGATTTTTTAAAAATTTATTTCCACTTTTAAGGTAGGGTCTCATGTGGTTCAGGCTGGCCCCAAATTTGCTATAAGGCTAAGAATGATGTTGAACGTCTGATCATCCTGTTGTCACCGCTGGAGTGTTGGGATTACAGGTGTGCACTACCACACCCAGTTTCTGTGATTCTGGAGACCGAACTCAGGACTCTCTGCAGGCTAGGCAAGCACTCTACCAACTGAGCTCCACCACCACCCCCATGTTCCCAAAGCAATTTAAGATGAAGGAGGTGCCTAGCAGCACCAGAAGGAATGAGCCAGTTATTTTAGAATGTGTTTAAATGTTGGTACGCCTCTTCTATCCACAGTAAGAAAAGAAGAGGGAGGGAACAGGAGGAGGCAGGATGGAGCAAAATGGGCAGAAAAGAGAAGGACTCTGGAGAAAGGGTGTGAAGGGGCAGATGAAGGCTAAAGAAAAGGAAGCAGGGTGAGGGGCTGGGATAAGGGAAGTTCCTCAGCTACTGTGAAACTTCCACCGGGCTCTCTCACAGGGAAGGATGAGTAGGTTAACTGCTTCTCAAGTGCTTTGAGCACCGTGAGCTCCTGAAGCTACACTCAGATTAGACCCACTAGAATAGTCTGTTAGAAAAAAATCCACCCCTGCAACCATCAGAACAGATTTTAGGGAGGCCAAAATGGGTTTAGCCAGAGTCTGTGGTTCTTCATTTCTGATCCTGACAAGCAGATCCATAGAGGACAGATGTCCTCTGGCCACTTGTTGTAGACATAATGTAAAGAGTGCCCTGCTGGGCCAGTCAGTGCTGCACAGACCAGGTTTAGCATCTCCGTGTGCCAGCAGAGAACCTGGGCAGGTCCCATCACCGAGGCCCCAGTCTATCAATGTGAAGGGCTCAGTGGCACTCAGCGGGCTCTAGTTAAAAAGGTAGGAAGGT
Organism: Mus musculus; assembly: GCF_000001635.26. Lineage (NCBI taxonomy): Eukaryota > Metazoa > Chordata > Mammalia > Rodentia > Muridae > Mus > Mus musculus. The sequence continues at coordinate 92,672,976 of NC_000068.7, forward strand.
GTGAAACACCCCCACAAACAATTTCATCAAGATAATTAAAGTTTAAAAGCTTAAAGGCATTAAGCTTCTGAATCAGGGGAGAGCTGATTCATGTGTGATACCTCATGGCCCACAGGAGCCGGACAGTAAGGCGTGTGCGATCAGCCAAAAGGCTGATGCTATTACAGTGAATTATAATGAATTAATCTGAGCCGTAAAACATAATAATGTTGCAATGTTGTATGAAAAGGAATTCATATTCGGAGTTCTGTCACAGACAGGCATGGTGCCAAGGCTTTACAAGCTCTGATAGACTGGATTTCTGCCCAGCAGATAGCTGCTTCCCTCTCCCCTGAGCCCACGCCTTCACCCTTGCCCCATTGCAGGATCCAAGTCGAGTGACTTGGCTTGGCCAACCGAAAGTAGGTGAGATTGATATTGGCCAAGTGTGGAGCCCAAACCTGGAGAGGCTGTATGGATTAATACAGCGACCTCATCATGAGGTGGTCAGCCCCTTTGTGGATCCCCACATGAGTACAGAGTCTGTATCCTGAAGTAGAGATGCCTGGAAGAAGCTGGCATAGATCACAAGATACTTGTAAGACCTCTGCATTCAAAGATAAGTGTTTGGGAGCTAGAGACATGGCTCAGTCAGAAAAGAGGTAGTTGGCCAGATTAGTGGGAAAGGTGAGTTTGCAGTTCAGTGAAAGACCCTATCTCTCAAGGCCATAAGATAGAGAGGTATAGAGGAAGGCACCCATCATCCTACTGTAAGCACCATATGTTCATGTGCATGCAATAAATACATACACCATACATACATGTATACACTCAGAAAATAAGTACTTATTGTTGGCAGCCACTGGGCAAAAACTCAAAGGGTCTTTTATTTTCCACAGAAACTACTAAATACAACACACACTGTCTGATCTTACCCCCTCCCCCAGTGCATTCTGTGAAGAGTCCCACACATCTCCACGTGTGTGGGTCTCAAGGCCACAGAGTGGGGAGGGCAAGTGGTTGGTCCCATGCAGAGCTGGAGGAACTGCCTGGGCTCTGTGGGGCAGGTAAGGTCACATGTGTGGTGGCATCAGGCTGAGGAGCCAGCCCTCCTTGTTACCTCTCTGGTCCTTCCACTGGCTCAGGCTGGGGTAGGGGTGGAATGCAGGGAGAGCTATGAAGCTCCTTTCAAAGAGCCAGCAGGAGCTCCCCACCCCGCGGTTACTGGAAAAGGTCACCCTTGGCGATTCAGCCCACAGAACAATGACATTTCAAGGATCAAAGAAAAGGTTAAAATATTCCTATAAATCTATTCTTGGGACTTTTAAGTATTTCCAATGTAAAGGGAAAATGTCATTTCTTTTTCCCCTTACAGTGGTGGAGGGTGGGTTGCTGGGAATGGAAGTGGATGGGTTTGTCAGCAAAGGATGGAAGGAAGGGAGGAAGGCTTCACTCCAGGACTTTCCACGTGGAAATGAAGGTGCGGTTAACCTCAAACCTCATTTGTGTTTGGAAATTGAATCTCCAATGGCCCCTGGAAAAGCTTTCCCAGGGGAGAGGTGGGCACTGTAAACTCTAGAGCTGTTCCCTTTCTGAGAATGGCTGATGGGCCAGTGCTCTGGAGACCTCAATGGTGGCAGGACTGGCAGGGATGGGGTGAGGTGGGCAGGGGCAGAGAAGCCCAAATGGCCTGGCAGACCAACCCCTCTGGATTTCAGGTCCTTAAAGGAACTGAAGATTGATTGATTGATTGATTGATTGATTGATTGATTTATAGGGTCTTGTATAGCTCCTGTTGGTTTCAACTAACTGCCCCAGAGGATGACCTTGAACAGCTGACCTTCCTGCTACCACCTCCGCAGTACTTTATCACATGCATGTTCTAACACCACACTCAAGTACTGCTGCGGGTTGGACCTGAGGCTTTGCGCATGCTAGAGAAGCACTTTATCAATAATTGAGTTGCAGCCACAGGTTGAGCTTCTGGTCCTTAGAACTAACTGCCCATGCATTTCTGGGATGAGTTCCAGGCTCCTTCACCCTAGGGCAGCCCATACTGAAGTCCCATCTTCTCCCATATTCCATGTTTGAAGGTGTGATATCGCCTTAAGTTGTATCCTATCTGCCAGGTATTGTAAGTGACTCTTACCCTTCCTGGGACAGTTGGTAAGCTATTTGTGGGGACAAGTATTAAAAGGGACAGGGACATATTGTGGGTGCATGCATAGCATATTTGGGGGTCAGGTGCTAAAAGCAGAGCGGAGAAAGTTTTTGGAAAAGGTTTCCTAGTAGTTTATTTAAGCTGAGGCAGACCCATACGTAGCGCATCTTTTTGTTCAAGACGCAATGTGGGCAAAGGCTTGGGGATCACGGTGCACCACAGGGAGAAGACAGCTTGCTAACAGCACTGCTCTGAGCCAGGCATCCGGGTTGTCTGTGTAGGGGGGCTGCCCCCCACAGTCTCCCAGAAGCTGCTGTTATTCATAGTCCCCAAGCGTCACTCACCTCCCACGGCCCATCAGTCACCCAGCCCTGTCTCATCTGCCTCCCAGACACCTCTCCTCTCTTTCCGCCTCTGCTGTCGCCCACAGCTACCCCACACAGGGACTCAGCATCCTCCAGGGACAGGCTACCAGTCTCTGCAGGAGGTCTCCCTGTGAACAGACTTCCTTCCTCCTTGACCCACCCTGCACAGTTTTAGGACAGATATACATAAGTCCTCACCTTGGCCTCTCACTCCTAGTAAGACCCTTCTATTGGCTCCTGATAACCAAAAGAAGAGGTCCCTCCTCTAGCAGTGGCTATCAGTGCAGCACCCCAGCCCATGGGTTCCTGGTATCACTCACTCATCCCATGCTAAGCATCTGGCTGCAGAAACCCATGCACTCTTGCTGCCTCTGCCTGGACCCTCTTCCTTGTGCTTGTCTGCCCCACTGCCTGCACATACTGCTTGAGACCCAAATGAATAGGGGAGGCTAGAAGCCATTTACTGACCACCACAGCCTCTCCCTGTATGTTACACTGCATATTCCTGCAGTGTTTGAAGTCATCTTTGTATGTACATATGTGTGCAGTGCATGGGGATGCCCATGTCTTATGTAGGCAAGTGAAGGTGTGCATTTGCGCAGAGGTGAAGGGAGGGTGTTGGATGATCTGTTCTGTCATTTCCCACCTCAGTCCCTTGAGATAGAGTCTCTTACTGCATCTGGAGCTAGACTGGTGACCAGCACCACCCCTGCCTCTACTCCTACCCCTCCACCTCCCTGTGCGGGATTACAGATGTGTGTGGCCATGCCCAGCTGCTTAGATGGGCTTTAGGGATATGGGCTCAGGTCCTCAAGCAAGCACGCTTACCTGCCAAGCCATGCCCCAGGTCTGAGATCACTCTTTCATTTTCCTTCTTCTTCTTCTTCTTCTTCTTCTTCTTCTTCTTCTTCTCCTTCTTCTTCTTCTTCTTCTTCTTCTTCTTCTTCTTCTTCTTCTTCTTCTTCTTCTTCTTCTTCTTCTTCTTCTGTTCTTAATATTTGTTTTAAATTAAACTTTTTTTTCACTTATTCACTTTATATCCTGTTCACTGCCCCCTCCCAGTCACCCCCTCCCACAATTCTTCTCCCATTCCTCCTTTGTTGGCTTTAGGGAAAGGAGGTAAGGTTCTTGCTCCTTATTGGTGCAGAAGGACTCAGTGAACCCCTGGGGCTGGGGCTAAGCCCACAAATAGGACTCCTGTCTCAAAGGAACCACAGCTGGAGCCTAAGGTCTCCTGTCTGGCTGCTAATGTAGGGAAAGGCCAATAATAGGTTAATGGGATCAGCAGCCCCATTAATCTTGTCATGAACAACCCCATGAGTCTTCATGTCTTCTCCCTTGCCTGAAAGACACTTTGTATCCTCAAAAAAAAGTGACTGGGTAGAAAGATCCCATGTCCTATAAAAGTGATTTAGTGGCAGTGCCTGGGGAAGACAAACTGCAGGGCACAAGGCAGCAGGGGTGTGGGGGTGTAGGGGGGAGCTGAGTTAGGAAGCCTGGGCAAAAGTCCCTGTGGGGCCTCCTGCAGAAGCAAAGATGGGAAAGGTCAGAGCAGGGAGAGAAACGGACTCTAGACCTGGTCCAGCACAGACGCCTATACATCCATATCAACAGGCTGTTTGGTGAGGTGAGAACTGGGCTAGCCTGGTGAATTTGAGGAGAAGGTAGAGATGGGAGACTGCTGCAGAAAGAGCCAAGGATGGGACCAAGAAGCCTTGGGTGCTGGTCTCCTTGCTGGCTATAGCCCTGTGGCTATGCATGGGTAGCTCAACTTCCTCACCAATAGCGGTCTTGGAAACAGTGTCAGCTGGAGGCCATGCTCAGGGTAATGACGCGGTGTGACCTGGGGAGGCACTGAGCTGGGGGGTGCTCTCAGGAAGGGACATGAGAAGGAGTTGACTGGCACTCTTTTTGAGTTGAAACTGCCTTCCCTCTGCCTGTACCTTATGTCTGCCCAGGAACACTGTAGTCCTTTTGACTGTGAGCAAGCAAGTGATGGGCAGATCCTGGTCCAGATGAGACCGAGGCTCAGAGAAGTGAAGGTCAACTGCGAATCTCCTGACAGATGGCAAGAAGTTAGGCTGTTGTTCAGTGGGGAAAGGCCTGGGAATGTGAGCCAAGCAGCCTGAGCAGAAGCTGGGATCCATAGGGACATCATCTGGGAGCCATCCTAAGGATAGAAGGAGGATGCCCTAGCATCCTGGGACCAGCCAATGAGGTAAGGACAGAGTTGGTTCATCTCCTGGGCTGCAAGTACAAACCACATTGAAATCTAGAATCTTCTATGCCTGTCATGGTTACCCAGAAGCAGGATCTGTTGATCCTCTTTGAGCCTAAGACCCTCAGGGGTCCACAAAAGCTCGAGGTTACTTGCCAATTAGAGAAAAGGTCAGGGCTCAATCCATCTCGAGAGTGGATTGAGTCAGAATCTACATTCTGTTTTATTTTTGTTTTTGAGTGAGTCTTATGCTATCCACTCTTGTCCCCAACTGAAGTCACAAGTTCTCAGGATCTCTGGGACTTCTAGTCCATACCTAGATTTCAGGAAGTTTCTCTAGAGGGAAGATGGGGAGCTCTAAATGGTGTTGTTTCATCCAGTGTATGCAGGGCAGAACTCTTCCCCATGGCTGGGAACACCACAGTGGGTTGGTTGCTAAGCCTTAAGTTCCTGAGGATTCGAGGGTGGTAATCAGAACCTTCTAGATCACTAGACAAGAGCACTGTTTTCTCTGGCCTATCTGGCCAGGGGAAGTTTGCTTGTCAGTCATTCCTGGTTCTAGGATCTTGAGGGGTAAGGACTGTGGTGGGGTTGTCCTACTTGCTTAATTTCCTTGTATGTCTGGTCCATTGCCATTTCTAATTTGGGCACCCTCGTCAGCTCAAGCCAATGAGAGGAAGACGAGATGCCTTAGGCAGCAAGTGACTGACATCCAGAGGCATAAACAAGAACTGGGTTGTGCCAGAGATAAGACATTCCAAAGCAGTTACTTAATTCTGTGACTCAAGCATCCCTCAAGCACATGGCTCTTTCTCTTTTCTCTATCTGACGTCATGGATAGTCACAAAGTGATCACCGCTGTTCCAAAATGTCACAGCCTAGTTGTTTGCTAGTTTTACAAGTGAGAAACCTCTCTGACCTCTCCTAGATGCTGCCCTTACCACTCCAGGGCTCTGCCCTTGTCTTGCTGTTCAGGGCACCCCAGGCCTTTCCCACCCCAGCTGTAGTCCGTTGAATTCCTTTGATTGGTTTGGCCAACTGTGACTCATTCCCCAGGGTGGGAGGAGCTCAGCCATCCTTGCCCTTCTGTCATGAGGAAGATTCCACCCTTCTCAGCTTTCTCTGTCCATCCCTTCTCCACCCTGGGCTTCAATTTTCAGAAACATTTTCTCTCCTTGCCACCTAAGCACCTCCCTACTAGTAAGCCAAGGACAGGTGAGGGTCAGGGTTTGGAGTACAAAGGGCCCAATGTAGGTCAGATCTTAGGTAACTTACACTTCATGTTGGCCTGCCCTAAATCCCTGGAGGCTGATTTCAGAGCATCCTGTCTCCAGCCATGAATGGGATCCACCCAAAAGCTATCTGAGAGGTGTTTTTGTTCTCCAACCCTTGAAGAAGTGATGCTGGTGCTGGCCCCATCCAGAGATAGCAGAAAGCCAGGGCTGGGCAGTGTCAAGAACTCAGGGAGTCTCCATTTAGTAGAGCTCCCCAGACCACAGCTTTCTGGGCTGGATAAGACCTGGCAGGGCTGCTAGGCATCGAGCAGGAGAGAGTAGATAAGAAGAGCTTTGGGTGAGTGGGCAGCCAGCTGCTGCTTCTCCTGAATTCTCAGAAAGGCCAGTGACTCCTGGGTGCCTGTAGCCCTGGTGTCTGTTAGGGAATTCAGGATACAGCCCATACTAAGGGGCCTTGTAAAACTAGAGATGGCGGGATGGTGCTTGTCAGGGGGGATGACTAGGGGATCCCAGCAGTAAAGACAGAATCAAAAACTGCCTTGGTTCAAACAGAAATTGTGAGGTTTGCTCAGCCTAAGCCAGCTGCAAGCCTTGCAAACAGCAGGTGCTTCAGTATAGCATCAGGGACTATGGCTGAATGACTACGAGGAGTGGCCTGAGGACCCATCTGACACAGACCCAGTGTATATTTTGCCTGAATCAGGGGCCCTGATCTGCCTACAGATCTTCCCAGGAATAAGTTTCAATTTCCAGCTACCTGTGGAGAGTGCACTGCATAGGGTTGTGGCTGAGAGCTTGAAAGCTAGCTCCCAGGATCACACAGCAAGTTTGAGGCCAGGAGTACATAGGAAGATGGTATTTCAAAGAAAATAGGATGCAACAAAACTCAGCAAAACAAACAAACCACAATAGTAAGTATAAGTACATTTTTATTATACTAGTCACCATTGATTGTCACCTTATTAACCACTCACTTTAGCATGAATTATTGATAGACTATTTCCAATAGATTAGTCCCAAGGACAGGCATGGGCATGGTGAGACAGAAGATTGAGGGTCATGTCTAGAAAGAAAGCACTGAGGACACTTAGCCCCCCCACCCCCTATATTCCCCACGTGTATACACACACACACACACACACACACACACACACACACACACACACACACTCACACTCACACCTGCTCTTTTGGAGAATCCATATTGGAAAGAGGATGAAGCACTGGACTAGGGGTCCTCCTTATCAGTCCTTCTAATCTTGAAGAAGATATGGCTTCCTGTTGTCTCCTGACAGCCTGCTGTGATGGTTGGCTTCAATGGTAATTTGAGGGGATATAGAATAACTGGAGTGTGGTAGGTATCTCAATGAGAGATTGTCTCCATCAGGTTGGCTTGTGAGAACGTCTGTCGGGGACTGTCCTACTTAAGTTAATTGATGTAGGAAGAAGGAAGATCAGCCCACTGTGGGCAGCACCATTCCCTAGGCAGAGAGGTCTTGAACTGTATAAGAGTGGAGAAATACAGGTGAGCACAAGTAAGTCAGCATTAATTTACCATTACTCTCTGCTCCCCTGTCAAAGCACAGGGAGAGGGGCTAAGTCTCTAACACACCCCTTGGCCTATCAGCCTGTGTATGGTCAGGGCCTTCAGATCAGAAGGGCTGGCTGGGGGCATATCACTGCTCTTTGGTGTCCCTGGCAGTCATGCCCCTGCTGCTTCTTCCTGGCCTTTAGTCCACTCTGCTCACACAGGCCAGAATCTTGTCTCCAAGAGTGGTTGGGGCTAAATTTAATGAAAATGAGTATCTTTTTTGGGCTCCCAGGTCCAAGCTGCTGTAAAAGGATAATTAATTGAAAGAGAAACATCAGCTCTGTGCCAGGATGTTCTATAGAACATCTTCCTTCTGTCTGTCTTCCCTTCCCCTTTTCCTTGCTTCATTTCTCTGCCCCATGCCTCTGGGCCATAGGTGACTGTCCCTTACCTGTGCCCCTTTGAGAGCGATCTCTGGTGGCCTGTTGGGAGCTATGAAGGCAGCACTATTGTCCTGATCTCTGAATTGGGCCTCTCCCCCCGAGAAGAAAAGGGGGTCAAAAGTGGGCCACCTGACGCACGGCTCCAAGAAAGTCAGCGCCGGATGTCCTGACCTCAAGATGTACCCTGATACCACCAAGTTCCTGCTTCCCCATGTAGTCGCCAAAGGAAAAATTTCCGCTGCCCCATCCCTCCTACTGAGGTGCATTTCCTCTGCCCCATTCCTTCTGCTGAAAGGCACTTCCCCTTTTGCTTGTGCATTTAAACCTCGGGCCTGGCTAATACATTTGGGGTCTTAATGCAACCCAGAACGGTTTCCATGTCGTTATTCGCACAAGACCCTTGTCTCTCTCTACCCCCCCCCCATTTGGTTATTAGGAGAAGGTCCCCTCAAGACCCTCGAATAACTGGACCTGCTGGACGGGTCAGTGGCCCATTTTGATGGGCCATGTCACCACAAACTTCTTATTGTGTGATCATGGTGACAGCAAAGTTGGAGAAAAAGTCCGACCTCAACCTGTGTCTGGAGAGAGGATGGAGGGCTAGTCCACCACACAGGAGGGCCAGGGTACCTGCTCTAGATGGCACTTTCCAATGGGGGTGGGGTGGGATGGGGGTCTCCCTTGACCCAACCTGGCCCTTCTACCTCTATTTCCCTTCTCTACTATGCTCTTTAAGGTTAGGTATAAAGGAAACTGGGGACCTGGGTGGGGTTGTCATTACCAAGACCCACAGCTGTCCTTCCCATGTGTGAGCACACACAGGCATTTTATAAAGACTTCATGGGAACCTTGAGGACCTACAGCTCACCAACTCTGTGCTATCTGTACCATTTTACAGAGGTGGCACAGGGACATTAGGGTGGCCAATCAGCCATGCAGCTCTGAAGTGGGAGAAACAAGAATCAAGCCAGGGTTTGGCCCTGTCTGGCTGCCCCTGAGTACAATACTCAGCATAGACTCAGCCACCAGACCTCCACCAACTCTCTCTCCATCATGTCCCCCTAGCCCTCTTCTTTCTGCCTTCACTGGTGCAGTCATTCTCTCTCTCTCTCTCTCTCTTGCCACATCTGTCTCTCTCTCCTCTCGACAATGACCCCAATCAAGACTGATCAGCACAGCTCTTGTACAAGAACACCAAGGGGCAAGCACACGGAATTAGAAGTAATGAAGAACAAGAGTGCTCAGCTTAAAAGCCCTTGAGGAGTCCCCAAGATCCCCTCCAGGATCACCACTGAGCACTCTCATAGCCCTGCCCACTGGCCCTCAGTATGCATGGCTTCCTTGGAATTTAAGGACTGGACTTAGGGGCTAGGATGTGGCTCAACTGGTAGCACTTACAGAGCCCTGGGTTCTATCCTTAGTCCTGAATGCAAGTTTGTATGCTGACCCACACCTGTAATACCAGTACGTAGGAGGTGAGGCAGACGGATGAGAAGTTCAAGGTCATTTTCAGTTACATAGTAAGTTCAAGGCCAGCCTGGGATGCATGAGGGCAGGTGTGTGTGTGTGTGTGTGTGTGCGCGCGCGCGCGGTGAGATGGCTCTGCAGGTGTGATGGTTTGAATGTGAATAGCCTCTATAGGCTCGTATATTTGAATGTTTTGTCTCCAGTTTGTAGAACCATTTGGGAAGAATTAGGACAACAAATATGGCCTTGTTGGAGGAGGTGTGGCCTTGTTGGAGGAGGTGTGGCCTTGTTGGAGGAGGTGTGTCACTAGGAGTGGGCTTTCACAGTTCAAAAGCCCACACTAGGCTCTGTCTTGTTCTTTCTCTTTTTGCTTGCGACTTATAGACTAGATGTAAGCTCTCAGCACCACACTATCTTGCCTACCACACTCCCCACCATAACGCCAACAGTTCCCTGAAACTGCAAGCAGGACCCCAATTAAATGCTTTCTCTTGTAAGTTGCCTTGGTTGTGATGTTTCATCACAGTAATAGAACAGTGATTAAGACAACAGGTAAAGGTCCTTCCTGTCAAGCCTACTTTGACAACCTGCGTTCAACTCCTGGGACCCACATGGGCAAAGGAGAGAGCTGACTCCTGTATGCTGTCATCTGACTGCCACGCATATGATATGCAGCATTTATGCTGTGTGGCGTGTGTGTTCATGTGTGTGCACACACAAAACAAACAAATAAATGTAGTAGGCCAGAAGATTGGAAGCTAGCTTTAGGCTAGCCTGGGCTATACAGAAACACCCTGGTTCAAGAAGACAAAGTCTGACTCAGCTCCTGAACTCTAAGGCAGTCTGATTGACCTGAAGGTACTGTCAGCATCTTAGGGTGAAGCTGGGTTTCAAGACAAAAATGGGGGGTCCTTGAAGCAGGATGTTTACATGGGGGTTCTGTAAACCAGGAGACCCTTCCCACTGTAGTGTTGCTCAGCTCCTCTCCAGCACAGCTGGGACCAGGAGCAGGGGCTGGGGGTGGGGCGAGCAGGAGGGACTACCCCTAGTTTGAAGACTCATGCTCTCATGGGTCTTGTCTACTGACTTTCCCTCTGGTGAGTGTCTCCAGTGTTCTGGAACACTTTGGGGAGAAACTGAGGCTAACCTGATGTCCTGCTCTCATTGTTTGAGATCTGTAGAAAATCACGGTGGCGGGAAACACACTTGCCTCCTGTGGGAAAGATGAGCCTCCTAGCCTGCTCACAGCTGGCTATGCCGAGGTGGCCTCTTTAGTCAATAAGAGTGCACTGGAGGCCTGGGGAGGGAGGGCTCAGAGAGTACAGTGCTTGCCTTGCATCACGGGTATCTGAGTGTGAACACCTCAGAACCTACACATAAAGCAGGGTGTACTGGCGCGAGTTTGCAATCCCAGTGCTGGAGAAGCTGAAGCTTGTGGGTCTCTGGGGCTCACTGGCCAGACTCACCTACTTGGCAAAGTTCCACATCAATGAGAGACCCTGTCTCAAACAAACAAAAGGTTGGGTATGACAAAAAGTAACACTTGAGATTATCTTCTGGCTTCACACACACACACACACACACACACACACACACACACACACTTCCAAGACCACACAAGGCCACTGTGATGGTTTGCATATGCTTGGCCCAGGGAATGGCACTATTAGGAGGTGTGGCCCTAATAGTAGGAGTAGGTGTGTCACTGTGGGTGTGGGATACAAAACCCTCACCCTAGCTGCCTGGAAGCCGGTATTCTGTTAGTAGTCTTCAGATGAAGGCGTAGAACTCTCAGCTCCTCCTGCACCATGCCTGCCTGGATGCTGCCATGTTCCCACCTTGATGATAACCGAACCTGTAAGCCAGACCCAATTAAATGTTGTCCTTACAAGAGTTGCCTTGGTTGTGGTGTCTCTTCACAGAAGTAAAACCCTGAGACAGCCTTGGTCACATCTGTAAAATGGGCCAACACCCCAACAACATAATCTATACGAAGTCTGGCCTAGTGACTGCACATCTGGGATGCTCAGAGGCTTCCCAGTGGCATCTGTCTTACAATGTTCTGTGGTGAGGTGACTATGACCCTTGCTCCTTCTCTGAAGGGTCATATTCTGCCACGAAAGGGGCCTGCCAAATGCAATGTAGTCAGACAACTACTGGTTTTCCCTTCTCTGACTGAGTGGGCTAGAGAGGGCAGTATCTAACTTGCTTCCCCTGCCACCACCGGACTCTCATGAATCTTAAACTCCACTGAGACTTGGGGCTATAAGCTTGGAAATCCGTTAGGCCCGAGCTCTTATGATGGCTGGTGGATGACCTGGATCCTGGGGAGGCAGTCACAGGATGTGCAGGCCTCTCCCATCCTGACTGAGGGAGTCAGTGGATGGTACCCATGAGGGGGACCATGTGGGAGTATGCTGCTATAATTAATGCGGAGTGTCAGAGCCAGCCACTGCTCACTGATGCTTTTCAAGAGTCAGGTTGACATCCATTTCTTGTCAGAGTGACTTGTCAGAGTAAGTTTTTCATGAAAAAAAGGGAATTCTTGCCAGGTCCACAGAGTCTTACTGTCCAGTGCTCACTGGGACACAATGGGCTCAGAAGGATCTCTAAGCAGCAATTGCCAGCAGCACCTGGGTGGTCTGAGGCTGGGGCATCACCGTGAGTCTAGCTTCCCCTAGGTCAAGGGCCCACAGGCAAGTCTCTGTTGGGTGATTTGCATGTGGGAAGGCCCCCACAGGTTCTTGTGTTTAGACATGTTTTAAAGACATTGTTAAACATTTTGTCTAGTGTGTGCGTGTGGATATGCACGCTACAATGCATGCGTGAGGGTCAGAGGACAACTTGCAAGAGTCAGTTCTCTATTTCTACCCTGTGGGTTCTCAGGACCGATCTCAGACTCTTAGGCTTGGCAGCAGCACCTTTACCTGCTATCGAGCCAGCCCTCCTGTGTTAGGATATTTGTTCTCAGTGGGGTTGCTGCTTTGGGAGGTGTAGAGCCTTTGGAGCCATGGTCTGAGCAGAAGGGGTTTGTTGACAGTGATAGTTGCCTCTTGACCTTTGGGATACACTCACGATACACTCCCACCACTGCAAACTCCACACACATTCTCCAACACGATGGACACGCTCCCCAAAAACCATGAATCCTTCCCCACTGACGCTGCTTGTCAGGCATTTGGTCATGGCAGGGAGAAAGTAATTCAAGTAGATTGGTGCTGAGGAGTATAGCCATTGCCCTGACAACCCCAGCAGAGTGGTTCTTAGGCCCATGTGATAGTTAACATTAACTGTTAAGTAGACAGGATCTAGACTCACCTGGGAGATGGGCCTCTGGACACGGCTGTGGGCGGTTGTTTTCATTATGTTAATTGATGTGGGAGATGCATCTTAATGTGGGTGGCACAGTTTCCCCAGCAGGGGATCTTGGATTGTTTAATGGCAGCTGGGCTTTGCCATATTTTCAGGATGCCAAGTGACAAGCAGCTTCAAGCGCTTGTCTCCTGGACTCCCCAGTGTGATGGACTGCATCTTGAACTGGTATTTGAGACCAGCTCTTTCTCCCTTCTGTTGTTTTTGTCAGGGGACTGGAGCTGGTTTGCAGGAGGGATGTGGGAGAGTTGGTGCTGTGCCTTAGGAAATCCTAGATTTTGTAAGCAGAGACTATGCAGCTGGGGAGCTAGAATGTTGATCCTAACACAGTGAAGATGGTGCTCACAACCTTTCAGAGGGGAACGAGGACCTTGGGAACAGAAGAAAAAGGGTCACCAGAGGCAGGTCTTTGAGAGTAATAGTGTGACCCTACTTCCAGTTCAATTCATTGTGTCCTGGCCACCAAGAAATGTGCCTGGCCTTCCCACCACAATGGGCTATTCTCTCTAAGCTACAGTAAGCCTTTCTCTCCTTTTATCCTTCCTTCAGTTGCTTCGCTTGGGGTTTTGTCACAATGCAGAGAAAATTAACCAACAGTCGGGGCGGTGGGTGAAGGTCTTTGGAGCTTGGTGCTTTGTTGCAACTCAGGGCACCAGCAAACTGCCCAAGTTCTTGCTGCCTTTTGCAGGGTCTGGAGGCAGCTTTATCAGGAGTGGGTGTGGGAAGAGCTATGGTCTCCATGGACCCTATTCTGAGACTAAGATGTTGGCTAGTTTTTGTTGTTTACCTAGAGCCCCTGGAAAGGAAGGAACTTCAATGTCTCCACAAGATCCAGCTGTAAGGTGCTTTATAAATTAGTGATTGATGGGGGAGGGGCCCATCTGTTGTGGGTAGTGCCATCCCTAGGCTGATGGCCCCAGGATCTATAAGAAAGCAGACTGAGCAAGCCATGCTGAGCAAACCACAGGGAGCAAGCCAGTAAGCCGCATTCCTGGGTGCTTTCTGCATCAGCTCTTGCCTCCAGGTTCTTGTCTTGAATTCCTTTGATGATGGACTACAATGTAGAAGTATAAGCCAAGTAAACCCTTTCCTCCTCAACTTGCTTTTTGGTCCTGGTGTTTTATCACAGCGATAGAAACCCTAATAGGGCATATGTAGTGGTCCGTCCTGTCATCCATCCTCATTGTCAATCACTTCGGGTGATTTTGAATCACCTAGGAGATACACCTCTGGGTGAATCCATGAGGAGTTTACAGAGAGATTTAACAGTGGGGAAGATCCTGACCATGGCTACCTACAGGCAAGATGGCTGTCAGATGCCCTCTGTGCCCTTCCTCAATAGGGTTCTGGGACTTCAGAGGGACTCATTTTCCTGGCATGGGGACCTTCTATCTTCATCCAGCTGGCAGCTCTGCTCTCCTGTGTTCTGGAAACTCTGGTAGTGTGACAATGGTGGCCCTCCTGAGGACTCTGTAGAGACTATGAGGAGATGCTGACCTTTTCTTAGAAGTCTGTAAGCAGTCTTAGAAGTGTCCCCATTGCCTTCTCAATGATGGTGTGGCCACAAGGAGTTTAAGATGAGTCCTGGTAAGGTCCATGGGGTCCCAGGCCAGGCTGGAGAAGTGGACAGGGTTCCTCATGTCAATGCAGCCAGGGCATAGACATGTGCTGGGTGGGTGGGAGGCACGTGGGTCTCTAGCCAACAGAGTGTCCACTGTTTCAGAATATGGAAGCTGTAGCTCAGGAAAGACAATGGAGTTGTCAAAACACACACAGCATACCAGTTGCAAAGCTGGGACTGAAATAGGTCTTTGAAAACACTGCAGGTGGTGTCTTGTCTTAGACCAACAAATAAAGCACAAAGGACAGAGGTCTAGAGCCGGTGTGTGTGTGTGTGTGTGTGTGTGTGTATGTGTATACTCTCTGAGGGCTCTGGACTTACACTAGAGGCCTCTATTATTTAGGACCACAGTTATAGGAAGCCAGACTCTGATCCCACTAGTCAGCAGTAATCAGAAATCACACCATGTCTCTTCAAAAACAATTCCCATCTAAAAGGCCCTCCCTGCTCCCTGCCCCCTGTGGCTGATGCCTATGTGATTCATGTAGAGATGTCCCAGCTGGAGCTGTCTGCTAAAGCACAAAGTCCTGGTACAAAGAGGGGGGGAGAGGACTCCCATGCTGGGTGTACTGGGCCAGAACTATGAGGCAGGTCTATGTTGAAGGCTGAACTGAGTGTTCTCATTTAAATATCACACAACCGGTTTGAGGCTGGCATTATCTAATCCCCAAATTACAAGGGAGCCAGCAGAGGCCCAGAGAATTAAATGCACTTGCTCCAAAACACAACTGGTAGGCACTTAAGCTGGACTCACACATAAGGCTGTCTTATTCAGAACCTAGAAATTTCCATCACATCAAGGTGTCCCTGCAGAGGGGGAAAAAATGGAGAGCTGGGGAATTGTCCCCATTGGGAGAGGGCAACAGGAGGGATGGAAAAACCCAGCTACTCCCTGGTACCTTCATGCTTTGAAGTTTACTCCAAACCCCACACCTAGCTGAGCCCCACTTGGAGGATGCAGTGGTGCTCAGTTGGGTGAGTCTCTGGGGCTAAATGTCTAAATGGGGAAACTGAGGCTCAGATAGGCTTGAGACCCTCCTTAAGCCGATGTGATCAGACTGTAGCCTGGAGTTATGTCCTGTCCCTGCCACCCCAGAAGTTAACTGTGGTTTGGATAGAATGTCAGTGAGTCCTCTCCTTCTAGAACCCTGGAACTGGAATGGGGTTCCCCATCACAAGCTATTAACTCACAACTTAGTCTGACTGAGGTGTTCAGTGCTGGGGACTTTGAACAGTAATGAGGATAAGGTAGGGTCACCAAGGTAGAACCCCTGTGTGATTGAGTGCTGGTGGCTTTATTAAGAGGAGAGGGAGGGGCCAGAAGATGCACCAGAGAGCACTCTGTCCCCTTGTAGTCCCCTGTGCCATCCCAGGACTCTATCATCAATAAGGCCACTAAACATGGTGCCTTGGGCCAGAACCCTGAGCCATAATAGCCTTTTCCTAATGTTCCCAGTCTGTGGCATTGTTATTTGAAGCAGAAAATGCTGTAATTTAGCGATTTTAGCATGTAGATGGAGTCTTGGTTCTGAGCCCAGCTGGTCCCACAGATAGCCAGTTCTCCATTAGTGAGTGACAAGGGTCAGTGGAAATTTCCAGCAGTGTTGCTGTGCTATGAGGGTACACGCACATATATGGGCACACATCTGTCTTTTACCAGTAACTTTCCTTTCTTCTCTCCTCTCCATCCTCACTGCCCCCATCCTAGCCCTTCATTCAACCTCCCAGGGTTGGGTAGGGGGGAAGCAGGCAGGGGCATTCCAGGTATGTTTCTCTAAGCAGGTGGAGAAACAAAAAACTGCCTTGCCCCCTAGCCCTGCACCCTACCCTCCCTCTCAAATAAGCCTCTTTCCCATGGATTGCCATGGGAGAAGAGAAGGGAAGAATTATTTCTGTTTTGCTCCTAGAAACTTTAAAATGCTATCACCATGGAAACTGCTCTGCGCAGCCATTGAGCCTGCTTTTGGGAGGGAGAGACAGGCTAGGGGAGGGGAAGGGGAGGAGGAGATGCTCACAGATCTCCCAGCTGCCTGAGCTCCACTCCATCTCTCAGTTTAGGATTGACAGCAGTACCAGGGTTCCCCACATTGAGGTGACCTGGCAGATCTGGGGTCACTGGGATCTGCTTTCTGCTTCATGACGAGCCCCTCCCCCAGCCTCACTGACTCTCTATGTATGAGGCCCAGTATGAGTGGGAGAGGAACACAAAACACCACTGGCCTTTCCTTCAGAGGAACTATCTAGTTGGAGGAGGGGGAGGGGAGAGGAGGAGGGGAGAAGGGGGAGGAGGAGGAGGAAGAGGAAGAGGAGGAGGAATGGACACCCCTTCAGAACCCACTAGGAACATGTACCTTTATTTACATTGCCTCTCTATATCTTTCTGCCCATCTTGTCAAAAAGACAGCTGTACTCCCATTTTATAGAGGAGGAAATCAAGGCTGGGAAAGCCAGTGAATATCCTTCTCAAGGACATGAAGAATGAGAGAGGCTCTTACCTGGACTTAGAGATAGGAGAGATGGTATCTGGGAAGAAATGGTTAAACAAAAGAGGAAATCTCCTTGGAACTTAACTCCAGTGTGCTTTCTTTCCCAGAGAGAATGGAAAGGGAAATAGTATATTTTTCAGCATGGCCTAGGTTATGCTGCAGTAACAAAAAGCCAGGGACATGCTCAAGGATGCTCTACCAGTTGATGGAGGAACTGTACCTGCACAATTCAGTCTTCTGTGTGCCAAGCGCCACAAGGGACATTTTGTAACTCAGGATTCTCACAGCCTTGTTTCTATCCTCAGTTTACAGAGGAGGAAACTGAGGTACCACAAGGCTACAGACCTCACAAGGTCCCACAGTTAAGAGGTAAGAAAACGTTCTGGAACAGCATGGCCCTACTGTGTGAGAACTGGCCTCAGGATGCCATGAGATTGAGTGGAGAGGGCAGATGGCATGGAATGTAATTTATAGGGGGATTTGGGACAGGAGTGTAGGCGCTGATGGCAGCAAGACCAGTGAATGCCAGATGTAAGGATCAGAAAGGAACACAAGACAGTCAGGACAAAAAATGACTTCATAAAACAGCCAGAATGCAGGTGGTTTGTCTAGAGCTGGCATTAAAGGTTTCTGGCACAGCCCTGGAGCCAATGGAGCTCCCACAGTACTGAGATGGTTTATTCTATTAATAGTGTACAGGGAAACTGTTGCATAAACAGACGGAAGATACTGACAGGCAACCATGGTGAGCACAACACAAGATGGCCACCATCAGGCTGTGGATCCTGACACAAAGCCAGAGTAAGAGGTGAAGGGCAAGACTGGGGTCTGAATACACAAGGGTCTGATGCTGAAACTGGTATCTCTTTTCCACCAGTGTAGACTGGGGCTGGCCCCTTCATCTTACCTATTCAAAGTGAAAGAGAAAGGAAGTAGTGTATTAAACAACATGGGCTAGATTATACGACAGTAACAAATATCCCGTGGTCAGTATTCTGAGGTCTGATTTTCATTCATGCTACATTGTATCAGCCAGTCACCTTTGCTGAGCACAAACTACTTGAAACGCAGCGGCTCAAAAACAATAACAGTTTAATACAATGTATTACAAGGGTGTCTGACCTTTCTACATTGTCATCAAAAAATGTACTGTGTGCACTTGCTGCTAAACTGTGACACATGTGGCCCAAGAGATGAATGGATAATAGTTCTAACAACTCTCCAAGTTAGCTGAGATGTGGCTGTGGGCTGCCCCAGTTCAGAAGGAGTCTTGGTGGTTTTGTGTAGCTCTGTTCACATGTCTGGCACTGTTAGTGGGATGTCTGGAACCCTTCCCCTTGTGGCTTTTCTTCCTTCTAGGAGGTGATTGGGGGCTTGCTCACAGCAGTATTAGTGTTCCCAGCTGGGAAGAAAGACCAGATCCAGTATGCACACCTCTGCAAAGTACACAGTAAAGAAGGGTCAAGGGCCACGGGAAGGGACTCTCTAGCTTCACAGTAGTAGGGGCTGAGCATCACCACAGCCATCCTCTAACCTCCCAATGTGTCTTCTCCATTCCAGCCCCTCTGGAAGGTCTAGCCCACATTCTCATTCTGGAGGGAGAGGGGCTGGGTGTGGCTCCATTTTATCACCTTGTTTGTGGCAAAGGCAAAAGAGGACATGCTGATTGCCACATGGGCTCTTAGAACCCCCTCAAGGAGTGACACATGACTCTGGACTTGCATTGACTAGAGCAGATCAAAAGGCCACATTCAGTTTCATAGGGATGAGGAAGTAAGATCACACACATCTGGAGAACAGAACTAATGACTAGGCAGGTGTCCTTCACAGGATACTTTCTACGTGCTAGACCAAAGTGTGGCACCACGGTGTGCTTGCAGGGGAGGAAGATGATCTCTTGGTTACTAGAGTAAACAACCAAAGAGCCTACCCAAGGTCATCCACTGGACAAAAGGCAAAGCCAGGCCTGGGACCTAGGGAGTGTGACATCAAGGTGGCATGCTGTTCACTGTCTCCAAACTTTTCAGAGAGCATAGAGAGTATGCTGGGGGTGGGGAGGGCATGACTTATTCACTTAGCCATTCACCTCTTTGGTACTGGTTATTTAAATGCTACCAGGCATGAAAATATGGCTGAACCAACTCCCTGCCCTCATGGAGCTGTACCTTGGAGCATCCCTTTCTGACCCAAAGATCAAGGGATCCTTTGCTTGTAGAAAATGGGGAGTTTGGAAATGGAAGAGGTTCACGGGGTTCCCCAAGGATCAAAGGATCTGGAAGTTGCCATCCTGGAGTGGGCCCCTGGATTTTTCAGAAAGCCTAGTGGACCTGTTAACCTCTTAGGTGCCAGTTTGGGGTGCTCAGGGTGGAGCAGTGAATGAGAGGTGCCCTTGCTCGGAGAGAGAAGCATCTCTTAGCTGTTCCTGCTCCAGAAAGCTGGGGCCCCAGCATGGGGACAAGGACTCCAGGAGCACACAGAGGAGGTCCTATATATAGAAGAGCTTGAGGGGAGGCCACAGTCATTCTAAGTCACCCATGGCCCTTATGGCACCCAGTTTGTGTCACTCCAGATGGACATTAGGATCCATAGGTGATATGGAGAATAGCACAGAACATTCACTCTGGTCTCACCACTTTTCAGAGACCCAAGCTTGCCCACTACATGCCTGTCACACAGTCCCAGCTTCTCTGGACTATCTCCAAGGGACAAGAATCTCATTTGCTCCAGCAAGTGTCTGTCCCCAAGCCTTTTCTTACTTTATAAGCTCACAAAACTCATATATCACCAACCACATGGGGCCAGCATATGCTGGGCTCTGTGTTCTGGGTGCATGAAAACCTGGTGTGGCCTTAGGCTGCTGGGCAGGAAGGCAATGCTGTACAAACAGATGGACAAGACTCGGCCTGTCAGTCAGAGAAGCTGGGTCTGCCCTTGTACTGGCTTCCAGCAAGTACAACTATTTATAAAAGATGAAGTGTGCCAGCCTGAGACATCTGCTCCCTCTGCTGGCATGGTCTGTGCTCACCAAAGGGTCCTAACTTAAACTCCAGGAGCCACATCAGCCCCATCTCTGCTCTACCTAATCCCCAAATGGACCATCTTGAGTGGGATGGTGGAAGATGCTGTTTTCTTTTTCAGACCAGGTTCTAGGGAAGAAGGTGTTTCCTGGGGCAGGTGACACAAAGCCTTGCTGTCTCTCAGAATTGTACTGATTTCATCCTATCTCTTTCTGAGCTGCTCTCTGGCTACTGGCACCTACATCTCCTCTGACCAGCAATGCCCTGGTGGCAGTGACTAGGATCCATCAGCATGTACAGCCAGAGGCACAGCACACAAGCCTAGAGCTGGCAGTGGAACATTCTGGAACAGATGCAGAGACAGGGCTTAGCATCCTTCCCCAGGGGATTTCTGAGCTAGTCTCTTCTCACTTAGCAAATGGGATGGGAAGGAAATTTGCTCTTCAAGGTGGTGAAAATATTCCCTGTCATCCAGGGTGAATGTTTCACTGTTATGTGAGTGACTGAGCTCTGAGCTTGTGCTGAACTGGATGAAATAGAACAATATGTCTGAAGACCTGGGCTCTCCACTGCACTGCAAGGTGTCAGGAGCTGGGGCACTGAGGTCCTATGAAAGTCTATGATTCATCACCTGTGCCACTCTTTCTTGTGACGATGACACCTGTGGGCCTCTCTCAGGGGCTGCTGAGAAATCTATGTGGATCAGTGATGAAGGAATTGTCCCATGCTTTGAATTTTATACAAATAGCAGCCAGGCCTGGAGTGACCAGGAAGTGATGCTCCTGTGTAAAAGGACAGGTCCATGACAGATCTAGAAAGATGAAGTAAGGGCCAGGGGATAGCTCAGTGGATAAAGGCCCTGGCCTTGAATCCCAACAACCTGAGTTCAGTCCCTGGGACCTGCATGGTGGAAGGAGAGAACTGACCGCTGTGGGTTGTCCTCTGAGCTCCATATGTGGGCCATGGCATTCACACCTCCTTCCATGCAAGAGATGTCAAGCTGAAATGGCTCTGTGCCTACGAGCTTGATTCTGCTTCCCACTTTCAGTGGCCTTCCCAGCACGGAGCACACTGCTCTTCAATGTGGGTTTTCTTCTCTGTAAAATGGGAACTGGATAGCATTGCATCCAGAAGGCATAGCTGGGAAGCCAGGTTTTCTGGTGATGCCATGTGAGGTCAACTGAGCTCATAGGATACACTCACCACCACCTGTTGGCGAGGACCTAGGACAGCTCTGGCAAGCAAGTGAACTTGCCACATTGTTGCTCCCTTGATTACTCTCTACCTTATTGTTTTTGAAGCAGAGTCTCCAGTGACCCTGGCACACATCAACTGGCTCTACAACCTGAGAGTGTGGCCTTGCACACACTATTCAGGATGCCCCAATGGAGTCCTGCATGAGGGGTGGACCTTAAATCCAACCACCGATACCTCTAGAAGATACAAGAAATGCAAGTCTGAAAACCACAACCTCTTAGGAAAACATCACTCAAAGCCTGATACCGCTGTAGCCATAAGTCAAGGATGCCCGAAGCCAGCAGCAGCCGAGTTGGCAGCAAAGACCACCCTCCCCTCTGAGGCCTAGAGGCTTCAGACACAGTGTAGCCTGTTCACATTGTAATTTTGTATTTCTGGCCTTCAGAAATGTGGTTCTGACCCTTTCTCCCAATAGTACTTATAGAACACTGGAAACAGCCAGAACAAGTTGAGGCTGGTGTTGACATGCCAGATCTCTATAGGGCACTGAGGATGGTTGAGGAGGCCTTGGAGCTCCAGAGCCTGAGACAGCCTGCTGGGGGATTCAGGGGTTCTGGGCCAGTGTGGCTATAGCCAGGAGAGGAGGGGGCCGATACTTGTAGTGCCCTTAAATGCTATTACAGCTTCTTATATATTTTCCTCAGAGACACTTCTGAAGTCCCCTGAGAAGGTGAATTACCCATGCCCGTTTCAGGGCACTGGCTAGCCTGTGACATTGGGTGGATTTTAGGCAGGCAGGTTTATCTTTCTAGGAGCCATGTTTCTTATTTAGAACAAGCCTAGAAGCAGGGGGTGAGTCTAAGGGAGGCTTCCCTCCTCTCCTCTCAGCCTGCTGTGGTTCCAGATTAGACCTAGTGCAAAGTTCTTGGCAAGAAAAAGATGGACTCCTGGGCTCTCAGAAGAACTGTGCCTATAGATAGACAGGAGAGAGCTAGGTTGAAAATAGACTTAATCCTACAGGGAGGGTGGGACGGACACAGGTCTCCCTAGTGTGGCAGGCAGTGGCACTGGAAGGGGCCACAGAAGGTCAGCTGGTGGAGTTCTGACCTGGTCACCTGGTTTTCTTTCTTATCCCTGGGCAGGGAGTAGGAACTGTATCTCTCACAGTAGGTTTGTGCCAGGACAGGAGATTCTGTGCTGTTATCTCAATGGACCCAAGGCAGGGCTGGAACATTTGAAGCTGGGTCTCAGAGATGACAGTGTGACAAACCAGGTAGGACACTGTGTAGCACATTTTGAGAGAAGGGGAACTCGCAGCTGGAGGACAGTGGAGGGAGTTCCAACTCTGCATGATGGCAGGCAAGGTGGGGGCAGGGAAGTGTTTGGGGAGCATCAGTGGTGGGGGGAGGGACCAGTTCCTGGCACTTCCTGCATCCTCAGCAGAGTCTTGAGAAGTAGGGATTGCTAGATCCATTATAAAGCCGTGTCCATGTTCCAAGGGCGGGATAAGAGTTGGACAAGCTGCCTGACCTCATGAGGTCAAGTTGGGGGGATCTCGGGAGTTAGGCAGTGGTGTCTAGACTTGAGGAAAAAGGTAATACGGTAGGCACCTCAACAGGAGCATGGCACAGTGAAGGACATGCCGACAGACACCTGGGCCGTGGAGGGAAGAGTGGTAATAATTACAGGACTATGTCACCACACGGGGCTTGTGCGGTGCTGGGAATTCAACCCAGGGCATTCTGAATGTTAGGCAAGTACTCTATCAACTGAGCTGCAGCCTCAGTCCCAGCTCTCTCCCTCTTATTCAGTTTAAGAACCCAGACTATGGGCTGCTTCTGCCTACATTCAGGGTGGGTTTTCCCTCTTTAGTTAAGCCTTTCTGGAAAAGCCCTCATAGACATGCTCAGAGGCTTGTTTCCATGGTGATTCGAAATCTGTCATGTTGACAATGAAGATTAACCACCGTGGGCACCAGCACCAGGCCCAGAATGCTCTGGTGCACAGCTTGACTGCCACCCTGCTGTGCAATACTGGGCAAAGCATTGTACCTCTCTGATCTCTGTTGCTTCGTCTTTAATTATATGCAATAAACATCTCAGAGAACCCAGCTGGCTACAATACAATCTTCACCCCTGCTCAGGGGGATGACATCCATGTCTCAGCCCCTGCAGGCCTCTTCTAGAAAGGGTGTGGCTCTTTGCTGAAAGTCTGGCAGCCAGCTGCACTTGCAACGTTTCCCAGGGCTGATACTGGTCTTTCTGCAAATGCCAGGTGTGTTTGGAGGTAGGGGACACTCACTAGTGATGCTGAGAGGCAGAGACCACTGTTAGCCATGGGTGGGAGATTGAAGGTCTCAAGGCCCTGGCAGCAGTGGTGAAGCTGCTGGGGGCAGGCTGTGGGGGCAGTCAGCTTTTCTATTCCCATGCTGAAGGGGAAGTCATTTCTGTTCCAGATGCGTGAGGTGCCAGGCTTCATTACTTCTAGGGATTCTGTCCATGTTCTTGCTCTCGATTCAATTAAAACAAACTGAGGTAATTAATTGAATTTGTTATTTGATTAATAAAGATAGAAATTTGGCTAAGTTGCCGTGAAGGAGGAAGCCATATTGAGACATGAGGACAGAGGACCCTGGAAGCCTCATTCTGATTCTGTTTCGGCCTCCCTCTTTGGCCCGCTCCTCCTCGTTCCTCCTGTGTACCCACTGTGTCATCTATGAGTCCCTGGTCACTCCAGCTAGGATCAGGAGACAGAGCCTCAAAGTCAGGGGTGGGAACTAGAAGGAGTAAGGAGGTGGCTAAGGGGCAATGATCTGCGGTGGTGGAAGGTGGGGGCCAGGGAGGAGCCTCCATACACCTGCAAGGGCCTTCGTGCTGGGAGGACAGAGGCTGGGGCAGCCTGAAGAGGGTGTGCACAGGAAGGCTTAGGCCAAGTGCAGGGCAGAGAGGAGCAGGAGGGGTAAGCCAGGAGCACCACCCAAGAGTGGTTCTGTCCGTCAAGAGAAGACTGGGCACGGGTGGAATCTGCCAGCACTGGCTGTGGGTCATACAAGGGAGGAAGGTCCAAGCTGGGACCCAATGTGGAGAATTACTGCATATTGAGAGTTAAAACTCTGAGGGCCTCCTAATAGGGCACAAACCTAGCAACTCCACAAGATTCGGGTCTGCGAATTTGATTCAAGGACATAGAATTAAACACCTGTAAATAGATTCAGAAGGCAAATGAAAAGCAAGGGGAGAGATTTGAAGCTTGCATCACATATGAAGGTTGAATTCCTTTAATATATAAAGAGCCCCTCTGAGTCAATAAAGAAGAAAACCTCCCACATAAGAAAGTTGGGGGAAAGGTTGGAAGGGAACAGTGTGTAGGAATGAAACCATGAATGGTATTTGTTTATTTATTGGTGTATTTGCTTAGCTAGTTTTATGGGAGGGGATCTCACGGAGCCCAGGATGACCTTGAATACCTTATTCTCCTGCCTCCACCTCTGAGTGCTGGGATTATAGGCATGTACCATCTCACCCAGGCTACAAATGGCTTTTAAACAAACGCAAAGTTGTTCATTCTCTTTCTATAACGAGGGAATGCAAATTAAAAGTGGGCAGAGATTCCATTTTTATACGTAAGATTGAGCTGGGTGTTGTGCGACACTATTCCTAAGGAGATGTGAGCGTCTACTCACCCCACATAGAGAACCAGGGACAGACCAAAGTAAGGATAGCACCAGGGTCCAGTGCAGTGAACCAGTGGGTCTGTTGGGGTTACTTATAGCAGCATAGATTGGGGGTTATTTACAGAGGCAGCTGCATCACAGAAAGTCCAGTCTAGCATGGGTAATGAGTTAATGAAAGCTGGAAGCCAGGATCTTTCTGCATAATTTGCCAGCGGCTCCAGAGGTCAGAGTGTCTCCTCTCCTCAACAGTCCTTACACCACCGGGAAAGGAGGGGGTCTATGAATCTAGAAAGCTTCAGAGACTTCTCGAGGCTTGAGGTGTTTGCTTCTTGCGTCTTAAAGAACTTTGCTTAAGAACTTCCTAGGTCTTAAGGCCCCTATCTGAGGGATACAATGTTTCAGTTCAGAGAAAATTGCTACAGAGCCCTCCACCCTTCCTCCAGCTCTTCCGATCTTTCTGCCTCCTATCCATGCAATTCTCTGAGCCTTGGTGGAAGTCGATGGAGATGTCTAAGCCTCCAGGTTACTCTGCCACAGAAATGGTTGTTTTCAGGAGTGTCACTAGTGGTTATGAGTGCCTGCAGCTTACCATTATTTGTAAAGGAAACGTCCTTTATGACCAGTTGTAGCTGACAATAGTGCTCGATGGCTGGTCATAAGCACAAATGCTTAAAGAGCAGTTTGACATGCACATCATGTTCGTTTGACAAAATAGCTGTTGCTTCCCTTCCTGACCACAGGTTTTTGTCCAGGTTCACAGAATCTGGGAGTGAATTCCCTTCTGTGGACAAGCTTTAAAGCCTATCAGAAAGTTGTTGGTTGTACCCAAAACTGTCTGTGCCACAAGTAGACCTGTAGACACATCTTTATTGACATTCAGATGGTGTTGCATGCAGCATCTTCAACCAAGTAGAACTATTGGCTAAACTTTCCTGCAGCAACCTATGACGCACCTTTCAACATTAAGAAAGCCCGCCAGCAGGGAGTATGTTTCCGGTTTAGTCTCAGCCTGATTTCTCTATGTCATGTGACCAACTTATGTATCCTTTACAGCCATATAGGGTTAATCTAGTCCTGGCACACAACCAGCAGAAGTAGCAGTGCCCTTGTCATTTGGGAGGCTTTGGGGGGTTTCCTGGCCAACAGCCCATGGGGAGGCTACCCACTCTTGGCACTATAATTTTTACTTAACAACCTTATGGCTTTGGGTACTTGTCTTTCTCCAGACACAGGATATCCTCTGGAAAAAAAATGTTACTGTTGATTTTACTTTTCCTCCTAGATGTTTTTGTAATCTGTAAGAAACTCTGAGACGGAAGTGTTGGCTCGGTGGCTAAGGGCACTTGTTCTTGCAAAGAGCCTGGGTTCGACTCTCAGCACCCACATGGGGGCTCACCACGTCCTTGGACACTGGGTACACATGGGGTGCAGACATACATGAAGGCAAAATACTAATACATATGAAATGATAAAATCAATCTAAAAAAAAAAAGGTAGGACACTCAAGCATTCTCATTGTGTAACAAGGCCTTTTTACAGAGAGTGCAGGATCTGGGAAGGTCTACCTTTGTCTATTTCAATTAAGTGCAGTTGACCTTGAGGGGCTAAGGGGATACTGAAAAAGAAACATTTGCAAGGCCCAGTATGATGTGAAAGAGTCTCATCACTTTTATCAATTCTCTAGTCAAAAGATCAGTGTCGGGTACGGTGACATGGAAAGGAGACACTGCCCCATTTGGCCTTCTGTGATCCATACACGCGTTCCTACCACAGACAGCCTTAGCAGGACTGGCTTGTGTTGCATAGTCTGGCTTTGGTTCAAGAGCTTCACTGTAGCCTGCTGTGCCTGTTGTTGGAGCAGCCTCCTCGTTCTGACAGGTTCCAGGCCAGCTCTGTGGCCCTTAACTTTCTCTCAGCCACATCTGACTGCTGAAAGAACCCCAACCCTAACCCCCACCCCAAACGGAGTGAGCAATCTCCTCTTTCAGCATACTCTAGGGTGGTTGCCTATCACTAGGACAGGTTTAATTTTTTTCCTGATAATCTTTTGAACCTATAAGGAGTTGATTCACATAGCAGTTGGCTTTCTGTTGATTTTTTTTCCCTAGAAACTCCAGCTTGACACAAATCTCTCCACATTTGCCTCTAAGTGCTCTACACAGACCTGTTTATTTTTCTTTCACACTCTATTGGTTACGTCCATTCTAAACAGAGGCTCATTAAGATGGGACATAAACAACTTACATATCTCAGGAAGTCCCTGAGGCTTACAGAATTCACAGGGCCCCTTACTCCCCAAGATTATATTTAAAAGTAAAGACTCCTGAGGGGAGACCCTCCCAGCTGTTGGGCTCATGGCAGGGCCCTCCTGCTGATGGGCAGGGACTTAAGGACTTCCTGAGACCTGAGCACAGAGGGGTGAGTAGATGAGGACTTAGGACAAATGGAAGGCACATGTGTGGCTCATCCTATAATGCTAAAGCTAGGAAGACTGAGACTGGAGGGTTGCCTTGAGCATTCTGGACTATGCATGTTAGGGAGCCTGGGACAGGAAGTCCTGAACACATTATTCACCACGTGCTATGCTCTACAGTTGGGTCCCCCTGGGTGGAAACAGACCAAGTGTTTTGTGATTAAAACCTAGTTCAGAGGGCCGGGTGTAAAGAGGGCTGGGATTAAAGGCACACGCCTTTAATCTTAGTACTAAGGAAGCAGAGGCAGGTGGATCTCTGTGAGTTTGTAGCCAGCTTGGTCTATGTAGTGAGTTCCAGGCCAGCCAGGGCTATAAAATGTGAATCTGATTTTAAAGACAAGCAACCAACAAACAAACATCACACACAAAAGAGCTAAGTTAAAGCACAGCAAAATGACTTACCTACCTTGGAACTCCTTAGCACCTTTACTTGTTAGAGAAAGTTGTTTTTCTTTTTATATTTCTACTTTGAGACAGGCCCTGAACTCTTATCTAGGCAGTGATAACTGTGAACTTCTGCCAGCATCACCTCAGTGCTGGGGTCTCACGCGTGCACTGTGAAGTGCTGGGGGAATCAGAGCCCAGGTTCTCATGCATGCAGGGCCTCACCCATGCTAGCTAGCACAGTGTTGATCAAAACCATGGTTCTAAGACTGATGCTCTGTCCACCAAACTCCAGCTCATGGCACCACATTTTCATGGAGGGCCTTGAAGGATTGGTGTGCCTCGGAACATCCTTGGAGAAAAGCCAGTCTGTCAATAGTATCTTAGGTGATTCCTCTCCTCTTCCTCCTCCTCCTCTCTGCCTCTAAGTGAATCTGGCTTGTGAGATGTCAACATGACAGTAAGTCACAGGCAAGCACTTGACCTGCTGTTCTAGATACCAGGAAGCCTCTTGGCTAGGCAGTGTCACTAGAAACTCAAACTTTACCTGGCATTCAAGGCTCCAGCCCAATACTAATGCACTCTGAGAGAGGCTCCTGGGTCCAGTCTTCCCTGCATCAGCCAAGGCCTTCTCCCCGCTGCCTAGGGTCACTATTCTTGGGCCTGAGTCTGGGCCTTTCTTTGGGTAGGAGTGTCTAGCCTTCCTCCTCCATGGCCACTCTTTTTCCCGACCATCTTAGCCCTGTTTCCAAACTCCTGGGGTGCTTCTTAAAAGACAGAAGGCGAGCAGCTCAAGTGTCCATTCCAAATGATTGTGAAGCCATGCTTCTATGAACCTGGAGGCTGTAACTAGGCACCCAAAGGGGGCACTCAGTGACCAGGGACTCTAGTGGAAGCCAACCCCTCAGGAGGAATGGCTCTGACTTCCCAGCTTTCTCAAGCAATCCCTCTAACACTTGTGCTCTCCACACCCAGGACGCTCAGTCTGAGCTCCTTGCTCGTTCCATTTTTCCCTTTTCCAGTTCATTGCTAAAGCTGGGCATGGTGGCACACCTGAAACTCTCAAGGTCCTCCTTGGCTACATAGAGCAAGGCCAACCTGAGCAAACTAATAAGTATTTAATATCACCAGCCCTCCAGGGACAGTCTGCATTTCCAGTCAGTTTATACAAGGCTTTTCCTCGTTCCTTGTTGAGACAAGGTCTCACTATGTAAACCTTGAACTCCTAATCACTCTTCTCCCTCTGCCTCCCAAGTGCTGGGATCATAACGGAGCCCCGGCTGACCCTTTGGAGTTGTTGAAGGAAGTGAGTTCATTTACATTTAGGGAGCAGTGCCTGGCCTGAGTCAGGGCTTCAAGCTGTGCGGTGATGTGATCGGTGATCGGCTTACCTTCCCTGGACCTCAGATCTCTCAGCTACAAAATACTAAACAAAGGATGGTAACAGATGCTATCTGCTGTGTGTACCTCTTGGGACTGTGATAATTAGATGAGATAGTGTGATAGGAGCTTGGTGACTTGGGAGCCACTTTGAGCCTCAACTGTTACTATCATTGCATTACAAAGTGATTAGTCCGTCTGTAAGGGGAAGAGAGCAAGCAGCTATCCCTCGGCTTGGGATGTCTAAGGCCCACAGGGATTAGCTCCTGGTGGTTACCCCAGCCGAGATCTTTTATCTGAACCGCCAGAGACTAGACGTGTATCTCCTTTTAGATTTTTGGAATGTTTGCATCTACATAATGAATACCTATCTTAAGACTCAAGTCTAAACCTGAAATCCATGGTTTCTTCCTATATGCCTCATGAGCAGTCTGGATATAATTATAGACAATTTTTAAAGGACTTGGGCACAAATGGAGTTTCATGGTTCCTTTTTTTGTCTCTGTGACAAAGTACCTGACAAAGGCAACTTAAAGAGGGGTTCACTGTGGCCACAGCGGGAGGGCGCTTTCCAACAATGTAGGGAAGGCGTGGCCTCGAGAGCACCAGTAGGCAGAAGCAGAGATGCTGGTGCTCAGTTCTTCCTTTTCAGCCCAGACCTCAGCACATTAGATGGTGCTGCCCACACCCCACTCTAGACAGTCCCGAAAAGTCATGTCCAGAGGTTCGTCTCCTTGGGAATTCTAGATCCTGGCAAGTTCACAGTTAATATTAACCATAATGAGTGCTATGGAACTTTCCACATATGGTATGATGTGATGGAGGGCTCAGAACAGTTTTGGATCTGAAGATGAGGGATGAGAGCCTGGGTTTATTGAGCACTTACCATGGCCAGGTGCTTTGCCCAAGACATGATGCGCTATTAGTTGAATGAGACACCCTTCTTATCATCCAGGCATACAACCTCAAAACCCATATTACAGGTGAGTAAACTGAGGCTCAGAGAGCCTGGATTGCATTCCAAGGTTGCAAGGCTCCAACAGGACACTCTGGGTTCCACACTCACCTTTTCATTACCTTATCTTTGCCTCTGACCGGTCTGCATTTCCTCTTCTTCCTACCCACCCCTACCCAACCCAGCACTAAAGGGAACCCTCTCTCCTTAGGGAAACATCACTTCCAGGCACATCTGCCCTACTGGGGCTGTGCTGTGTGGTGTTAACTGACAAGGAGATGGCTTGAGAAAGAAGCAAGCTCATTATCTGGCAGAAGGCTTAGCACTTCCTGAGGCTCCACATCGTCCTCCGATGTAGCTGGCTCACCCCTAATTGCTGTCTCTGATACTTTTCTTCCAGAATTGAAAACTGAGCCCATTCACAGGGCAGGGAACAGTGGCCTGGCAAGCGATGCAGAGAGCCTGGGCCTGGGAGTGGCCTGGGAGAGCCCTGCCTCCTCCACCTTGGGCCACCCTCAAACATCACCCACCAGCCCTCCTTAATCATGATGATCCTGACCACAAAGGTCTCATCTTTGCCACTCCAGGTGACAGGGTCCCTGGTGGGAAGCTGCCCTGATCCCGAAATGCCACCCTGGCCCCGTGGATACCCAGAATCCAATTAAAGCCTCCATTAGAGCCAAAGAAAGATGTGACTGGAGGAGATGAAGGGGGATGCACTTCTAATTAGACACACAGCCACCCACCCCTGTCCTTTCTAGATAAATGCAAAGGATGGAGAGGAGAAGTAATTAAAACTTGCACGTAGCTTTATCACCATGAGCTCCACCCTTCTCAGCTCTTGGGTCAGGCTGATTCTTGCCAGCTTTTGAGGAGGAGGCAGTTTGGAGGAAGGCAGGCAGACCCGATGATCAACCCACCCCCACCCCTGTTCGAATGGGGCTGGGAACTTCTTAGGGGCATGGGCCAGGTCAGTTGGCCTGTCATCTTCTCTTTCTCCCAGCAATGCCATGGCCTTAAAGATAGAGTCTTACTACAGCTCCATCGGCCTCTTGAAAGAACCAGGACCCAGGTGCTTTTCTCCAGCCCTGCGTGTTTATGGCTGCCCTTGGTGGTTTCTGCCCACTTTCTTACATTCCCCACCAATATAGCTCCACCTCTTGGGGGCCTATAGCAGACAGGGCCACCTATCTGATGTGGAGACCTGTGTGTGACACCAGCCCTTCCTTCACCCAGGGCCAACTGCAAAAGGCAGAGGGGAACCTTGGCAGGTAGTCCAGTGTGGTGAGAGCTGCCAGTCGGGCTGAAGCTGCAGGGAGACCCCAGGGGCCAAAGCAGATGGCTTCTTTCAGAGTCTAATTATCCACCAGCCCAGAGCCAGAAGGCTCTAAGCACAGCAGCGACTGTGTTTCTCTTGTCCTGGGTGTAGCTGGGCAGGCAGAGCATGTCACTGGCACTGGGTGCTCCAGCCTCACTACCGTTTCCTGTTCTCTTCCTTCAATCTCCCAGGTGTTTGGGAGCCCTGGTTGTGACTGATTCATCCCAGGTGTCTGGTGCCCTACATGTAATGTGGCACACAGTTGGTGCTCAATAATTGCTTGCTAAAATGAATGAATGATGGATGTGTTTGCCACTGTTTGGTTTTTCTCGTCTCTCAAGATACTGCCAGGCCTATTTTTGGCAAAATAGAGATGGATAGTTTATCTCAGAGCCCTTCTCCCTTGGCTTCCCACAACCGTCTCTATCCTTATTTGGCAGCCTGTGACCTCCTCCATCATGGGTTACCTGAGCAAATGATCAATACATCCAATTTATACCAGACTGAAAATGATGGATAGCACCATCTTTCTTCATATATATGTTGTGGATAAACCCTGATCCAACAGGATGAGGTTTAATGGCTAAAGCCAGGCCCCTTCATGGGCCTCTGCTCTGGATACTCCATTTTCACATTTGCTGGTCCTGTGTCTTTCCAGGTTTCCCCACCACATAACTCAGTGGCGCCTGAGAGCTAGAACTCCTAGAACTGCAGAGGTAATGCCAGTACCCCACACAGCAAGGTCCTCTGGTCTCTGCCCCAAAATGATGAGGACTGCCTACCCACACACAGCCATTGGTTGCTGGAATGCCAAGTAGCCATTTGCCCATGCCTGCTGTCTGGGGCCAGGTTCACAGAGTAACATTCCCTCTAAATAAAGATCTCTGGACACTTGCGCATCTGTCTGTCCTCGTCCAACCCCCTAGACCAGATGGACAATAGAGTCAGCCCAGACTCTCAAGAAGGCCTCCAAGGACTGGGTAAGTCTTCGGCTGGGCAATGCCATGAATGTCAAATGAGTGCTCACTCCTGGCCTGGCCCTGTCGGCAAGAGCTTACTGGGACTGACTTGTACAGTCTTGACCCAGGGCCACAGTCTGGACCCTGCCACCAGTCCACTCAGGAGGAACACAGCCAGAGAGAGAGAGAGAGAGAGAGAGAGAGAGTCTTTAAAATTATTCCTCTTCCTCTTCTTCTTTTCTTCCTTTTTCTGAAATTCTCACATAGCCCAGGCTTGTCTCAAATTTAATATGTTGCTGAGTATAACCTTGAACTCCTAATTTTCCAGGCGCTGGTATCACAGGCATGAGGCACCACAGCTTCTTATCCTTTCTCATCTTGGCAGCTACAGGCGACAGCTTTGCCAAGGTGTGGTTCTTGGTATCTTGATGGCCCCTCCTGTTGTGAGCTTTCCAAGTGTCTGCCACCTCTCACCAGTAGCTCTTTGATCTCACCTGTAATTAAAATTTCACTTGTGCAGTTCTCAGTTTTAAAATGTTTTCATTGGCCCACACATGTTGAAAGTGTAAACTGGACTTTCATTCAGGGGGTCATCCCCACCTGCAGGGAGGAATGGCGGGAGAAGGCACCTGCTAGCATTCTGTTTTGGTTTGGTTTGGTGTGGTTTGTTTTTGGTTTTGGGGTTTTTTTTGTTTTTTGTTTTTTTGTTTGTTTGGTTTTTTTTTTTTTTTTTTTGAGACAGGGTTTCTCAGCCCTGGCTGTCCTGGAACTCACTCTGTAGACCAGGCTGGCCTCGAACTCAGAAATTCACCTGCCTCTGCCTCCCAAGTGCTGGGATTAAAGGCGTGCACCACCACTGCCCGGCATTAGCATCTGCTAATACCTGATATGCTTCCCCCTTACAGCTACACCACAGCTGTTCACCCCTTATATAGAGGCTATCAGAAAGGGGTGGTGGTGATGGTGGTGATGGTGATGGTGCTGCTGGCAGTAGTGATGGCAGTGGCAGTGATGGAACATTCAGGAAAGTCTCCTATTCCATGAGCCTTTGCACCCTCCACCAGGAAATCTTAGTATCTTGACCTCCCAAGTGTCTCCTGCAGGATTCAAAGTTGCTCTGGCTTCCAACTCCCTGTGTGGCCAAAGATGCTCTTGAACTTCTGATGCTTCTACCCGAATCTCTTGCGTGCTGGGATTGCAGGTGTGCTCCGTCATGCTTCCCTTAGGCAGTGCTAGGGAGCGAGCTGGGGCTTCCTGCACGCCAAGGACGAACTCTGCTAACTAAGCCACACCCAGCCAGAAGCTGTTTTTTTTCTTTTAAAACACACACACACACAGACATATACATACAGACAGACACATACACTCACGCAGACAGACAGACAGACACACACACACACACACACACTCACATGCACACGCACACATACACTCACGTACAAACACTCTGCACAGGCTTGTGTTTCTGAAGAGTCCAGCAGTAGGATTAAATGAGCATATATCTACAGATGTTACCTGAGACAAAAGTGCACATGAGCCTCCACTCACAATGCTCAAAAATTCTCTGACTCCCAGCCGCCCATCCCACCATTGCCATCCTGTGTCTGCAGCTGACAGGGGCTGCTGTACCTTGCTGCTATCCAGCACAGAGAGAGACTTCTCTATAGATGTCACTGAGCAAGATAAAGCTCGTGGGTGGGTTTTCTGCTGACTTCTGTCTGTATTTCACTTCACACATAATCCTATGTTTGGAAACCTCTGTACCTGGTGTGACTCCACTCACAGGAAACCCCAGAAAAGATGAATGTACTCTAACTCAGTGGAACTGTGGTCCAGGGCTGCAGTTGGGAGGAGAAAGGCAAACGAGTGCTGGTGTCTTAGGGGCCATGAGAGAATGAGGTGTGTATATGTTTATGATTCTAACATCTTATTAAACTTATCCCATGTCACCCTTAGAAATGATATAATTGGTGCTGAGACTGGGCACAGCTAAAAGTGTGAAAGAATCAAGGCAAGGATCAATTGTGGCCCAGGGACTAAGGGACAGGAAGCTCTGTGGTCACCAAAAGTCCACCTGAGTCGATGGTTTTCCAGGTCACAGTATCATGCTGTTGGAGATGAAAGGTTTGGAACTGTGTGGGAATAGGACGGAGAGGATCTGTGTGGGAGTACGACGGCGAGTGCAGGCCTCATTCAGAGACGCTATGAAAAGGTGGGGTGTTAAGGAAAGGAGAGGCACTCTTGTGCATGGGATGGATGGGATGGCTTCCCAAGAGAAGAAAATCAACAGGTAGCTTGGGGTCTGGATACGAAGACTGAGGCGATCTCTATTGAGACTGGTTAATTGTCTGGGTGCATTGCAAGCCCAACCAATGAAAAGCTACCAGATCTATAAATGTCCTCGCAGCCCAGCTGGAGAGACCACGTGCTGTTGACACTCTGCCCACCAAGCTAAGGGTGGTTGAGACCTGACTTTCCACCTCTGACTTACGTTTCATTGTTTGTTCATCTTCACCATCTGCTCTGTTAACCTGCTAATCGCCAACCTTTTGGGTGTCTCTTGGGCTGTTAATTAGACGCGGAGCTCTCTGCTCTCGCGATGACGGGATCAGCGTGCGGTTCCATCCCAGCCACCAGAATCCAGCGGTTTGCTTTGGTTACTCATTTCTATCGCCTTGTCTATGAAACAGCCTGGGGTGGTCTCTTTTCTGGATTAGGTGGAATCTTCTTGTTAGAAGGTATCCTTACCCATAATGCAGTCTGTTCCATTCGCTACGTTAGAAGCAGAGGAGCACGAAAGAGCAGCAATGTCTGGCTTGTGTTCCCAGGGCATCATGGGAGCCAGTCTGGTTGCACAGAACCTGCTTCGCAGAGTCTCTGCCTTTCCTCTTACCTCAGCAGTTTGGCAACCTCAAAGCTGCAAGCCCTCTTATTCCTCTTCTTTGATGTTCCTGATTATAACCACGTTAATCCCAACCTTCCTTTTAATCCAAGTAACTGTGGGTAACATGTAGTTTTCACCATAGGTCCTTCCCCTCCCTCTCCCCCTCCTCCTCCCCACAGTGAGCAAACTCTACCTCATGTCAAAGAGAAGTGAAAATGTATGCTCACACAAACATGGACGCATAGTATTGTACATCATAGTGGAAACATGGATACAACTCAAAGAATGAATAGCTAAATGAAACATGATGTATGCAGATATTAGAATATTGGTTGTCAGCCAAAAGAGAGTGAAGGATTGAAGCATGCTAGAATGCAGATGAACCTCACGGACATTATGGAGCTAAGTGAAAAAAGCCAGACACACAGGGTCATGTTGTCCTGGCTACTTTTGCATTGCTTTGATAGAACACCATAACCAAGGCAAACTTATAGAAGGGTTATTGGGGACTTATGGTTCCCAAGTCCATCACTACTGTCATGGAGAGGAAATGTGGCAGCAGGCAGGTGTGGTGACAGGAGAGCTCAGGGGCTCTCATATCTTGAGCCACACACATGAAGGAGAGAGAGAGAGAGAGAGAGAGAGAGAGAGAGAGAGAGAGAGAGAGAGAGAGAGAGAGATCTAAGTGGCAAAAGTCTTCCACACATAGATCTATCAACTAGGGACCAAGCATTCAATTGTTCTCTATCATTCAAACCACCAAGTGTGTGTACACTCGGGTCCCATAAGCATGACATGTTCATAAGAGGTAAACCTATAGAAGCAAAACACAGAGAAGTTGTTGACACGAGGTGCTGGATGGGCTGCTGATTGTGGTGCGGTTGTTAATTAGATGGGCACATGTGTGCTAGGCCCTATTGAAGTGTGAGGTTCACATGAAGAATCATGTATGCCAATTATATCCCAAGAAAACTGGGAGAACAATGCATTGTGTATAACATGCACATCACCTGCTTCTCTGTCTTATGGCAAAGATGATGTGTAGGCTGCTCCTCAGTGAAGTTAAATGAGGAGTCTAATATGTATATAGAGCTTAGCATATATGTATGAAACATAATAGTAGCGTGTACTGATACACACCTTTAGCCCCAGGAGTTGGAAGGAAGAGGAGGACAGATCTCTGTGAGTTGAAAGCTAACTTGGTCTATATAGCAAGGTCCAGACCAGCCAGGGATTCTTAGTAAGTATCTCAAAAACATAATCTTAAAAACAAACCTACAAACACAATGGAAGTTTAAATACAATGGGGTTGTCATGTCCGTATACGTGCATATTCTCTACATGCATAAATAGATTAATGGGCATACCTACACACTGATAGTAACTGTATATATGCAAACAAATGTTAGGAACTTCATAAATACATGGGCATATATGATAGACACTCATAGATTACTTCACAGATAGCTATCGGGGAGCTGTTTCCTCTGCATTGAATTGCTCTCTCCTGGAGGGAGGAGGGAGGTTCACAAACTCAAGGAGCTCACAGAACTCACAAAGGCCAGGAGGCCCAGAGAGACAGCATCCTTCTCTGAGGTTACAGATGCTATAAAGGATTCTAGAGAGAGGAGGCTCTTCTGTGGACTGCACATCCTTCAGGGGGCTTCTGGGACTCAGCTTTCATCACATGCTATGGTGGGTTTTTCAGTGACATTTCTGTAAGTAAACCAAAGAAACTCATTGGTTCACCAAACAGGACGTGGTGGGTGGAATAATTTCTGTTGTCTGCAATCTGTGCCTTCTCTTGGGTGAATTCGTTTTTGCTCACATCTCCCTTGGAAAAGCTACACAGCCGATATGCACACACATGTATATAGTAGGTACATTGTGCATACACATAAAAATATATATATATTTGCACACATAGACATATATACACATAGTGCAGATATATACACACATATAGGACAGACATATAGATTTTGAAATACATACAAACACATATAGTAAGTACTGTCATTCTCAGATGAAGCAACTGAGGCCCAGAGAGGTTCAGAGACTTCAGACTAAGGGGAGGTAGAACTCATACCACACTTGTCTTCAGGGCAGAGGGTCAGCTGTGCTAGCAGTGGCCCAAGGCTATTGGGTACAGATTGAGGCTTCCATCCTTGGCTGCCATAAGGATCCTCGGGGCTCTGTGGAACACACATGTTGCTGCATTCCAAGGACTCTTGGTGGCGTGGTCCTAGCGGGCAGGCTTGTAGCAGAGGCTATGCGTTTATGTAGTCCTCCCCTTACCCCACCTGCTGTCTCTCAC
Source organism: Mus musculus (assembly GCF_000001635.26). Classification (NCBI taxonomy): domain Eukaryota; kingdom Metazoa; phylum Chordata; class Mammalia; order Rodentia; family Muridae; genus Mus; species Mus musculus. The sequence continues at coordinate 92,710,411 of NC_000068.7, forward strand.
TGCTTCTGTCCTGGAGTGCAGCCCTTGCAAGAACATGTCTGCTTCGCATGACAGAAGAGGTGACCCTGGGTAACATGCCTCCATCAGCAGCTCCTCGGTCAGCAGAGTATGCTATAGCTGGAGCCAGCGATTTCCAGGCTTTGGTGCCAGAAGTGCGCAAACCCTCTGTTTTCAACCAAAGCCAAGCAGCTCCTTACCAACTCCAGGCCACTCTTCAGGTCTCGGTGCAGCCAGTCCTCCTGCTTGCCAGCTTTGCTGGAGGAATACCAAAGTCTTCAGCATACTCAATCCCCGGGACAGAGGGGCTCTGCTCTCAACAAGCCACCCAGTGTAGTAGCCTAGACAGTGGTTGATTTTCACAATCGAGCAGGGGTGGGGGAGTGGGAGATGGATCTATTGCATGGTCCATGTCCTGTGCCCCTCCTCGGCCTTGGGTTCTTGTTTACAAAGTACGGTTGGGCTCCATGATAGGAGAGCTCTGTGGTCTGTGGTCTCCGATGGCCTGCGATCCCAGAGTCAGCCAGGAGATAAGCAGGGCTAGATGGGTGGGGGTATGTCTAGGATAGGGCAGTCTGGAGGAAAGCTTACCCCTAAGCGGTTTACTGAGCAACTCAGGTTCGGCTCTGGTTGCTCACAACCTCTGGGTGCCAGGGCAGAGCTTGGCTTTACAACCTTGATCCCTTCAGTTGCCTTCTGGAGCCATCTCTGAAGGCGGGGCAGAGGGAGAGCCAACTCTAAGAGCCACTCCGAGTGGCTTCTTTCATCTTGGGGAAAGCTAGGCCTGGCAGACCCCTCCGCCCAGCCTGCCACGGAAGCTATTTATACAAAGTCCCTCTCCCTCAAGGTTCCCCCCTCTCCGCTCCTGATTTTGGCTGATGTTTCATCCTGTCCGGGTAGAGCATGTTGGGATGGCAGAGAATGAAGTGGAGATGAGGTCACATGACCCTTCATTAATGACAAGCCCACACAGCACGGGGCACGGAGGCCACGCTGAGATTTGTCCCTGCGTTTAATTCATCTCCCAGGGGCTTGAGTTTAATGATACATTTATCTGCAGAAAAGAGGGGAGAGGCTTGAAGCAGTGAGCTGCAAGGCCAGAAAGGTAAGGTGAGAGACAGGGGGAGGGGTAATGAGGAAGAGGTGTGGAGGCTGGCGGGGAGGGGGCGCATGCGCAAGAGAGGCTTTCCGAGCTCAGTATCTAAACTGTGGTAAAAGCAAAAGAGACTTAAAGAAGAGAGACCAAGAGACTGGATAGTAGGGTGTGCTCACAGGAGAGGCTGAGGCACCCACATGTCTGACTTTAATCTTGGCTTTACCTTTCACTGAGCGTCAGATAAACTACTGTTTTAACTCCAAGATGCAAGGAATAAAAATAACCAAATCATAGATTTTCTAAATTGAGAATTAAAAGTTAAGGTCTGTGGATGTGGATGTGCTTGCCTAGCGTGCTTCAAGTCTTCGGTGTGGTCCCCACTGTGGTATTAAAACATAGGTGTGATGGTGCATGTCTATAGCACTGGATTTCAGGAGCTGGAGGCAGGAGGATCAGAAGTTCAAGGTTAGCTTCAGTTACGGAGCAAATTCATGGCCAGCCTGAGTTATGTGAGATGTGGTCTCAATTTTAAAAAATTTAAAAAATTAAGAGACGTTGTCCTGCCTAGTTTTCTGTCAACTTGACAGAAGTTAGATTCATCTGATAGGAGGGACCCTCGACTAAGAAAACACCTCTGTAAGATCTTAATTAGTAATTGAGGAGGCCCTGCCCTCTGCATCAGTCCCAGCCCCCAGATTCTTGCCCTGTTTGAGTTCCTGTCCTGGCTTCCTTTAGAGATGGACTACAATGTGGATATATAGGCCAAATAAATATTTTCCTCCCCAATTTGAGTTTTGGTCATGGCGTTTCATCGCAGCAATAGAAACTCTAACTAAAACAGATGTAACCCTTGAATACAGTATCCCCTTCCTATTATTTCTCTCTCTAGTCAGACTTCCTGCTATCTTGGGGAGCAGGCGCTGGCATGGAGACTGGAGACGGGCCAACAGCTCAGACATCTGTAAACATTGGCCAAGGGTGGGTTGTGGACAAGCCCTTCCAGGAGCATCCGTTCAAGGATGAGCTGGATGGCAACCTGTGTGAGAAGCTGGAAGGGCTGATCTGAGAGCTCTCCCAAATCATGCCTGACTGTAGCCCCAGCCTCTGGCGGGCTGGTTGCCATGGAAACTGGTGATTTTGCCCAGGACAAAGCAGGGAGACTCAGCAATGGACAGAAACTCAAAAACATATTATGTGGCTTTAAAAAGAGCGTGGGAGGCTGTGGGGGGCAATAAAGGCTTCACTGCCACTTGTTTAGGGGAAAAATAATAACAAAACCTTCACAAAGCCCCAGGTAAAAAAGAAATTTGAGCATATTCACAGTTTTCTTCTCCTGTTAATGGCTTTTTTTGCCCCCACGGAGACAGACATGACAGGGAGCAGGCGGAGGACTGAGCTGTCAGGTCTACAGGCCTGGATCTTCCACATATGTCCTGTCAGCCCAGCATATTCTGCCAGGATCCTGAGACCTACTGTCCCTGTAGTTCCTGCTCCGCATCATCTCTGGAATGGCAGGCCTGGGGGAGCTAGGGAGAAGCACGCAGCAGGGTCCTTTTTTCTAGGAAACTTTGATCTTGGGTTGATGACAGCTTCTTAGGCTAATTGCATTTGCTATTTTATAATTTTAAGATAAGGGTGTGCTGGTAAGATGGCTCAACTGGCACAGGCATTTGATAACAGGTCTAGTGTCCTGACTCCTGGGGCTTCACATAGTAGAAGCTAGTTCTAGGAGGTTGTCCTTTGACCATCACATAGGCACTATGGTGTGCATACATGTGTACGTGTGCATACTGCACGCATGCACACACATACATGAATAATGCAATAAAGACTTTTAACATTTTAGGCTCATAAGGGATTGAGCTTCTAATCTCGAGAAAGCAAGGAGGTTCAGGGATTCCATCAGTCTTTCAAACTTTGGACAGCAGCAGTGTCAGCTGTGAAACCCAGGGGACGGAAGAGGTGAGCCATCATAGGATCATCTGAGCAGACACTTGCGGGAACTCCCGCAGAGAACATGGGGAAGAAGGCCAGCGGAAGCCAGCAGTGGGCAGAGAGTGGAGCACGCAGGTGGGCATGGAGGCAGCTGCAACCACAGGACAGAGCACAGGACAGTGGGTGGTGAGCCACTCAGCCCTCATGGCAGGTTTGGAATCACCTGGGAGTCTCCCCTGGGAAGACACCCACCATGAATTAAGTCTAGCCATCCTGTGGGCTGGGGTCTTAGACTGGGTAAAAAGAGGAGACTGAGCTGAGTACCAGTGCCCATTTCTCTGCTTCCTGACTGTGGACACATGTAGCCAGCAGCCTCATCTCGTGCTGTCTCTACTTCCCCACCATGACAGACTGTGATCTGAAAACATGAACCAAAATAAGCCCTTCTTGCCTTCTCTTCCCTCCCTCCCTCCCTTACTCTTTTTTAAAATTTAATTTTAGTTTCTTAACATTTTATTAATTCTTTGTGAATTTCACATCATGCACTCCAATCCCACCCATCTCCCTGTCCTTCCTTATCTGCCCTTTGCCCTTGCAACCTCTTTCCCAAATGGAAAAACAAACAAACAAACAAACAAACAACCTCCCCCCCAAAAAAACCCATCTTGTTGTCGAAGCTGAAGTGTGTCACGGTGTGTCCCACAGTACACCCTTTTGTCCAAACATCTTAACTTGAAAATGTTCATTACAATGAGCCATTGGTCTGGTTTAAGGCTTCTGGCTTCTGCTACACTATCAATACTGGATCTCCATGTGGATTCTTCTCTGATATTCTGCTGTTGTCCTGGGTCATGGAGATCCTGCAACTTTGGATCTGTAGGACTGGCCCTTTTCTGTGCTTCAGCAGTTCATAGAAGGGCTAGAAGTTGGGGTGGGCCAACTCAAGGCCCTAGCTCTGGACCTGGGTGATAGCTGAGTTGGTCACCCTTCCAGGTCTTCTGTGTCCATACAACTCTCCTACTCTCACGCCCTCAGGACCAGCTCTCCTGAGCCCATGGCACCAGAACCAGCTTTACTGTGCCATCCAGACAAGATGAAGACCAGGCTCTCCCAAGTTCTACAACTGACAAGAAGGAAGGCCAGCTCATACTCTGCCCTTGGGGCCAGTACTCCCACTTTGTTGGGAGAAGGGTGGAGCTAGGTCTCCTGTGCTTGGCTGGCTGGCTTGCAGCACCCACACAACCAGGGTCAGCTCTATTGGCTATCCAGGCACAGTGGGGAGTGCTGTAGCCATTCCTTCCTTCCTCCTTCCCTCTCTCCCTCTTTCCCTTTCTTCCTCCCTTCCCTCCTCTCCTTCCCTCTCTCCTTCCCTCTCTCCCTCCCTGTCTTCCTCCATCTCTTTCTCCCTTCCTCCATCCCTCCTCCTTTAAGTTGCTCTTGTCAGATACTTTGTCACATCAGTGAGAAAAGTTACTAATACAGACAGAGAACAGACAGGGAGGTGACAGATGGTTAACAGACAGGTGCAGCTTTAAGTAGAAACATGATCTCAATATTTGAATGTTGGTATAATAATGTATGAGGTAGGGTTGAGAGTGTAACTCAGTGGTAGAAACTCTCTTCCTGGTTTGATTCTGAGCAAGGAGGGTAGGGTGAAAACATGAGACTAGAATAAATACTTTGTAACTATCAAGGACCAGTAGGCTGAGTGACTTCCTGAGCTTATAGAGGGCTGGGAACAGTGTTCTCCCACCAGAGCAGGTAGATCTAAAAAGGCATGGGCGTCAATGGGGCCTTAGTGCTGGAGTAAAACAGACTTACATTTATGGTTCGAATTCACTACACATAGCTTAAAAATCCAAAGTCAGAGGATCAAACTGATCTCAGGGACCTAACTGCAGGCCTAAGCATTGGTGCTCAATGTGCAATGCTCAACACCCAGTATGACTATGGCCCAAGAGAAAAGTCAGCCAGCTGAATCGGACCATCAACTGATAGATACTATAACACTCACCAATGGTGCTATTAAAACAGCCAATATAATGGTTCACCAAAGCAAAGGAAAGCACAAACTAACAGAGAAAGAAGTGAAAAATGCAGAAAAGGCACAGAGGAAACTTTCAGGGTTGAAACATACCGTGAGCTGGAAACCGCATGGTTAGAATTGAGAGCAAAATAGAGACTTCTAAGAAAAAGACAAGAAAGCTTGAAAATGAAGCAAAATTATCATCCAAGATATAGTACATGTTCCATCAAGATGGGAGTGAGGGAGAGAGAGAGAGAGGACATGGAAACAGAACAAATTGAATGGTGACCAATTAAAATTCAAACACATTATATCAAGTATAAATTAGCTAAATACTACATTTAAACAGAAATATGGTCATTTGAGCTAAAAATAAACTAAGGTTCAATGACATGCTATCCTTAAGAACCCTATTTTGATAATAAAGACTCACATTAACAGTACAAATAAAATGGAGACATCCCAGAAGAAGCCTGGAATAGATCCATGCGTGTTAAGTGGACTTCAGAATAAAGATTATTATTGGCCAGTTTGCAAAGTGGATCCGACAGTTCTGCACCTGTATGAAGTGAGTGGGCCTGGAGAGACAAGACGCAGACACCAGTAGAACAATGAGAACTGCATGTGCAGCTGAAGGGCGCAGTGTTCATTTCCCAGGAACTGATAGACCATGTCAATAGCAAGCAATTAATAAGTAAGTAAGTGGTAAGCACTTGACTTCGCTGACCTCGGGAACACTCTACGTAACACCAGCAGAGCACAGACTTCTCTCAAGACTGCTGTGCACTCGGCTGCAAAACAAGTCTCATTACAATGAAGAGGATTTAGGTCATGTGAAGTGTCCTTCTGACCATAACTAAAGCAAATTTAAATCAGTAATCAATAGCAGAGAGTCAGAAGAAAGTCCCTCAAGGACCAGGAAGCTGGCTCAGGCTGTAGAGTGCTTGCTAGGTAAGCGTGAGGACCTGAGTGAGGATCTCCAGAGTCACATAAAAAGTCAGGCTTGACAGTGTGTGCTGGTAATCCAGGCGCTGGGGAGGTGGAGGTAGGGTGCCTGGGACCAGCCACTGCGATGGAATCGGTATGTCCAGCAATTAAAGAGTAGAGGAAGGCATGTGATAGTGGCCTCTTGCCTTCACACATGCATACACACACACACACACACACACACACACTCCCTCAAATGTTTAGAAAATTGAAAACCACATATCTGAATACTTCATCGATCAAAGTAGAAACCACAGTTTAAACATAGTTAAAGGTGAATGAAAATTATGTTAACATTTGTAGAATTCCACTAAGGCCATGCTTAAAGTAAGATTTATGGTAATAAATGCTTCTATCACAAAACAAGAAATCCTTAAATCAAAATGCCAAAGTTTCTAGGGCTGAGGTACTGTTCAGCACCAGTGTATCTTTACTGTATGGGAGGTCCCAGGGTAGGAAGGATCTGCGAGCCCACCTGAGGAAGTGTGACAAAGAAGAAAAACAAAATCCATGAATGCAGACAGTATAAAGAGTAGACCTGGGAAATGGGTCATTTAGTAGAGCACTTGCCTAGGAGACATGAAGCCCTGAGTGGACCCCAGCACCACATAACCTGGATATCCCAGCGCTTGGGAAGTAGAGGCAGCAGGATCCGGAGTTCAAGGTCATGGTAACACTATAGAGAGTTTCCAGCCTTTGTGGTACCTTTCTCAAAGGGAACACACACACACACACACACACACACACACACACACACACACACATACACACGCAAAGATAAGAGTAGCAACCAATATCTATACTTTGGAAAAAAAGAACAGATAAAAGTGATTGAAATGGGAAGATGAATAAACCAGTCTTCTAGCCCAGGGGGGAAAAATTACATTTGCTCATATCAGAAATGAAAGTAGGAGCATTATAGGCCATATATACATTTAAAGGATTATAAAACGATATCTGAATATTGTATTATCGTAAGGTATTTCACCAGTGATGAATGCCTTCAAAGACATAAACTAGGTACCAACCTCAGCCAAGAGGAACTTGACTGCAACAACTCTGTATATGCTAAAGAATGAAATCTGCAGTTAAGAATGGTCTCCCAAGGACATCCATGCTTAGCTGTCTCACATGTTCTAACACACATTTAAAGAGGAAAGAATATTGACACTACACACATTGTTAGGAGACAAATGAGAGGAACTCCCCATTTATTGTGTGAAGGTAACTTCACCTTGATACTCAAATTAGATGAAGGCATTACAAAAAGTGAAATCTACACACTGACATATGGCATGAACTTAGATGTAGAAACAGCACTAACACATAAAGCCAGTGACATTTTGAAAAGCTAATACCACAGCATAGTCAAGTGTGGTCTAGCTCAGCAGCAAGCCAAGAATCCTTCGGCAGTCAAAGGGGTAGACAATTCCTGCTGTGTCTGGACTCTGGATCAGGTTGGGGTTGCAGATATATATGGCAATTTAGATGAGTTTCCAGGGCATCTTGCCAAGCTAAACACACACACACACACACACACACACACACACACACACACGCACACACGCACACACACAGAGATAGAAGAGAGAGAGAGAGAGAGAGAGAGAGAGCTGGGGTATGGCTTATTGGTAGAGTATTTGCTTAACATGCACATGACCCTGGACTTAATCCCCATCACCACAAAACAATTAAAAATAAAGCATACACATAAGTGTATGTACTTACATGCACATCTACACGCGCACCGCGCACGTGTACACACACACACACACACACACACACACACACACACGAGTAAATGTGTTTTCTAAGGTTTTTTTATAATAGAGAAATGTTGTGGCTGCTCATGACCTCACAAGTAACCCTAGCCAAGAGTCCTGCTGTGGTGGATTGAAGGAAAGAGTGTTTGTCTAGTCACGGGGCAGAGGGCATTAAGGGTGTCCCAGAGGACAACAAGGATGAAGGGTAACATTAGGCTCTGTCTATCTAGAGCATAGGAGAGTGGGACAGGGGTTCAGGGGGGCTAAGAGATAAAATGGGTGACAGGGGTCAGGGAGGAAGGATCTGGTAACTGCTTTATTGGTCCCACTGAGGTCCGTTTGTGTAGACTAGAAGGCTATTCTTCCAGGATGAGCAGTTAGGAGGGAGGCTCCTTCTGGAAAAGCGTTAAGATATACAACCTGGGAGGAAGCGAGTCTTGCTCATAGTCCCCCGCCAAAAGTCCCCATCAAGTCACCACTTTGAGGCAATGCCTGCCCAGGTTGCTGCCACCTAGGCTGCCTATGATGGCAGTCCTTGCCTCAGAGGTTCTTGTACAGACCCAGCTCTCTGTCTGTCTGTCTCAGGGTAGGTGGTTGCCTGAGCCCTCGAATTGGCACTGTTCTGGTCCCAGCACAGACATTTTAGATGGGGTACATAGGGTAGGTTCAAATGTTTCTACAAATGCACAGCACCCTGTGAACCCCGCAGGCTCCTCCACCTGTGTGTACTTCCTTAGTGTCTTTTCTAAGGAGTGCTCCCCTGTATGTGCTCCTCTTAGAGTGCTTCCCCTCATGTACTCTCACAGGGTGCTATCTTAAATGAGCTCCTCACAGGGTTCTTTCCTGAATGCGCTACTCACAGGGTGCTCCCTTGCATGTGTTCCCCCTCAAGTGCTCCTCACAGGGTGTTCCTGAGTATATGTAGCTTCCATACATCCCTCTGAATACATAGCCATAGCAACCTCCCTAACCACAGGCTCCCTGCCTTCCTCCCTTGGGCCCAACAGAGTGCTCCTCTCATTGTATCCACACTCATTGCCTCCAGCCATGTAGTCTCTATGGCATAAACTGTCATTTCCCACAACATCTTCCATGGCAGATATTGTCATTGGAAAAGCTACTGTGTAAAATCAATTAATTCCCATTTCAACCTGGAACTCTTAATTCTTTTGGAAAAGCAACCAGTGCCCGGACTTGCTTATCATCATTAACAAATGTCCCTGGAGTCCCCTGCTTCCCACTATTTCAGACCTGCTACAGATGTTTAGACCCTTTCATGGTTAATATTTCATATGTCCATACCAAATAAATAAATAAATGTAAAAATGTATAAAGTATCAAAAATGTATAAAGTACCATAGAAAAATGAATAAAGTACCATAGACTTAAAGTGGGAGGGACAAGACTGTGGTTGAAGGTGGGCAGATGATCTCATTCAGGGATCAGTATGACCCCTGAATGAACTGAGGAGATGGACCAAATCAGTGTCCAAAAGAACAATGTTCTGGGTAGAGGGAACAACAGTTGGAAGAATCCTGGGGTCACAACCCATGATATTTGAAGCACAGCAGGAACGTCACTGTGGCTGGAATTAAGTCAGTCACCCCTTGCCATCACCAATAAACCTGCTTGTTCCACTGTACCCCTAGGGCAACCACACACACACACACACACACACACACACACCACTTTTTCCCCATCCGTCCTCCACATAACAGCCATAGTGTTCTGAAATGGAAACTTGGATTATAATTCTTAATCTATCATTTCTTCCCCACAGTAATTACAACAGGAATTATCGGTGCCTTTCATTAGACTGGAGCCACGCTCATCATTGTTCTGTTGATGAGGTGCTTGGCCATGTGTCTTCCCTCAGTAAAGGAAGAGTTCATAGATATGATGCCTTAGATACAGCATTAGATGAACTTGTACCGTCATCTTGGCTTTTTATGTATCTCTCATCTTCCATGAGGTGGGCATCCCCTCGTAACCACTGGACACAGATGAGAAATACATGCAGAAGAACCAAGATCAGTTACTAGGGTGACCCACAACCATCTCCGGGTGACAACTTTCAGTGGATGAGAGAGAGCAACTAATCAATATTAAGCCCATTGAGCTTAAGGATTTGTTACAGGGCATTATTGCAGCAATAGCGGATTTATAAACATGCTATTACACAGAAACTTAAGATACAAGCTCTACTCTGTAGCCTGTAAAACCCTGCCCGCCTGACTACTTTGATCGCATGTGGGCCATTCTGCATTCTTTACACAGCATTTCAGCACCTGCTTCACTCTCAAACACACCACTGAACACAATTCCAAGAAGCCTCTGGACATGAGCACAAATTTTCGCTGACTAGAAATTACTTTTTATTTTCTGATTTCTTTAAAGTCAGCTTTTGTTTTAAAAGTCTATTACCACCTTCCAGAAAGCAAGAAAGCAGAAAGCAATTCGGTGAAGGACTCACTATATTTTATTGAATTTACTACTTTCTAAAATTATTTTTTTAATGGCATTGGCTGGTTTAACTCCTAGTGCCTAGAATTGTCCAATCAATGTTAGCTCAATTAAAAGGCTAAGACTAATGAACTTCAGGAACTGGGCTGGGTGTACAAGAGGAGCCCAGACCGGGAAACCGGAAAAGAGGCATCATTACAGGTCTTACAAACTTACAAGTGAATGACGAGCATATAAGTTGGATAAGCCTATGTCAATAAATGTAAGACATAAGAAACAGATAATTCCCTAGGCAACACAACTCTACAAAGTAGATTCAAGACAAATAATCTGAGTAATATTTATGATTAATACCAGAACACACAAATTAAACTCTATTCACAAGAGAAGCTATACAAGATTCAGATGGCTTTACTGACAAATTCTTCCCATTTAAGGAAGTTTGTATCATTAATCTTATATTGTATTATTAATCACACACACATGTACACACACACACACATATGGAGAGAGAGAGAGAGAGAGAGAGAGAGAGAGAGAGAGAGAGAGAGAGAGAGAGAGATCTAAACACTTCTCAGAGGACATGAATTTAGTTCCCACCCCCCATGCCAGGTGTCTCATAAGTACTTGTAACTACAGCTGCAGGGGATCTGACACTCTCTTCTGGCATTCACAGGCAGCCCCCCATCACACACATGGCACACAAACATATAAATAAAGACAACACATTAAAAACAGATTATCATGGTTTTTTGCCTTTTTAAATTAATGCCCTAAATGTTAATGTTTACATAGCAAATCAATCTTGCATTACTAAAATAAATCCAAACGGAGAGAAGGGGCCATTCTGAGTAGCCCATACATTCTTATTACCAATCTGGTCCTTGCTCCTGTCACTTGGTCACTTTATTCTGCCCACATGGTCTGACACTCTCCAAACACCCTAGGAAGAGCCTGGCTTTTTTCCACAGCACTTGCTGTTCTTCTGATAGATAGCCCTTCTCCCACATACCTGCATGCTGGCTCCTTCACTTCATTCCTCTGAAGTTGCTGCACCAAGATTCTCCAAACCACTCCTGACCATGTCTAACACTCTCCCCTGCTTCTGCTTGGCACAGCCTAACACATGAGATGGTCTATTATTTGGATTGTTTCAAGTATCTGTACTCAGAGCAGAAGCTTTACAAGACAGGGATTTGGCTGATTTTACACCACTCTCTCTCCAATGTCTAGTGTAGGCTTAAATTTTTAAAAAATGTATTTTAATAAGGATTCTGAGGCACTTTAACCTCCCATCAAGCCCATCACCCACCAGAGGTAGTGGAAAGGAAAGGTTTATAGGATAAAGGAGGATGTGGATCTATTTAGAAATAGTTCTTTGGGGTGAATCCAATCTGAGTTGTCAGGATATCAGCAGTTCAGTTCACACGAATCAGCACCAGCAGCTCGATCCACTCACAAACACCATTCATGACTCAGCAACTGCAATTAGGTCCAGAAGAAACAGCAAGGCTCTGCCAATTGGCCCGAGTCTTTGAGGAAGTGGCAAAAAGCCACCAGAATATCATAAAAGTTCTTTGGTGTGTTTCTCTTTTCAAAGTCAGCAAACAGTGGCAAGGCAAACCAATGCCATAGCATTGACCACTGTCTGTTGGGTTATTTTTATACCCTTTCCAAACATCACATATCCTCTCAAGTGTCCGCTCCAACAAAACATCACATGCCCTTTCCAGAGAAACACCACATGTCTGTTCTCAGCAAAACATCCTCCCATATGTCTGCCTCAGCAAGACATCCTCTCATAAGACAGTTTTCAAAAAAACATCTCATGACAGAACCGAGTCTCCAAAGGAACCAGACACTTCCACTTCAGTCTAGAATAGCACCTGTCATACAGCAGACACTCTTCAAACATACTGGCAGAATGAATGAATGCTTCATGTTGTTTACAGCAAAAACCCACTCAGCAAACATATGCTGAGAACCTGGAAACGCATGAATGACTCAGACCCCTATCATCCCCTTATAGCATGAGGGGAGCTTCAGAGGTAGAACCAAGTTGAGCCCATGGGTCACATGTGGTTGACTTTTGTCATCCAAGGCAATGGCGTCTATAAACTCACAGCAATTGGTGAATTAGAAACACCAAGCCATTGTTTCCAGTGAGAATTCAAGGTAACATTTATCAAGTTCTACTCAAAATATTGTGTGTATTGGTCATCACATGATTTTGAATGCAGCTTTTAGAAAAAAAAATTTAATTATACATGATTCCCAAATTTAAGTGTTTATGTGCTGTGTGTGTGTAGGGGCCTGTGGAAGGCAGAAGAGAGTGTTAGATCCCCATGGAGCTGAAGTTACTGGTGGCTGTGAATTCCCAGAATTCCTAATGTGTACTCTTAACCATGGAGCCAAGTCTCCAGCCCCCTGAAAGACATGTACTGTGTGTGCACAAGCTACATACATGTTTATATGCACACTGCTGATATACACACTTCTGACAAGCACATCTTTGATTTCTAAACCAACACATAAGGCCAGCAGCCATAGCACATTCTCTCCACAGGGGACATCACACCCTTCTGGTATATAAAGACACTAGAGACACTACATCACTGCATTTGGGGATCATTTTCAACAGAAAAATCACCAAAGAAATGCACAAAGATAATTGGATTGTGGCACTAAGACCACAGAAGGTAATCGTTTGGGATACTAGAATGGGAACTGAAGACAGCGGGTGCTAGGCCACAGTTGAGAACACTTCTGTGGTGTGTGTGGATGCCCTGAGATTGACTGAGAACACTTTTGTGGTGTGTGTGGATGCCCTGAGATTGACTGAGGCATTAGACACCAGTTTCATGGCAGTAGTCACTGAATCTACTCGATGAGGCTCAATTGATGGGATCATATGCACTCTACCAAGCACAAAGGGGGCTTAGACCGGCAGAGAAGTTGGAAAACCGAAGAGATGGACAGGGAGGCTGCTCTTCATTATCCCAGGAGCCAGGGTCATGATCATCATGCCTCAAACTTCAGTGAAGACCTGGCTGATCAGAGCAGACCTGGCTTCCCACATTGCCAGGGAGATGACTTCCCCTCCCTCACCCATTGCCCCCCTCTGACAAACACATTTGCAATCTGCTAACCACGGCTGGTTTGAGTGAGTCTGGTTGTCAGGTCTGATTTTGTTCTCTGAAAGTCGATTCTGATTTTTAATTCCTCTTCCACTCATGCAGTGGAGCTGACAGCTCCCTGCAGCACTCACCGGAGCCAGGGGAAATCTCGAGAAAGAGAGGCCATCTTCACGAGTGAAGGCCCTGATGTGAGCTTCCCTGACAGCTTGGACTAATTGTCTTGTCTCTGCTCACGACACTAACAGTATTTACATGGGAGCAGCTACGGTTTTACAGCTCCAAGCCACCTGAAATCCTCACCCTCCAATAATGATGCTCAGTGGTTGCCAAGGAAACAGCAGGGGATAGGAGGGTTGGGAGAATGGGGTGGGATCTCAGCAGGACCCCTCTGCAGTGGGAGTTCTTTCCCTACTTGTCTGCATCAACAACCAGGCAAAAAGGCAACAAGAAAGGCAGGGGCTTTGTTTGTTTGTTTGTTTGTTTGTTTGAGACAAGTCTCACTGTTTAGCTCACTATAGCTAGTTTGGAAGTCTCTATATAGATCAGGCTGGCCTCAAACTTCCAGATAGCTGCCTGTCTTTGCCTGCTAAGTGCTTGCCAACTTGAGTTTTGAGAGCTCACTAGTTTAGCTAGAAAGGACCAGCAGTGAGCCTCAAGGATCTGTCTCCACCTTCCCAGCACTGGGATCAGAGACCGAGGGCCACTATACCAAGCTTTTTACATGAGTGTGGGGATCAAACTCAGGCCCTCACACTTGTAAGTACAATCACTTTACACACTGAGCTATGTCCCCAGTGCTGGGCTCCCTTTTCCTCAGTAGGGACACAGTAGCCCGCAGAGTGGCCAGCTGCTTGCAGTGCTCAGCGGTGTACATGGCTTCTGATTTCTTGACTTTTTCTTTTTTGATGTCCAATGCAGCCTTTCAGTCAATATTTATTTATTGAGCATCGACTATGCCGTCAGTCTCATGCTAGCCCTGGGGACAGGACACAGAGGTGAGCTGGAAAGCTGGGGCTCCCGACTCTACTGATTACATAAAGTTGAGATGGAACTAACACTCTTCATGTGTTGGTCCAACTCGATGAAGACAAGAGGCAGGTAGGAGAAATTTAGGGAGCAGGGGCCGCAGGGTGATGATATTATCAGATACCTAACCCAGCATGGGTGCACTGAGAAAGCTTCCAAGCGGAAGTGGAAGTAGGAACAGGAACTGGCTGGCTGGGTGAGGTTAGAGGAAAAACTTGAGTAAAGGTTCCATGGCAGGAGGGGTTACTTCATGATACCCTCATTACTGTATTATTGAGAAGAAACTAAAGAGTGTGACTTGCTCAGGGTCCCCAGTAAGGTGAGCATTGGTTCCTGGGCCGGTCTGTCCTTTCCTGTTCTTGCTCTTTGGTTACTATCAGGCTTACTAGCTCCAAGCTTCTTGATTTTGCTCTTGATCACAGGCGACTTACCGGATGTCACTTAGAAGCAGTGACTCAGTCAGGATGGGGCCCTGAAGAATGTTCCTGAAGGTCTAGGTAAGAGAAAGAAACTCAGTGCAAGGGAACAGGCGTCTTTGGCCACTCGCAGTTCCAAAGCAGGCTGAGGTGGGCATGCCAACAGGACCAGCTGTGTATGTCACTGCCTCCTCCTAAGATGGAGCCTAGACTTCTCTAGTGGTGAGATGGCTTGTGTATATGGTGGGGGGTACTCTGTGCAAACTTCCGGTACCTTCCTTCGGTGGTGAAGTGGCATCCCCTGGTGGGAGGCCTTGCCAGAGGCCCTGATGGACTTGGGAATCCCACGCTGAAGGGGCTTCCACCAAAAGCTGTTGATGATTCACAACAATATCTTCACGCTCAACTCGCAGGCAGTGCAACTAAAAAGTCTCCTCTCCCCAGGAGTCATCCCGATTTATGTATGGGTCTTGGGGGGGGGGGGCATTGGGCACATTCTTGAGCCTTGTAACTTGCCTTAGATTCCTGAGTGCCCTCTTTCCTTGCAGGAGGAAATACTTCCATTCAGAAGAAATGGCCCTGCCCTCTTGTCTCTATTGCTCTGGACAACTCAATACACAGCCACCCCCAGTTCATGACTGGAAAACTCTGGGCCTCCAGGTCTTCAAGCTGTCTGTCTCTGACAGTCAGTCCTAGATGCCTAAATCCACATAGCCCCTCTCCTGCCTCCACCCAGTTCTAGCAAACACCCTGGGAGAGAAAGACCTTGGTGAAGGAGAGCCACGGGAGTCTTGGGTTCAAGTGCTGATGATCCTCTAACCCAGAGGTTTAATTTCTGCGTGTGCATTTGCTCTCGAGGTCTGCAGGCCCTGTGGCCTGCTCCACAGCACTGCCCAGGAGGATGAAATGAAGTCCCAAACCCCGCCCCCTTCCTGGATACATGCATATATACACACACACACACACACGAACACATGTGTGAGAACATATGCATGCACATGAGTGTGTGTGTGTGTGTGTGTGTGTGTGTGTGTGTGTGTGGAGAGAGAGAGAGAGAGACAGAGAGAGAGGTCAGTCCCACAGCACTCTCACGAAGTTTTGCTGATTGACTGAAGGAACATACAAGAAACCAGGGAGCCATTACAGGAGATGCTGTCAAAAGCTGGCCCAAAGATGTTCACTTCGATGAGCTAGAAATGAGAAGACAAGGCTGGCTGGGGATGCAGGGGCAGGGGAGGGGAACATTCTGGAACCCAGGGTCATCCATAGGGGGTGCCAGGCTAAATGTGAGCAACTGTGACGCCCAGCAAGCCCTGGACATGGCGCTCTCTCTAAATGAGTCTTTAATAATTCAGTTACACAAATTGAGCGTAATTAAATTGTCCCTGTTGAAAATGCGCCGCTGTACATATGAATGATGAAATCAGGATCCAAAGGCACCGCAGAGGAGACGATAAGGTAATTTTCCACTTGTGCTAAGCAAGCTGGGAATCTTCAAAATGCAATTGTGCAGAGCGCCCACCTGGGATTATTAAAGGGCCAGTTCTCTGTGTGCAGCTTTGTCTCCCAGCTGCTGCCCCCTCTCTCCCTTTGACTGCAGCCCATGGTCTCCTCTGGAGCAGAGGAGAAGTGGGGGAAGGGATCCGAGACTCACCACTGGCAGCTTCCTGGTGCTCAATGCATTGTGCTATTTTTGGAGGCCTTCTCTCCAGCTGTCCCTTGCCTGGGGCCAGTCCAGTGCTTAGACGTACATGGTCAAGGGGCATCTTTGACCCCCACAAGCCAAGGCCCCTTTCTCTCATCCGCTCAGCTGTGCTCCAGACCTAGCCATGACCACAGTAGTCACATTCAGCCCGTATCCCTGCTCTTGATAGGAGCACTGTCTCCCACCTACCTGGGGCTGGTGCAACCAGGCCCATGGGGGGAGGTTGATGTCCCCAGTGGAAGGAATAGACCCTCAAGGA
Organism: Mus musculus; assembly: GCF_000001635.26. Lineage (NCBI taxonomy): Eukaryota > Metazoa > Chordata > Mammalia > Rodentia > Muridae > Mus > Mus musculus. The sequence goes on from NC_000068.7 coordinate 92,727,221, forward strand.
CTAAAAATCTCACTGTGGTGCAGGCACAGTAACCCTGGGACCATGTCAGAGGAGTCACTCCCGGAGTTCTGTCCTCTGCTACCTCCTCTGAGCCTGGCTTAGTTAGTAAAGACCAAACTGAGGGATCTTCCCAGCCCTGACCCCTGACTAGGCTGTCCATCTCTCTGAAAGATAAGGTTACAGGGTCTGAGGAAGGCCTGGGAAGGGGGCCAACTCACAAGTCTATACTGAGTGAGTCAGATCAGCTTCTATTGGAGATGTCCCAGCAGCTCTGGGGAATTCCATAGTGGAATGGCCCTTGGCCTAGGAGCCTTGGTCTCTCCCATCCCAACCTTGTGCCCTTTCCCTCACTGTATGTACCCTTTGAGGAACACGGAGTCTCAACCAAGTGGGCTGTGGCAGGCTGTGGCAATGCATGAGTGTGCAATGGCCCAAATGGTGGGCTAGAAAAAAAAACGTAAGTCCTTTTGTTTCTCTTTGTTGGATGCAGGGCTGCACATACACCTGGACTGGCCTAGAACACTATGTAGCTAAAGATAATACGGAAGTCCTGATCTTCCTACCCCAACTTCCTGAGTGCTGATGTAGTTCAGTTGGCAGTGTTTGTCTAGCAAAACATAGGCCTGGGTTCCCTCCCAGCACCACACAAGCCAACACCAGTGGTGTTGTGTGCCCTTAATCTGGGCTCTCAGAAGGTAGGGGCAGGAAAACAAACACACAAACAAACAAAGGATTCAAACTTACTTTAAAAGTCTGGACCTGGTGTTGGTGAAGTATGCCAATAGTCCCGACTTTCCAGAAACAGAGGCAGAAGGATTATCAGTAGTTCTGGGCCAACCTGGATTACACAGTAAGACCCTGTCTTAAAAATAAAGCTTGAAGAACTATCAGAAACCCCAACTTCAACACAAGTTAACAAAGCAACAGGAGAGAAGCTGAGTTTTGGTGACCGATAACCCTGCCTCGCAGGTGACTCCTGGTTTGCATTTCTTGTTGGTTCCCCAGGGCATCTAAGCACTGAATACAGTCCAATATGTTTGTGTCACAGATAAATGTGGCCCAGAAAGGGTAAGAAACCTACCCAAATTCACCCAGCAAGTTAGTTCCCCAGTCAAGACTTGAGCAAGAATGACTGCTTTCATGTCAGTTCCTGCTTTCCCAAAGCTTCCACAGACTGAAATGGGTCTTGTTGGTGTTCTGGGTCTTACTTCTCAGCTGTTCAAGGCAGCTATAGCCTCCTCCCTGAGTTCTCTGGCTCCTGCCCACCCCCATCAGAGGCCACTGTGGTAGAATCCGATCTCATTCTGTCATTCACTCCCCAGTGCCGAGCAGAAAGAACATTCTGGGCCAGTTCCACGCAGCCTGAGCCTGTTTGTGCCACCTCCTTGGGTCACTTCATCTCTCTCCCTGCTGGCCCTCTGGCTCTTGCCCAAACACAGCTCACTGCTCTTCTGCTCAGCTTGCAAGGTCATCCCCTTGCCTCTTCCAGGCAGCCTTCCTTGAGCTCTGGTCCCAGCCAAGGTTAAGCATGTCTGTTCTTCCTTAGCCTCTCTGTAGATGAACTCACACCTGCAATGGACCTTCAGGTAGCTAGGGGGAGAAATCAAGGCAAACCAGTCACTGGGCCTGTATGTGGTTATGCTAGAACCCAGCTTGGGTCAGGAGCTCCCAGGGCCACCCATACCATGTATGGAGGCCATCCAGGTTTCTAGATCTTGCTCACTCACGTCTTCAACCCCACTGGCTTCCAGGCCTTCCCTCCTGGGAGTCTCCTCTGTAGGTTCACAGAGTTCCCCAATCCTCTGATTCAAAACTCAGTCCTCTCATGCAGAGGAAGTGGCAACCTACCCCTACACACAGACACACAGACACATGCAGGCTTGCAGGCACACACCCAAATCCTTCTTAGAAGGAAGTTTCCCTGAGCCCCTAGGTTGAATGACAAGCCCATTCTAGACTCTCCAGGGTGAGTGAAGTAGCCTTTACTCTGTCCTTCCTGTCCCAGGGCTTTGATCAGCTGCTCTTGGTCTCTGAGCTCCTGATTCCTGCTGGCCTCTCTCTCTGGGTATTGCCAGGCAGCAGGAGGAAGAAAGAAACAAGGATCAGGTGTGTGTGTGTGTGTGTGTGTGTGTGTGTGTGTGTGTGTGTGTGTTCGTATATGCATATGCATGTGTGTGTGTTAGGGTGTTAGGTGTGTGGGCTGTGTGTGGGGTGGGTGCTGACTCTAAGCACTTCTTTCTATCCCCCTAGCTATACCTTTGACCTCAACTAAGCCACCTGCCTCTGGCCCAACCCTGACTCTAGCATACCAGGCTACCTCAAAATCAGGCGGCCATGTCTTGCCCTGGCCCAGAGCCCTTGCACTAGCTCTCCTCTCTTCCAGACCACCTTCCTTACTCATTCAGATCACAGATCACACATCATACACATGACTGACATACCCTCCACTGCACTTGCATGGCTGTGAGGCCTGGGGCTCACTTGCCTTTTCTCCTGTGTGTCCCAGGTTGTGGAGCATAAAGACCTCTCTGCCTGGTTTGCAGTGGCTCAGCTCCTGACATCTGGTAGGTGCTCAGTAACTCTCTGAGTAAGTGCAGGCATGAGGAGAAAGAGAGATCGAAAGGAAAGAAGAGAAGGGCACAGGAAGGAGGGAAGGAAGAGCCTGCCCAGTGCTGTGTGGTTTCATCACAGCCAGGCAGCGCTTCAAAACAGACAGGGCATCTTTGCCAGCGCAGGATGTGTATGTGGAGGGGAAATGAATGTTTGGACTGGGTATCTCGTTCCCCTCTGCAGGTTTCATCTGGACAGACCCATTGTGAGCCAGTGCTGTCTCGATGAGAGCCTTGTTCCCAGCCATGAGGGTTCAGTGACATGGTGGGGACAGGCACCCTCATGGTGTCAGGTACCACAGGAGAGGACAATGATGGGATAGGTATCTGACCAGAGGCCACATGGAGGACCAGAAAGAAGAGAGGGATACTAGAGAGCAGGGAACTGCAGCCTTCAGGAAGATGAGCAGACCACCAGGATTGAGCCCCTGGCTGCCCACAGCCACCAAGTCCACATAGGAAGAGCTTCGAGCTACCAGAATAGAATGTGTCTCTGTCCTGAATCATAAACTGTCCTGGGTAAAAGATCACAAATCTTATGATAATTCATAAGGGAAAGTGTGCGGAGAATTCAATATATGGCTAGGCAGCCTCACCCCAGCAAAGCCATTTTCCTGCCTTGGATCAGAATGGCTCACCCGCAGGTCCTCCAGCTGGCTCTGGGGGAGTAGAGGGTGTACGCGCTAAGCGTCTAGATTTTAAACTCTTTGCTGGAGCTGGGGACAGAAGAGGGAGCAATGCTTGCGCTTTCACCTGTTCCATTGGGCAGCTCTCCCATTGGGCCCTGCTATTCACTACAGAGACAGGAAGCACTGGTGACATTCCAGTACCACTGGGGACAGCCATGGCTTTGCTGGTCTGAGACTCCTACAGTCACCATGGTGCCACCCCAGCAGCACTTGGAGCAGGTGGGCTGTGAGTGTGTTGGAAGTGATTCTCACAGGCTGAGGGAAGTCACCCAAAACCAGTAGTCAACTGTGTCAAGGCTAAAACCATGTGCTTTGTCCTCAGTGCTACCAGAAAGCAACCAGACAGGTAGTCTGAAAGCTAATTCCTACCTGCCCCAGGATATTGGCTGGAACTGTCAGAATCAGGCATTTTGCCCCTCTCTCCCCACACGCTGGTTGGGGCACATACCTTGTTTCACCAAAGATAAAGAGCCTACCTAAGGATTCAACCAAAGTCAGAGAGCCTGAGGTGGGGACCAGACTTCAGATGACAGCCCATGAATGTGGTGAGCATTGACAGGGTTAGTTAGATAAATCAAAACTGAAGTTTCTGTTGCTTGTAGCTGCTACAGTGTGGACTAACAGAGCTGACCTCACCTGGAAGTCATAGTCTGAGGTTCTTCGAATGACGCAAAGGTCTGAAGGGCCCGTCATGGCTCCTCCGTGGTATCACAGTCTCATTGCTGTTATAAAGTACCCTAGGAGGTCAGCATAGGGAAAGAAGGGTTTGCTTTGGTCATGGTTTGAGGGTGGGGTCTGTCATGACAGGAAAATGTAGAGAGAGTGGTTGTTGCTATGGGGACCAGAACCCAAGGTGCTGTTCATACTGCATCCATCCCCAACCAGAAGGCAGGGATGGAGTCAGTGCTCAGCTGGTTTCCTGCCTTGACCCTTTTTATTCAGTCTGGGATCCTGGCCTGGGGGACTGATCCCACTCCTATCCTGGGTGGGTCTTCCCACCTTAGCGATCCCTCTCTGGAAACACCCACCCAAACAGTCCAGTAGTCTGTCTCCGATGTGATTCTAACTCAAGTTGCTGATAAAGTTTAACTATCATAGTTATGACAGGGGTGATGCTCAACCTCCCAGATCACACACACCCCCGCCCCACACCCCTGCTTCCATGTTGAGAGTGGGCTGGGCCTAAAGACAGGTGCCAGTAAAGAACTTGGTACTGATGCCTGACACATGGCAAACACACCCAGAATGTGGGGTGTCATTCACCACAGAGAAAACACGGTGAAAATTAAGGGCTTTCTGAGTTGGGCTTTTATATTAACTGGTATTTGATGTGAGTTTCTGAGCAACTCTGTTTAATTGATTTAGAAGCCCTTCCAGGAACTGGCCACTGCCCAGAATCTAGGCATGCCATTTTGAGGTGATTGACAGAGATATCTGTGGTCATTTGTTTTTCAAAGGGCAAGCAAGCATTGCAATTTAGAAAAGCAGTTGACAAAATTGTTAGACTAAGTGATCCAGCCGCTGCCCTCACCTCAGGAGGTCCAGGGGACTAATTTTCTTTTCTTTGTTTCTTTTTAAAGACTTTGTATTGGTTCTTTGTGAATTTCACACCATGCACCCCAGTCCCACTCATCTCCTGTCCCTTCGTACTTGCCCTCCCCTCTGGCAACCTCTCCACCAAAATAAAATAAAATAGAAAACAAAACGTGTTGCCACGGAAGTTGTAGTGTGCCATAATGTCCCCCAGCACAGCCCTCTGTCCACACATCTTTGCTTGCAAATGTTCATTGCAATGAGTCATTGGTCGGGCTTGAGCCCTTGGGCTTCTGCTACCCTATCAATACCAGATCCTCACAGGGGCTCCTCTCAGATATCCTGTTGTTTCCCTGTGTCATGGAGATCCTGCAGCTTTGGATCTGCAAGAACGACCCTTTCATGTGCTCCAGCAGTTCATAGATGTTGGACTAGGCCAACTGAAAGCCCTGGATGCAGGCCTGAGTGGCAACTGAGCTGGTCATTCCGCCAGCTCTCCCACACCCACACCACCAGATGAGCTCTTCAGCATTGCCCCCCACCCCTGCTAGCTCACCCAGTGCTACAACCAGAAAGGGTCAGGGCCAGCTCTCCCAATGACCTCTGGACCAGCTTCTCCCAGCGCCACAGCGGGTGAGGGATGGGGCCAGCCCTGCACAGTTCTTGGACATCAACATGGTCCCAGGTCGAAGCCCAAGACTAGGGATGTCCACATAGCCTTTGGTGGTATTGAAAGGAAATAAAACTTGAGACCTGTGATTCATGTAATGTATGTCAAATAGCCCAAAGAGTTGTTTGTGAGCTTTGAAACCTGGGGCTGAGAACATAGCAGAACAGACCAGGACATGCCCGGGCAGGCCCGTCGCCTCCCTATCTCCCACCCCTCTGACCTAAGTTAAATGTTACAGGCTGCTGATGTTCAAATGGACCAATCATGTGAAACCGCGCCAATTCCTCCCCCAGCCCCACTCCTTTTTTATAAAAACCCCTAGCTTCCAAGCCTTGTGGTCGAATCCACTGTCTCCTGTGTGAGATACGTTTCGACCCGGAGCTCCGACATTAAAACCTCGTGTTGTTACATCAAGGTGTTGTGTTCTATTCGTGATTCTTGGGTGCATGCCGAATCAGGAGCTGAGTGGGGATTTCCCCACTAGGTTCTTTCATTATATGAGCCACGGACATGGACACAGACCCCTACTGCTGCATAGCCACAGACAGTGGCTCCCTCTTCGAGTGGGTCACGTGGTAGGCAGGCCTCTGGGCATCTCATCCACTCGCAGGAGAGGGTATCGGTGGTCATTTTGAAGAAACAGAGAGCATGGCTCTTTAGAGATGAACATCCCTGCGTTGTTTCTCTGGGAGAAACAAATAATATTGAGGTTGTTTTGACTAACAAGTGCAGGTTGCAAGCCCAGGGGAGGTGACAAACTAGTTCATTGCTGGAAGAGATCTTTGCAAAGCTGCCTTTACACAGCCACCCCCTTCCTGGCATCTGCTCTTTCTCTCTCTCTCTCTCCAAACATCAGAACTCCATCCATCTCCTTCCCAAAGCCAGATAACACCCAAAGCTCCCAGGAAAATAGGCTGTTTTTACTCAATGCCAAATGGTTTTCAAAGGTGTCTAAACAGGGGATAGGAAGATGATTCAGTTGGCAAAGCACTTGCTGTGCAAACATGACCTGAATTTGGATCCTCAGCACACATGCCAAAGTCACACATGGCAGTATGTACCTATGTCTTCACGGCTGGAGGAGCAGAGACGGATGTAGCCTGAGGCTCACCCACCAGTCAACCTAGCAGAAATAGTAAGCTCCAGGTTCAGTGAGAGACCCTGTCTCAGACAATAACATTGAGGAAGACACTCAGCCTTGTCCTCTTCCCTTTACGCACGTAGGCATGGGCCTGCACAGCTGCACACACACATGTACATCATATACATTCCGATAAGTAAACAAACAGTATGAGAGCAATAGAAGAATGCATCTGACTTTGACCCCTGGCCACACAGGTGCACACAAACATGAAGAAGAGACAGATTCTTCCCACATTCAGGGCCTGAGATCTGGTCTCATTTGTTACAAGGCTATCCTTATCTAACTGTTACACTCTCACTCAGCAACGCAGTCTGCAGCCTCTCTCTCTATCTGCTCCTCTCACTGAGGCTCAGGCTTCACATATTGTTTGGGTTTCCACCCTCACCACCTCCTTGAGTAACTTTGTTGCTCAAGGTAGTGTATAGTGAGCATTTGTTTTGTTTTGTGTGTTTTTTTTTTTTAACATAGAAATGTTATGTGAAAGTGCTTTTGTTTTAACCCTGGGTGTGGGATAAGGGGCTGCTTCAGATTGTCCACAGCAACAGACTATGATTTGCCTCATGCTCTGGCAGGGGCGTGATTTTGCCGTTAGCAGATAGGTTTTTTGTTTGTTTGTTTTGTTTTTGTTTTTTTTTAAGTGTGTGACATTTGAGATTCTGGGGAAGCTTCAGAAGCTACAAGAGAGCCTGAGAGAGGGGTAGAGGTTGTTGTTTGGAGATATCCTGATGGCGAAGATCAGATTTGCCCTAAGGAACCTGACACCCTTAATTAGCAGGAAATAGTCTGACAATATTGATGCCTCTTTCCCCTCTAGCCCTTCCTTCTAGAAGGGGTAAGGGTGGAGAAGAGTGGTAGAAATAGGAACCCATAAAGCAGCCCCAAGTTTGATTACAGTGGTGGTCAATGCTTCTCTTGGTCCTGCAGGCTTTCTTGGGAAGTAAGGAGCAGAAGGAAGCTCTCACTTAAGCTTGCCTCTCTCTCTTGCCTCTTGCCCTCTTGCTCCCTTCTCTCCCCATTCCCTTCCCCCTCTCTCTATGTGGTCATGGCCAGCCTCCACTTCTCTACTCTCTCCTTCCCTCTGCCTTTCTCTTCCTCTACTACCTTCTTAACTCCCCTCCCCATGCCCTAAATAAACTCTGTTCTATACTATACCAGTGTGTGTCTGGTTCGGATGTCTTGGCATGGGCCCACCAAGGCACCCCCTTTCCCCATACCTCACCACACCCCCATAGATAGTTCTTTATCTTTTTATAATCACAACAGTAATCATGACTTTTATTTGGGTGCCCATATTTCTTGCTACTACGGAAGGGCCAGCCCAGATTGAGACAGACAGTAGGGTCATCCATTTACAGCCAGCACCAAATTCTCTAACTGTGGAACCATGGCCTCCTCAGCTCTAGCTATCTGCCCTCCATGGCAGACATTTTCTGAATGAGTAAAACCCACAATCCACCCGCAGTTAATCCGATCCAAGTCTCCTTCAGGCTAGTCCCCCTTTATAGGGGGCATCACTGGAAGGCACTTTAATTCTTTCTCCCAGTGTGTGGTCGGTCATAAGTGTCCGGGCGCTGGTAGATTCTATTAGAGTCTAGAATATTAAATTCACCTGTGAATCCTGTATTGCGCTGCCTGGAAGTGTCAGGGGTGCCTCTGAGTATGGTGACAGTGTACAAGGACACAATAACCACCTAATTATTCCGTTACAAAAAGCTACCTTTCCCCTGAGGGTAAATATTGTTTACAGGGGTCTAACTTAGAGCCAGTGACAGTTATTTTAGGATTCAGAGTCTCTGAAGACCCAGCTAGCCAGAAATGCAACAGACCCAGATTCTCAAACAGAAGGGAGCCCTTGGCAGCTCCTAGCCTTGTGAGGTGTGGCACGAAGGGCCCTCGACCTCTGTCTGAGCAGGCTGAGTATGGCATGAGAAGGATTCCTGAGCTAACTCAGCAGACCAAGTTCTGGGATATAGCTATTCCCTCCTCTTTTTGTACAAGAGGCCTCAGATCATAAACATATTGATTTCCTATCAAGCAGACAAGCTGGGCCATGGCAGGAACAAGCTGCTAGGCAGAAAGGGGAGGCCTGGCTTGGTCCTGGGTTTTGCTGACTCATGGTAGAGGATGCTAATGCCAGACCTGGCAAGCCTTGAAGCCCACGGGCAGAAGACGCAAGGGCCTCTGCGTCTGTCCAGCAGCCCTGATGGGCACTTGAAACTGCTTTTGCTTTACAGGGAGCAACCAGCACAATGAAAGCACGGCCCTGCCTTAACTGAGAATCTAGCCGGCTTTGGGCATCTTGATATCAGTGTTTAGTATCCTGCTCCTCCATCCCAAAAGAGCCTTCAGTTGCAGTCTTAGACCCTCCATCACCTTGGGTTCAAGGACATCAGGCTGATTAACTGCTGGAAACAACAGGACCTGCTGGACAGAACCCCTCAGGTGAAGGCAATTATCCAATTCCAGGATGGCCCTACTGTGAGAGTCACCACACTCAGGGACTCCTCAAGCAATGGTGGTGATAACTTCTTGGGACCATATGCAAAATAGGGGCTGAGACAGTGACCCAGCAGCCCACACCCTGATCAGACAGTGTAAATACCTATACCTCTCTCTGACCCAAATTAGGCCTGAGGCTCATATCCTTAATCTTGTGTTCTGTGTCAATACCTGAGGATGGATGGAGGAATTCCTGGGCCCTATTATCTGCTTCTTTTCCCAGTGTGGCCACATTAAAGAAACCCCTCTGAATTCACCATTACCAGCTCTAATTAGCTTGCTAGAGAAGAGTGGCCCAGCCTAGTCTCTGGGATTCCATGAACCAGGCTTCTGCCCTGAAAACTCCAACAGTACCCTGGGACTCCAGGTCACCCCTGTGTGTAACACTGACTAGACTCTTGCTTCATGGCACTTAACTAGCTTACACCAGGTCCTGCATTGAGCTTTGTGAAACATCTTCTTGTGGCCAGTACTTCCCCTGAGCTGCCCACCTAAGTCTCAAGTTTTATCCTAGGTGATGACCTTGCCTGCGCAGAACTTGAACTTGGATCTGCTGCCAGTGTAAAACCTTCTGGAACTGAGATTACCCCTTAAATTCAGATATGTGGGCAATGCCAATCTTGAGCAAAGCCCTGAGCACTTATACTCCAAGATGGGTGGGTGCTACCTCATTCTGTTATCCAGATGGGCAAGCCAGAGGCAAATCTGGCCCAGGGCTCTCTACAGAAATCTCTCCCATGCCAGGGTCAGCATCCTCCACTTTAGCAGAGAGAGAGAGAGAGAGAGAGAGAGAGAGAGAGAGAGAGAGACCCTTGGTGCTCCTGTCAGATGAATGCAATCCCCAATTTTCCATTGGTTTGGTTGGTTGGTTTTGTTTCATTTCTTTTGGGTCTTCTGAAGTGGTTTGGACCATTGACCATCATGGTGGGAAAAGCCCACTGAGGCCAACCAAAGGAAGAACTGGGGGGGCTGGTGGCTTCAGGGGGTAAGTAGCTTGCCTGCTATCAGAGTGTATAAAGGGTGACCAAGCAGATTCTGTGCCCAGTGCTTAGGGTGACCTGACAGATCCATGCACGGTTAAAGATGCTGGAGACACCTGGAGCAAGCAGGTGATTTGTGCTGCTATAGTGGGGTGCTGCCTGCTCAGAGGTTTGCCTATGGAAGGAGGGCAGGATCTGGGGTCCAGCAAGCTCCAGATGGCTCCTGAAGAAAGAAGAAGGGTGTGGAGGAGAAGTGGGAAGGGAGGGAAGTAAAGGGAAAGGAAGAGGAGAGAGAGAGAGAGAGAGAGAGAGAGAGAGAGAGAGAGATCCAGGGTCTTCACTTAGGAGCTTGGGCCCAGTTCACTCATGCAGACACAGACAGATCAGCACACCCTGCTTTCACATAGCAGACATCTGTGTGAAAACAGACATGGTTTGCAATCCCCCTCCCAAAGGGCAGACTAGTAGGGGTGCATGCCCCTGGCTGCTGTGTCCCCCCCCCCACTGTTCCTCCCACCTCTCTGTTCTCTCTTCTGTCTCTCCTCTGACCCTCTCTTGCCATTTTTCTCTGCCCCCCTCTAGTCTTGCAGACTTTCTGCTTACCCCCTCCTCTTTTGTTTTTTTTGTGTGTTTGATTCCAGGCTCCCTCCCTCTGTCTCCTCCCTGCAGCAGGTGGCTCTTGGACCTCTCTCTGGGCACAGGCTTGCTTATTATCCTTCCTCTCAAACCATCTTTGCCCCCTGCCATCTCTGTCACTCTGTCCTTTCCATCCTGTCAGGACCCTGAGACCCTTTCCATCCTGTCAGGACCCACATCCCTGTGTCCCCTGTCCCCAGCTCCTACTCTGAAAAAGAGCTCCCGGAGGCCAGACAGCAGGTTGCAAAAACACCCAGGGCCTCATAACCTGAAGGGCAGGATTGATGAGAAAATAAATTCCTGATTAGTGTTTTAATTTTGAGGATCTTTGGAGGGGACCGAGCAGCAAGGGAGGCTACTGGAGAAAACCTGCATTATTAAAGCTACAAATCCTCCCTTCCAAGGGGCTGGAGAAGAACAAACAGGGCTTCCTGGGGAATGAGGATGTTGAGGCACAGGAGGGGAAGGCAGGAGAATGGATAGCCCCACCCCCTCCCCAACAGAGGCTTCTGGGAGGGGCAGGTTCCCTTGGTCCTGTTTTTCTCTTCTCTTCTCTTCTCTTCTCTTCTCTTCTCTTCTCTTCTCTTCTCTTCTCTTCTCTTCTCTTCTCTTCTCTTCTCTTCTCTTCTCTTCTCTTCTCTTCTCTTCTCTTCTCTTCCCTTCCCTTCCCTTCCCTTCCCTTCCCTTCCCTTCCCTTCCCTTCCCTTCCCTTCCCTTCCCTTCCCTTCCCTTCCCTTCCCTTCCCTTCCCTTCCTTTCTTCTCCTCTCCTCTCCTCTCCTCTCCTCTCCTCTCCTCTCCTCTCCTCTCCTCTCCTCTCCTCTCCTCTCCTCTCCTCTCTCTCCTCTCCTCTCCTCTCCTCTTCTTTTCCTTTCTTTCCTTTTCTTTTTGTTTGTGTTTGTTTGTTTGTTTGTTTGTTCCGAGACAGGGTTTCTCTGTGTAGCCCTGGCTGTCCTGGAACTCACTCTGTAGACCAGGCTGGCCTCGAACTCAGAAATTCACCTGCCTCTGCCTCCCAAGTGCTGGGATTAAAGGCATGTGCCACCATGCCCAGCTCCAGTCCTGTTTTCTTGCTTCTGGCTTCTTTTAGGCTTTGGCAACATTGTCTTCTGGGACAGAGAGATAGAAGAAGCCAGGTTGGTCCCACTCTCTCCACATTGGCAGATGCCCAGGGGATCATGAGAGTTTATCAGCCGTGGGCAATGGGTGAAATGGACGAGCCCAGGTGACAAACTGGCAGGACTGGATTTGGTCTTGTTTCTGCTCTGTGCCCCAACTTCCCCATGTGCTGGGTGGCGAGAAGCATCTTCTGCTCCAGGGATATGTGAGGATGACATGAGCTAGCACATGTGTCAAATACAGCTGTCTGCTTGCCCATCGCACACATAATTCCCTTCTCTATACTCCCCAGGGTGGGCAGAGACAAGGCCGTTTGGCTGTGCCTAGGTTTTCACATGGGCACTTGTGCAGCATCTGAGCTGAGATCCTCAGACTTACACAGCAAGTGTCCTTATCCACTGGCTGTCTCCCAGCCTCTGCTTCAAACATTTTGAGGAGCCTCCACATTGATCCCACCCCCATATCAGCTTTGTTCTTCTTTACAGATGGCCTGAGACCTAAGCCCCTGCCTAGAGATCACAAAACCCCAAAAGAAATAGAGGGAGACTGAGTATAGGTCTGGCCTGGGTCTTCAACAGGCTCTCTACAGGAAGTGTACAGATTAACCTTCTGTTGGAAGGCCTTTCCGGGAAAGGCAGCCAGGTGCCGGGCTGGAAAATGTGGGTCCAGCTCATGAACAGGTCTGGAAGTCCCTTGGGATGAAGGCTAGTGAACGGTGTCACCAGGCAGAGGTCCTTGCATCCAGAGTCCTGAATAGGCCTGGCCTCCCATGGCATATCACTGGGCAATAGGTCTCACTTGATTCCTGCATAAACCCTGAGAAACCCCGTCCTGAGGTCTATTTTTAGAAAGAGCTGGAGTCAACCCCAACTCTGCAAGTTCACGGGCTCATGGCCCTCTCGTTTCCTCATGGAGTACATTCCTCTTAGTTAACCTTAATTGTTAAAAATTATGTTTAAGCCGGGCCCTTTCTCCAGTAGCTCCAGGGCAGGGGTCCAGGAAAGGGATAGTACATCCTGGAATGGGTTAAGGGGTCTGGTTGATTCAGCTTGACTTTGCTGCTTCCCTTGGGAACTTGTCTATAGCCTGGCTCCATCCTGGGCGTCAGGAGACACTTGGCTCTAGTAGTCTCTCAGCTAGTGTAGAGAGCTGAGTGGACAGGGTGGAGGAGAAGCCTATTGCTTGTGTTCTAAGGTGTCCATGGTTGCCTTGGGCCACCTGACCTTGGGAAATGACCATGGGAGATGACTCCCCCTTTCTGTGTCTCCATTTCCTGCTCTGCAAAGTAGGGATATAAATATACACCCCCCCCAACCACTCTAAGTTCAAGGTCAGCCTGGACTGCATAATGAGATCCTAGCTCAAAGAAGCAACATACGGTAAAACATTTCTCTTGGGGAGCCATCCAGGATGGCCTACACACCCAGGGGTACCTTGCCACACCTGCTGCACTGGCTGTCCGTTGTCCATCCTGTTGTTCAGGGTCTTCTAGATATGATTGTGGCCACCACTTGGTGCCTCTCTGGCCTCACCCTGGCCATTAGTCACCCTTGCCTCAACCCCTCACACCACCAAAGCCACCAATCACTCAGCAGTGCCCACACCCTGTGAACTGTGCCCAGGAGCTCCAGCAGTCCTCCTGCTTCGCCCTCAAGTCAGCACAGTCACCCCACTTGTATTAGAGGAAACTGAGGCTCAGTTCCTGTTCTGAGGATTCCTTCTCTGGGAAGTGGATGAAAACACTATCCACCCCTCCTCCTGAGGTCCCAGTGACAAATCATAGCTCACTCCGGGGAACCAGTGAGTTTATTGAGCTTAGAGAGCATGGGTGAAGGCTTCTGACAAGAGCAGGAGGACCCCCAAGTCAGCCACACTGGAAAGTCTTCATTTGCCCTGTATGGATGATGGCTTCCCCCAGTCACATAATGGAATCCACTCCCCTTATTCTTCCCCAGCCATTATTTGAGTTCATTCTGAAGTCCCCTGCTGTGACAGATTGTCTGTGCTCGGCCCAGGAACTGACACTATTAGGTGTGGCCCTGTTGGAGTAGATGTGTCACTGTGGGTTTGAGCTTTAAGACTCTCATCCTAGCCTGGAAGTCAGATTTCTCCTAGCGGCCTCCAGATAAAGATGTAGAACTCTCAGCTCCTCCTGTACCATGCCTGCCTGGATGCCGCCATGTTCCCACTTTGATGATAATGGACTGAACCTCTGAACCTGTAAGCCAGCCCCAATTACATGTCATCGTTATAAGAATTGCCTTGGTCATGGTATCTGCTCACAGCAGTAAAACCCTAACTAAGACACCTGCCAGGAGTAGGTTAGAGAAAATTGCATCCTAATGGCTGGATACTCAGATGAGGGTCCAATGACCTTCCCTGCCCCTCATTCTGGAAAGAAATACCAAGTTCACAGCTCCATTGGGCTCAGAAGTAGGCATGCCTGATTTCATTAAGATGGCCACAGTTTGGTGGGAGAGCCCCTTACAGCAGTTTCCATGAGTGATTGTCTGAGGTCATTCATTGCATGGAAAGTGTGCAGGGACTTAAACCTATGTGTACTGTGAGGGAGGTACAAGTAGGTGACCAGGGACTCTGGAAGCAGAGCAGGGAAGAGACAGAAGAAATGGTTGGGGGGGGGGGGGGAGGATGGAGCCTGGAGTGGAAACCCAGATCCTAGAAAATCCAACCTGCTTTCTGTTGATGTCTGTGGCAGGAAGACCCCAGCTATTTTGGTAAAAGGTCCCGAGCCCATAAATTAATTATCTAGTTCAGTCTCTAGATGTGTTGATGAGAAGAAAAACCTGCAGTTTCTGGACAGTAGCTCTCTGTGTGTCCTCCGGGAGGTAGCTCAACCTCTCTGTGCCTTAGTTTCCTCACCTATAATATGGAAGAACCTTGCAAGGCTAGATTAAGTATCAGATGGAGGTCTCTGCATACAGCTGACGTGACCTGATTTGAGCTCCTGTGTGCTGTCTGCAGTCCAGCTCCCATCCATCCACACAGCCATTTCCTGGACTGAGAAAGATCTCAGCAGCACTTCCGGCTCTAGTGGATGACCTCAGGCCAAGCTAGCCCTTCTGGAAAAGAGCCACAGGAATGTGGCCAGGAATCACTTGGGAGTTTCAGAGTGTTTCTGCAGGGTGTGGTCCCTGAAAGTGGGAGCTGCTCCAGGGAGGACAGGGCCTCGAGGAAGAGCTAGGAAGGAAGCAGAGGCCGGAAGCAGGAAGGCCTGGCTGCTGCTGTGCCTGCCACTGCTGCAGCCCAGTGTCCTGGGGTGACCGTGGGTGGCTGTGGACAGGCTGCAGCCTCTCTGGCTATCTCTGACCTCTTTAGGAACAGTTCGTAGAATCCCCAGGAAAACTCAGTTCTGAGCATGCACCGGCACACACCCGGAGTTTCCTGTGTTTACAACTCTAGAGGTAATTTTCCAATGCCAAAGGAGAAAGCACCGAAGCCCACTTGGACTGGGACCGCACCTCTACCCTCGGAGGCTGGCGACCTCCCACATCTTCTTTGACCCCAGTTTCTGCTTCTTTAAAATGGGCCCAGGCAGCATCCACTCTCCAGGATGATGAGGTGGGTAGAGGGCTCTAAGTGGCTAGGGCTTAAGGAATGTGAGTCCCACTGCCTCCTCCTCCCACCTTCCTCACTAAAAGAAAATCAAGTGAGAGGGGAGGGGAGCCTGGAGGAAGAGAAGGAATCAGGGATGGAGGGAAGACAGGGAGGGAGAAGAGATGGAGGGAGGAGTAGGGGGGAGGGGAAGAGGGAGGAGAGATTGCTTAAGGTCCTGGGACTTGTCAGCAGGAGGCATAGGAGGAGACTTGGAGCTGGCTCATCCCAGGTGTGAGACCACACTCTCCTTCCTCTCTCTATCCTTACAGGACAAGTCCCAGAGACTCTGGAAGAGGAAGGGGGAGGAGACCTAGAGCTGCCCTGACATGCTCAGTCCCCTTTTCTGCTTTGTAAATGCTTTGGTAATTTTATACATGGATCAATGCATTTAGATCACACACCCCACTCAGTCCCCACTCTCCAACTCCTCCAGGGTTCCTCCACTTCTCCTAACTTCATGTTCCTTCTTCCTTTCCCCTCCTTTCCTCTTCCTTCCCCCCTTCCCCTCTCCTTATACCCACCGTTGTTCCTCCTTTTCAATGAGTTCAATGAGTACTTCTTGTATGCGCACAGGCGTGGGGCCATCTGCTGGAGCAGGGACAACCTACCAGTGACCACACCACCCCACCCTTCAGCCTACAGTAGCTCCCAGTCAGGAGTGGGGGTCGGGGTGGGGGTGGGGGCTGAGCCCCTCCCCATCCATGCTTGATCCTGTGTGGATCTTGTGCCAATCATCACAGCTACTGTGAGTGCATGAGTCCAGCAGCTCTGTCGTGGCTGGAAGATGCTCCTTCACAGCAGGCCCCACAGTCCTCTGGCTCTTACAATCTTTCTGTCTTCTACTCCATGGGTTTTGAACCTTAGAGGGTGGTAGGAAGGGATTTCCTTTCCCCTCTTCTTAGGCCCATCCTCTCTCTCCCCTCCCCTCCCCTCCCCTCCCCTCCCGTCCCCCTCCTTTCTCTCTCTTCTCTCTCTCCCTCTCCCTCTCATCCCCACTCATCCCCACCCACTCAATCACATATGCCTCTGAATGGGGTCTGACTTGGAGTGAATCCCCAAGTACAAGTGACCTAACCTCAGCCCTCCTGCCGGTGCTGGCAACTCTTCATCTTTCCTTACAACTCCTCAGATTAACCCAGGCCCTCAGACACAGTAGTAGCTCATTGGAGAGTCTCTAGGCTTCCCAGGGTGTGGTGTCAACCCCACTCTCCACACACATGTGAGAACAAAAAGAGAGGCTGAGGCTGCCTTCCTCAGGGCTCTAAACTGACAATAAGCCCCAAATACTCCCCATAGGATTAGCAATTATTACCTAATCTCCAGGGAGCAAACTAAACACAAGGAAATGGAAACATCCCTGTAGAGCCTTCTTTCTGGCTGCTGCGGGGAGCTGAGCCCTCAGCAGTGAACGCCAGGTGCGTGCTCCAACTAGCAGGGAAGGATTATGGGACCAGGGAGACATTCGCTGGTGTCTCAAGCTATTTTCCTCATTTATTTTAATTAATAAGTTAGCTGTGTGTGTGGTATATGTGTGTTCACATGGGGGTGCAGGTGCACACAGCTGTGTACTTACACTTGAAGGCGAGAGGAGGACATCAGGTGTCCAGGACATCAGGTGTCTTCCTCCCTTGAGAAAGGGGCTGTCACCATGGTTTTTTAAGCCAGGATGTTGGCTGTCACATCGCAGAGATCCTCCTGTTACTTCCCTGCCACTTCCAGCCTCCCCCCATTACATAGCCTGCACAGTGAAGGTCAAGGCACTTGAATTTTGTGGGAGGTTGCATTAGATGCACAGAGCAGCTACCATCGACACAGTTAGGATGGCTTCAGGAGGACACATGGCCAAGAAGGGGCAGGGCTGGGAAATGTTATTCTATCTGACTCTGAAGCTCCTGTCTGGACCCCTGGTCTGGTGGCTGGGCCACACACACACACACACACACACACACACACACACACTGCTACTTTGTTTTGTAAAGCACATTAATGCTTTGACCATGGAACTCTCTAACATTGACCTCCAGTGAGTGGGAATCTCAGACTTGTTCCAAGACCCATGATGACCCAGGCAGACCTAGCTTGGTCACAGTTCCAATTCTTCTTTTAAAAAGATATTTTCTTTATTTACATTTCAAATTCTATTCCCTTCCTTCATTTCCCCTCTGAAAACCCCCTATTCCATCCCCCTCCCCCTGCTCACCAGCCCATCCACTCCTGCTTCCCTTTCTGGCATTCTCCTACACTAGGGCATCGAGCCTTCACAAGACCAAGGGCCTCTCCTCCCATGGATGTCCCACAAGGTCATCCTCTGCTACATATGCAGTTGAAGCCTTGAGTCTCTCCTTGTGTACTCTTTGATTGGTGGTTTAGTCCCTGGGAGCTCTGGGAGTCCTGGTTAGTTCATATTGCTGTTCCTCTTATGGCGCTGCAAACCCTTTCAGCTCCTTGTGTCCATGCTCTAACTCCTCCATTGGGGACCCTGTGCTCAGTCCAATGGATGGTTGTGAGCATCCACTTCTGTATTTGTCAGGCAGTGGCAGAGCCTCTCAGGAGACAGCTATATCAGGCTCCTGTCAGCAAGCACTTGTTAGCATCCACAATAGTGTCTGGGTTTGGTAACTGTATATGGGATGGATCCCCATGTGGGACAGTCACTGGATGGCCTTTCCTTCAGTTTCTGCTCCAAATTTTGTGTCTGTATCACCTCCCATTGATTCCCTTTCTAAGAAGGACCAAAGTATCAACACTGTGGTCTTCCTTCTTCTTGAGCTTCAGGTGGTCTGTGAATTGTATCTTGGGTATTCTGCACTTCTGGGCTAATATTCACTTATCAGTGAGTGCATACCATGTGTGTTCTTTTGTGATTAGGTCACTTCACTCAGGATGATATTTTCTAGTTCCATCCATTTGCCTAAGAAATTCATGAATTCATCGTTTTTAATAGCTGAGTAGTACTCCATTGTGTAAATAATGTACCACATTTCTGTATTCATTCCTCTGTTGAAGGACTTCTGGGTTCTTTCCAGCTTCTGGCTATTATAAATTGGAGGAACATAGTGGAGTATGTGTCCTTATTACAAGTTGGAGCATCTTTTGGGTATATGCCCAGGAATGGTATATCTGGGCCCTCAGGTAATACTATGTCCAATTTTCTGAGGAACCACCAAACTGATTACCAGAGTGGTTGTACCAGCTTGAAATACCACCAGCAATGGAGGAGTGTTCCTCTTTCTCCACATCCTCACCAGCATCTGCTGTCGCCTGTGTTTTTGATCTTAGCCATTTTGACTTGTGTGAGGTGGAATATCAGGGTTGTTTTGATATGCATTTCCCTGATAGTTAAGGATGTTGAACATTTCTTTAGGTGCTTTTCAGCCATTCGATATTCCTCAGTTGAGAAATCTTTGTTTAGCTCTGCACCCTATTTTTAATAGGGTTATTTGGTTCTCTGGAGTCTAACTTCTTGAACTTTTATATATATATATATATATATATATATATATATATATATCTTGGATGTTAGCCCTCTATCGGTTGTAGAGTTGGTAAAGATCTTTTCCCAATCTGTTGGTTGCTGTTTTGCCCTATTGACAGTGTCCTTTGCCTTACAGAAACTTTGCCATTTTATGAGGTCCCATTTGTCAATTCTTGATCTTAGAGCATAAGCTATTGGTGATCTGATCAGGAAAATTTCCCCTGTGCCCATGCGCTCGAGGCTCTTCCTTCCTTTCTTTTCTATTCGTTTCAGTGTATCTAGTTTTATGTGGAGGTCCTTGATCTACTTGGACTTGAGCTATGTACAAGGACATAAGAACGGATTGATTGGCATTTGTCTACATGCTAACTGCCAGTTGAACCAGCACCATTTGTTGAAAATGTTGTCTTTTTTCCTCTAGATTGTTTTAGTTCCTTTGTCAAAGATCAAGTGACCATAGGTGTGTGGGTTCATTTCTGGGTTTTCAATTCTATTCCATTGATCTACCTGCCTGCCACAGTACCATCAGGCATAGTGATTCCACCAGAAGTTCTTTTATTGTTGAGAATAGTTTTCACTATCCTGGGTTTTTGCTTGTTTGTTTGTTTGTTTGTTTGTTTGTTTTTGTTATTCCAGATGAATTTGGAAATTGTTCTTTCTAACTCTATGAAGAATTGAGTTGGAATTTTGATGGGGTTTTCATTGAATCTGTATTGCTTTCAGCAAGATGGCCAGTTTATATCCTACCAATCCATGAGCATGGGAGATCTCTCCATCTTCTGAGATCTTCTTTGATTTCTTTCTTCAGAGACTTGAAGTTCTTGTCATATAGATCTTTCACTTGCTTAGAGTCACACCAAGATATTTTATATTATTTGTGACTATTGTGAAAGGTGTTGTTTCCCTAATTTCTTTCTCAGCCTGTTTATCCTCTGGGTAGAGGAAGGCCACTGATTTGTTTGAGTTAATTTTAAATCCAGCCACTTTGCTGAAGTTGTTCATCAGGTTTAGGAGTTCTCTGATGGAATTTTTTGGTTACTTAAGTATACTATCATATCATCTGCAAATAGTGATAATTTGACTTATTTCTTTCCAATTTGTATTCCTTTGATCTCCTTTTGCTGTCTAATTGCTCTGGCTAGGACTTCAAGTACTATATTGAACTGGTAGGGAGAGGGTGGCACAGTTCCAATTCTTACAGGCCTCATTGCTCACTGGCTGAGGCTTGGGTGCCAGATCAAGTAAGTACAAACAGGAGTCAGGAAAGTCTAGCCCCAGCTCTGCCTCTATTTAGCTCTGGCCTTTAGGGAGAGGAGAGAGCTAAGAACTCCATCCCTGAGATGCAGTGAGTGCCACAGATGCGCTGGGCCCTCCCCATGTTTGCACAAGCTTTTAGAATCTGAAGCATTTCCCCAACAGGCTTCATGTGGGAACACTGGCAGGCTGCCTGTCTAAACAACATCTAGGCTCCTTCCCTGACTCCAGCCATGAGCCTGTGTAGCTGTCAGCTATTGCCACTGGCAATGCTGCAAAACAAATCTTCCCCCACATTAGCCACTCACAGTCCCAGAAATTCAGCCACACATTGCTGTACCTTCAGGTGACTGACCGTGGTGCCTCCAGCCCTGAGCTCATGGGCAGGTTCAGCCTGCACCTCTGTGGGAGGCTGCAGGTCACACTTGGGTTTACTATACAGGATGATGAAGGATAGTTGGAGGACATCATCCTGCACAGCAGCTGCTCCGGGAAAGCATATGTTCTCATCACAGTGTCCGGGACCAGCTCTGTCCGTACTAATAGACCCCTTCCCAGGTTCTGTCCTTCTGCTCAATGCCAAGCCCATTGGCAGAAGTGCAGGAGCCTCATTCTTTCCCATCCACGTAAGGAAGGTGAGCATTGGTGAGCCACAAAGGAGTGGAACACAGCAGGAAGAACCCAGCTTTAATATGCAAATAGAAGTGGCCCATTTGAGTTATTACTGACTCAGGTCTCCATTGCCAGTCCTGAGTTTGAATGCTGCAGTGATTGACAGAGTCTCAGGTTGTGACAGGAGCTCTTATAGGTAATCAGAGCATGGGAGTTGATTTCTTGACATTTGATAAGCCCAAGTCCTCTTGGCACCTGCCTCTGTAAGGCTCCTCCTGTGGAGGCTGGTAGCCCAGGCCTGCCCTCCCTCCCCACCCTCTTCTGGATGGCTGGAGCTGTGGAGTGTGGGCAGACAGGGCTGCACTGTCTCACCCAGCTGTTGCCATTGCAGCTAACACACCTCTCCACAAGAAGAGAAGCAGAGAGGTTGTCTGCCTTGTGGAAAATGGTTGCCTCATACCCAAGCGGTAGCTTACCATGGACAGCCAGCTGTTCCTAACATGGAGACAAAGGTGGCATGCGTGTGACTGTGGGCAGTGTAAGGGCTGGAGGGTGGTGGTGGCAGGAGACAGAGCTGGGCTGGGCCAGTACAGTTTGTGAGGTCAAAGTAACTTCCTCTCTGGCCTCAGATTCCCTCCCTGTCTATGGTGTGAGTGAGGGGCTCTGGAAGATCTTTCTTTTAAGCAAAGCCTCTTTGGTCCAAAGACTAGATTCTTAGGCCTGGTGTGACTCAGTTAGTGAAGTCTGTGTACCTAGAATCCTGGCTTTGATCCCCTGCACTTCATAAAGACAGGTGGAGCGATAATCACTGCATTCAGGAGGATCAGAAGTTCAGGGACATCCTAGGCTATCTGGTGAATTCAAGGCTAGCCTGGGATAAATTAAACTGTCACAAACATAAAGAAGTGAGAGCAAAAAAAAAAAAAATCAAAACTTCTCAGCCCTTTCCTTCTTTCTGATCCCTTCTCTCCAGGTGCCAGTGTATGCTATGACCCTCTCCTTTCTGTCAGTGTGTGCTCTTCCTTAGCTCCAGGATTGCTGTACTAGAGGTGGGTTCCAGGCAGGGCAGGCAAGGCCCTCACTCCAAGTATCTCTATACATGAGCAAGTGACGCTCCCAGATGCAGGCTCCAGTGGCCTCCCGCTAAGGCCCTGGGGAAAGGAGAGACTTTTCAAGAAAAAGGTCACCCAGTAGTTTCCAGACAGAGGCTGTCCTTCTACCCCACATTCAGCTTCATGTGCTCTCTGGTGCTCCACACACCCCCCCCCCCCCCCCGCCAGGTAGCTCAAATGTCTACAGACAGAGGAGCCCTCTCTCTCTGGATACTGGCAGCCTACTCTTTGACAAAGGTTCACACTAGAAAAGCATTTCCAGGCAGGGATATGAAGAAGGCGGACTCCATCTTCCCCACCGCCCACCGCCTCAGCTCACCCTTAGTTCCTCATCTCTGAGTGTTCCTACCCTTTGTTTAAACCTCCTTCCAGGTTGGTCCACTGAGTTCAGAGATCAGTGTTGTAACCTGGTTCCTGCATCCAAATTGCCTCCCTCAGCCCCAGACCTGCAGACAGGTGGTTAAAACAATTGGAGACACATACCCGCAGCTTGGAAAAACCAAGAGAAAGAAGCAGTTGCCAGAAACTTCAGAGACCTATGATACATAGAAAGGGATACCTGGAGGAGCTGTGCCTTTAGCAGAGAGACCCAGCCCGTTAGAGCCCACCCGGAGGCTAATGGAAGGCGTCACAGTTCCCAAGCCAGTGAGGGATGTGCAAATCTGTGCAGCACTGGTGTGTACAGAGACCACGGGTGCATTCACACAGGTGGAAGCCGTTCTGATTGCCAGGACACTGAGGCAAACAATGTGCTTGGTCAACTCAGCTACAGAGTGTGAGGCCTGCTCAGAAGCAGGCTTGGAGGCAGGGTAGCCTGGGCTCTGAAAGCAGTGCTTCCCTCCTCCCTAAAGGAAGAATGTGTGATGCAAAGGAAGGAAGGAAGGAAGGAAGAAAGGAGGGAGGGAGGGCGGGAGGGAGGAAAGGAAGGAGGGAAGGAGGGAGGGAGGGAAGGAAGGAAGGAGGGAAGGAAGGAAGGAGGGAAGGAGGGAGGGAGGGAAGGAAGGAAGGAGGGAGGGAGGAAGGAAGGAAGGAAGGAAGGAAGGTAGGTTAGGCCTGGAGGTGGAAGCCCTATGACACTTGATGCCCTTGGGGATGTCACTGTGTGCTCTGCATAGTCTCTAACTCCCATAGGCAGCTCCAGCCTCCGCCTTCTGGATCCCTGGCAGCTGCTGGTCTTCCCAGTGGGAGGCTGGGAGCCCGAGGCCTGCAGGGAGCCCAGACAGCTGCTGACACCAGACCTCAGGGTGGAGGTAGAACATCTCAAACGTCTCTCAAAGGTCCAGGGAAGCTGTTTATTCCAGCTTCCTGCCAGGATGGAGGGTTCGATCACAGTCCCCTCTTCTCTGAATTTAACCAGCTAAGCACATTCTCAAACCCCTCCCCATGCATGGCTCCTCCTGACTTGGTTGGGCAGCCAGGTCTCTCAGCGAAGCTTGGAAATGGACAGAGAGCCCTGAAGGGACCTATGGCTTCTGTACCCTCCGCAGCTGGGGGCCCAGTCTTGTCTCCAAAGGAGCCTTGCAGAAAGGAGCTGGGGAGTCCAACACTCTGCCATTGGTGCTTCCTCGGCATCCTTTGTCATGGCCTGCATAGCTAGTGGCATGGGAACTTCTCAGTCATTGAGCAAGGCTCACCCTTTGCCTGCCTGTGTGTTTGAGAGTCGCCATTGTCCAGGGCCATAAATCAACCTCTTTAATTATCATCCGTGACACATTTTGGCAGGAAGTGGACTTGGTTCTGCTGAGGATGGAGTGAAGGGTCAACTGCAAATATGCTTAAAACAGTGCCCTGCCCTGAGGATCAGAGGTCACGCTGAGTAACATCCTGTGAGTGACAAAGACTGGGAGGAGTTACTGTCACACACAGGACTCTGGCATGGGTGGCACTAGAGCATTAAATGCACCAGCTACAAAGAAGAGGGAAACCAGCCTGAAGGACAAGTGGGTGCTTTCTCCCCAGTTCCTCTCCTCCACTCCCTTCCTCCCTTGTCTCCTTCCTTCTTTCCTTCATTACTAACTTTCTCACTTCTTCTGCCCCCTTCTTCCCTCCCCATTCCCTCCACCCCACTTCCTTTCTCTGGTAAAGAACCCTGCCCTAAATGTTTTTGTATGGCTGTCCCCCTCTTAATATTCAGAAGCTTCGACATGCCAGACTCGTGATTGGGCTCAGCCATAGCCTGGCTGTGTCCCTGGAAGCTTCCAGTCTGCCTGACACATCTGGCATTTTGGTGAGGACCGATACTGACCACAAACGGCTGAAGTTTGTTTGGTCTTGGCTCAGAGTAGGGAGGGAGGGAGGGAGGGAGGTTATAAGTGGATGTCTATTGTTGACATGGGCACAGCCACGTCAGGGACACTAATGTCTTAGTCCCGTGGGAGTGACCAAGCCTTCTTTGAGTGAGGCTCAGAGGGACAGCAAAACCTCCCTTGGGTCCAAGTACAGATGTCGACTGTGTGCCAGAAATGCTTACAGTAGATTTCTCCCCGTGGCCTGAAGACTGTTCCTACTGTGATTTAGTGAGCCCCAACCCCTTGTTCAGCTGTATATAATAACCCTGCTTCCATGTTTAGCTGTATGTAATAACCCCAACTCCTTGCTTATCTGTATGCAGCAACCCTGCCTCCCTGTTCAGCTGTAGATAATAAATGCCCTGAGCATGGCTTCTCCAGCACAGAGCCCAGCCCGTTCAATCCCAGCTTTCCACACATGTGTCTCTGCTTCTGTCCTTTCTTCATTCCCTCCCCACACCAGTCAGGACTGTTTCGGAAGCCCTGCTGAGTGTAGCGGTTGAGCCTCAGAGAATACCTCCTCTGGCCTTGCTTGTTCTTGGAAACACTAAGCAACCTGCACCAGGATCTTTCCTTCACAAACTCACCAGCCCTGAGCCATGAACCATGTTAGTCCTTGAAGTCCCCATGCTACTCACCTTTGTCATATCAGACCAGTAACTGCACGGTAAGGACCAGCAGCCTGCAAAAGTGACCTGACATTGTCCAACATGAGTCACCTGAATCAATTTGTATGGCCCTTCCAGACCTCCCTACAGAAGCCACAGTGTCCTCCCTCTCTTCACCCTCCCTCTGATCCACCAGGGGAGGGCATAGCGTAGATGAACCTGCATGGCTGAGCAACTTCCTTTAGAAGTCAGTTTCAGGAGGAAGTGAACTCAGCGGACTTCCTGTGGCCTGAGCTGGTGTGAAGGACACAGGATGTTAGGAGAGGTCCTTTGAGGTAAGATACAGTATCTGAAATATTTGCTGAGTTCATTCATTCACTCATTTATTCACTCATTGACTCATTCATCTATGTAATTTATCCATCATTCATCTATTCATTTATTCACTCGTTCACTCATTTACTCATTCATACATTCATACATTCATCCACCTCACTTATCCACTCACTCATCTATTCATTAATTCATTCACTCATTTAATCATTTACTCATTCATACATTCACTTATTCATTTATCCATCCATTTATCTGTTCATTCATTCATTCATTCACTCACTCACTTACTCATTCATTCACTCAGTCATTATGTTTTGTATGTCTATCACATTCTGTAGCATCTTGGTTCTCTATCCCTGAGGAGTTTAGAATCAGTCAGCAGAGATGTCCTATAAATGAACAAGGAAATAACGAACTGTCGTTGAGTGACAGTATCAGGTAGTGGGAGCAGGAAGATAAGGAAACAGGTCAGGCAAACCAAAAAGGCTCTGTGCCAGAGGAAGACACGGCAGGACATCCAGGGGAGGCTTTTCCGTGTGGTGACATGAACACCTGAGTGGGGTGGCTGTGGGGTGCTGGAGGTACTCTGGCAGAGAAAACTGCAGGTGCAAAGGCCATGCGTCCAGTGCGGTAGGAGCCTGTGTGGTTTGCGGCAGAGCAGCAGAGAGGCTGTGGCCACAGTGCTGAAAGCGGGTTGGGGGGAAGGGTAGAGGAGGAGGAGGCCCATGTGTGGTCCCCTGGAACAGAGGGAAGTTCAGGATACAAGATGATCTGCATGGAGAGATCTGGAGATGGTGAGGATGAAGAAAGGGGCATGGCTGAATAGTCAAACTGGTACTTGAATATGATTCATTGTCAGCTTTATGGAGAAGCTGTGCCAAGTGTCACATAAAGATGGCTAGCCAAGGGCCAGAGTCCCTTAGGCATAGAGTACACGGCTTGGCAATAGAGCTGGTTCTTGCATGCTTGTAATGAATTCCATCCCCCGTTCACACTTGCAGCTCTCTGTGTCTCTCTGTCTCTGTTTTTGTATGTGTGTGTGTGTTGATGTGTGTGTATGTGTGTGTGTGTGTGTGTTGATGTGTGTGTGTGTGTGCTCATGAGAATGTGGAGATCAATCTCAAGTTTATCAACCTTCAAGAGCCAGGAACCTTTTCTTTTTTATTTATTTAAAGACAGGATCTCTCACTGACCTGAAACTGGCCCAGTAGGCTGGGGTGGCTGGCCAGTGAGCCCCAGGGATCTGCCTGTCTCTATCTCCCCATCACTGAGATTACAAGTATGAGATACCACATATTTTTTTACACAATGGGGTTTGGCTATGGAACTCAGGCTTGCTAAGTTAATGTAAATCCCACACCAGTTTCCTTGGGTACATCCCAGAGCAATCACCTGGCAGAGTGGCATTCTCTCTCCACTTCACAGATAAACAAATCAAGATCTAGAGACACTCATTTATCCACTCACAGTCACATAGCAAGTTGAACGTAAGGGATCAGAGTCCGAAGACCGGCAACTGTAGCAAAGGGCTCACCTACCACCACAGTCCAAGTCATAGAGGTAACAGATGCTCTTAGAGTGGAGGTCCTAAGAGAAAATGTTCACGACAGCAGGGAGCACTAGGGAGGACTGTGGGGACCAGGCTGAGCACTGCCGGTGGCTGGTGCTGGCTCCTGCAGGAGCATCAGGGGCAGGAGTGGGATGCAAGCAAGGGCTGTTCTGAGGCGATCTTGACCATAGAATAAACCTCAAAGTTTTAGCTAACCGCTGCTGGAGCCACTGAGGGAGTCTGGGTAGAGGAGAGACTGGGGAGGGGGAGTGGGCAGTGACAGGCAGGAGCTGGTAAAGCACATGGCTAAGGTAGGGACACGGGATAGGTGTGTGCTCCCTAGGGGAGACAAGTGCTGGTTTCCACAGTGACAGCTTGGTGGGGGGCACTGGCTGGTTATACATTCTGTCATGCTATGTCACCTTACCCTGATCCAGCCTTCCCTCTTCTTCTCTCCCTCTTCCTTCCTTCTTTTTATTTTATACAAACATTTAAAAATATTTATTTAATGTATGTGGGTGCTTTGCTTGGATGTGTAGCCGTGTGTGTGTGTGTGTGTGTGTATGTGTGTGTGTGTGTGTGTGTGTGTGTGTGTGTGTTTATGTATGCTCATACCTAACTGTTACGGCACACAGGTGGAGGTCAGAGGACAATCTGTGGGGGTTCATCTCTTCTCACACCATGTGGATTCTGGGCATTGGAATCGGATGGCCAGGCTTAGCTGCAAGTGCCTGCCTCTGACCCACCTTGCTGGCTCTTTCTGTTTCCTTTTCTAGACAGAGTCTCACTCTGCAGGCCGGTGAGAAACTCAAGGTCCCCTTTCCTCAGTGGGTTTGCAGGCTGTACCATTGGCCTGGTCCTGCTGTCTCTCAGAATCTCCTCTCAAGCACATTTGTCTTGCTTTCTTGAGGTTAGGATCTTAGGAGTAGAAGAGAGCAATCCAGTTTGGATGAGTCACTTAATTGTCTGTACCTCAGTTTCCTCTTCTGAGAATAGGAAAGTTAATGAGTTAATAATAGAGATTAGCGTTTGTTCTGCATGGATGCAAGGAGCGCAGCATCTCACACTTGTGCATTCTTAGCAAGTGTCTGCCAAGATCACTTCAAAGCAGATGGGGGAGATGGGTAGGAGGCTGGTGCTGGTGAGGAGGGAGCAGAGGACAGATGCGAGCGCTGGCCGGGAGCAGGAACGGCACAGCCAGGCTCAGAGCCTGGGAAGAGCCCGAAGGGAAGAATGTCATTGACTGCTGGGTGGAGGAGCAGGGTTTGAGGAGAGAGTCTAGTTTTAGAGTCAGGGCATGTTTAGGTGCCAGACAGCATGTGCAGAGCTGAGAGAGACAAACATGGCTGCTACCGGGCTTGGAAGCTGTCTGGAAGGAGGAGGAGGTTGCTGCTGTGGGAAGTAAAGAGGGAGGTTGTGTAGGTCAAAAGGAGGTGAAGGTGTAGGGGATGGACCTGTGAGGTGAGTGCTCCAGAGAATCAGAGCAAGAAGAAAGGGAGGGGAATCCAGCCTATGAGGTTGCCTTTCAGGGGAAAGTTCTGAGTCTGGAGTCACAGCAGGCCTGTATCTTGTGTTGTTGTTGTTGTTTGGGTTTTGTTTTGTTGTTGTTTTGGTTTGGTTTTTTTGAGACAGGGTTTCTCTGTGTAGCCCAGGCTGGCCTGGAACTCAGAAATCCTCCTGCCTCTGCCTCCTGAGTGTATGCCACCACCACCTGGCTGCAGACTTGTTTCTAGAGTCTGGGTCACTTGAGGCAGGGGTTCAGTACATATGATTGACAGAGAAGGGGGAGAGAAAGGGAGGAAAAGATAGGGCAGGACAATCCCAATGGGAAGTGTATAGTGTAAACTAAACCTCTCTTACTAGTAGCTCACACTCCCTTGGCTACCGGTTTTTTGGACCAAGGCCGAGTCTCCAGATGAGGAGACAACTACGAGCCATTAGCAGTTAGGACTCACAATTTCAGAGATGGCCTCTGGCCCAACAACATCCACAAGGCCTGCTGTGAGCTGGGCAGAACTTGACCCCTCTGGACTTGACCAAAAGACCTCTTCTGGGCTAATGAAAGCAGACCTCACCCAAAACAGACAGGAGAATTCCCCTAGCAAGAAAAGGCTCAAGGGACCCGGAAAGTTTCCAGATTGTACCAAGGGAGCACAGTAACCTTTGACCTTCTCAGACATTTGGCTAAGCTGTGGCCCAGTGAACCAAGTAGATGATGGGTTGCTTACTTTCCTGTAGCTGTGATCAAATACAGAGTAACTTACAGAAGGAAGTGTTTACTGGGGCTTATGTTTCCAGAAGAGTCTACAGAGGCGGAGAGAGGCCTGGCAGCAGGCACAGGACAGAAAGCTGAAAGATCTCTTCTCAGCCACACAGAAGACACAGAGAATGTAAACCAGAAGTGGGGTGGAGCTATGAGTACTCAGAGCCCAACCCTGGGGACATGCTTCCCCTAGCAAGGCTCCATAGCCTCCCCAAACAGCGCCATCCACTGGGGACCAAGTGTTCCACTTCCTCAGCCTACGGGGACATTCTCACTCAGGCCTATATGCACAAGACAGACAAGCAAAGTCACAAGGAAAAACAACAGCACCCAGAGCTATTCCTGCTCAGGATGCTCTTGCTTCACCAGTGCCCACTCTCCTCAGGCACCGAAACCCAACAGAGAACCCTGAGTTCAGTCTAGTACCAGAGCCAGACCAGGCAGGTTTCACTCAGAGCACCCAGGACAGCATGCACTGCTTAACCTAGCATCCCCAGGGCCACTGACCCACACTCTGGCCAGCAGCTCAGAAATAGACCCATTGGACCTCACATCTTTGGTTGGAGTGGAGAGTCTGCATGCTCAGGACCTTCAGCCTGTTGTGCTAGAAGGCCATCAAGCTATTCTGGTTTGAGAACTGCTTGGCCTGAGCCAGGTGGTGATGGCACATACCATTAATCCCAGCACTTGGAGAGCAGAGACAGGCAGATTGGAGGGAAGGGAAGGGAAAGGAAGGGAAGGGAAGGGAAGGGAAGGGAAGGGAAGGGAAGGGAAGGGAAGGGAAGGGAAGGGAAGGGAAGGGAAGGGAAGGGAAGGGAAGGGAAGGGAAGGGAAGGGAAGGGAAGGGAAGGGAAGGAAAGGAAAGGAAAGGAAAGGAAAGGAAAGGAAAGGAAAGAGGAAGGAAGGAAGGAAAGAAGGAAGGAAAGAAGGGAGAGAGAGGGAGAGGGAGAGAGAGAGAGAGAGAGAGAGAGAGAGAGAGAGAGAGAGAGAGAGAGAGAGAGAGAGAATGCTTTCCCCTAGTCATCTTCAGGAAAGCTCCTTTGCACCACAGGTCTATGCTCCACTGCCCCTTTCTCAGAAAGGCCTCACCCACCAAAAGGCAGTGGAACAAGTGCCTGCTGACAAGCATGAGGGCCTGACTTCAGATCCCAGCACCTGCAGAGTAAAAGCTCTAAGGCAGTGAGCATCTGTAACCCCAGTTCTGGGGAGGTGGGAATGGTGTCTGTCCTGTGGGCTCAGTGGCCAGCCAGTCTGACCAAATGGAGAACCCCAGATTCAGTGAGAGACTCTGTCTCAAAACAAAAGGTAGAGAGATGTCAAAGAACAACAATGCTTGCTGTTGACCCTGACTTCCACTTGATCGTGCACACACTCAAACATGTGCACACATGCTCACACACATACACACTTATGTGCACACTTGAATGCAGACACATGCACATGAAATGTAGTACACAGAAACACACACATATGCTCATTCACACATGAGTGTGCATATCCATGTTCACACACATAAAATGAGACAATGCCTTCATGTCTCCTCTAGCTCTTACCTCACTCCCTCTTTGTTTCACTGTCACCTGGTCGTGTGTGTGTGTGTGTGTGTGTGTGTGTGTGTGTGTGTGTGTGTGTGTGTCTGTGTTCATGTGTGTATGTGCATGTGTGTGCATGTGTAGGTACGTGTGTGTGTTCATGTGTGTATGTGCATGTGTGTGAGTGCATGTGTGTGTGTGTATGCATTGTGGATTTTTTTTTAATATCTGTGGGCTGTGATCTCTGTGTGGGTAGCAGCTTTGTCATTTGCCGTCCCGAATGGCAGGTTCATAGCACTGTCCAACATCAGTGGCTTTGTTCCTGGAGCCCTGTGCCCTGTGCCCTCTACTTCTGAGCTTTTGCTTCTGCTATTCCCACAGGACTCACTAACTTTCCACCAGGCCTTCTGTTGTACATGTGCATGAGACAAAGGTCACAGTAGGTCTGCAATGGGGGTCATAGCCAAAGGACCATAAGGGAGTTGAGTGACTACCTGTGACAAATGGAAGCCAGAACAGAAAGATAAAAAGTCACACATCTGGGACCTGGATACCTTGTACCCCACATCCTGATATGGTTCGCTGTGTCTCTTTGTAGTCCCCTGTGCCGATTTAAAACTATGTCTGCAGTTTTTGGACACCTTTTCCTTCAAGAGTAGGGCCTATTCCTTCTCCTAGACTGTGGGTAGGAGGTGGTGACTTGCTTCTGATGAATAGAATGTTGTGGAAGTGTCCCCATGTCCTTCTCAGGACTATTATAAGACCATTAGCCTCTTCCTTGCTCTCTTCCTTGGGTCACACACGTGTGCATGCAAACATGCATATACACATGAACACATGCATGTACACACTCATAAAACGAAACAGTGCCTTTTGTCCCACTACCACCTGATCCTATGGAGGGGGAAGGGGAGCCAGGGATTGGTGCCACATGCTGTGGCAATCTAAGCATCCCTAAAAGAAACCAGTGTGAGATAAGCTGAGGCCCAAGGTCAGTAGCCTCCTTCATCCTGTGGAGTTTCCCAAGAAATGTGAAGAATGAGAGGAACAACGTTGATCATTTTTCTTTATCAAAGAGAAGGGAATGTGGAAGAGTCTCCACACTGCAGCTGTCTAAAGGAGCTGACTGGACAGAACACATAAGAGTCTAGAGTGTGCCTCAGCTCACCCAAACCGTCTCCACCCCTTCTTCCTCATAGGGTGACTGGACTTGCAGATGGGTGGAGGAGTCAGGGCCGTTCACAGCCATCTGACCATCCCCCAGCTGGGGAGTCTGTGGGTAAAGAATGGACTGAGTGGTCTTCCATTGCATGTCATCAACCTCATTCCAGCCAGCTTGGTGAGTTTTACCAGAGACTTGAATGAAGACACAAAAGATGTGTCCAGCCAAACCTCAGAAGCACACAATGTTTTGACATAGCTGATTTATGATCCAAAACTCTCTTCCCAGGTGGAATTGCTAGCCCAAGATCAACACTCAGAAATTTAATGGTAATCAATGTAAAGTCAGATCAGAAAAATCAATCACTCCAGGAACAAGCCCAGGGCAGAGCAGTGCCTTGGCAGGACTCCACTGGAGATTATCTGGTTATTTGCATTTGACCTCTGAGGTCAATGTAAGCATAACTTGCTGAGGCCTGGAGAGGGGTCGTCTCCCATCCAGGTTCAGCCCTGGCCAGAGGGATCTGGACCCCATACTTATGGCACAGGACAGCAAGGCCTCTTGACCTCCTGTGGGCATCTTGAGGAAGGAGGAAGAGGACGAGAGGATGAGGTTGAGGAGAGGCAAGTAGCGTGGCCGTGGCTGAGCTAAGCCAGCAGAACCAATTCCAGGCAAGAGGCGGACTGATTTATGGCACCCAAGCCTTCTTCTGCCTCTGTGCAGACAAGGCTGACTTCCATGGGAACTTCTCTATAGTGACAGAGTCCCTGGTCAGGCAAGTGGGAAGGTGATCAGAAGAGAGGGACTCCCTTTGTGTTACCCCCTTTATGTTGTTGGTGTGTACACACATGTGGAGAGCTTTGGGTGCCGATTCTAGGAAATTGGAAAGAATATTTAACACGGGACAAGGACAAGGACAAGGAAATAAGCTCAAGAAAAATACAGCCGAAGAATGCATCCTTGTATCCTGATCATCTTGATAATCAAGATGATAATCAAGAAACGGGGACCTTGGTTTATGCCTTGTTTGTTCCTTGACTACGTTGTTTATGCCTTAGAACTGTCCATATTCTTTGCATGTGCCTAGAATGATATAAAAAAACAGACTGGAATAAATTAAACCCACTTCAGCACTCATTGGGGCCATACTATAATGTTGTCTAATTATCTTGTTTTCCTTTAATCCTCGCATCTTCCCTTGAGTCCCTGTTGACTGAGCTGGCTTGGTCAGGCGGCACCCTCAATGCTGGAGCTTGAGTAAGAGAGGTTCAGTGAAGGACACCATGAGGGTGAGAGGAGCGGGGAGGAAGTGCACACAAAAGAAAATAAAGAAAATTTGGGCCAGCAGTGAGTAAACCCTGTAAAAATGGGGCAGAGTAATGGTAGAATGTTTTTGTTAGATACGCTAAAGTCAAGAGGAGGTCAGGCGATACCTGCTTCCTCTCTGGTTCCCACTGGGGAAATGCTTAGTCCTGGTTCTGGGTCCCCTAAGCAGGATATCTGAGTCCCTTTGGTGGGACATCTAGTTCTCTTCCTTCTCTGTCTATTGTCTGTCCTTGGCATGCCTGTCTGTCTACATCTGTCTGTTTATGTCTATGGTTTCATCTTTGTTGCTTGATTGTTGCTCTGTGCTTCATATTCAAAAGAAAAAATGGTTAAAACTTTATCTGCTGGAACATTTGGGTTCAGCAAGTGTCAAGGTGCTCCTCCCATGAAGTTAAAGCTGGAAAAAATAAGAAAATTTTGTCTGTCTAATCTAAATATGTAAATAATGTGTATAGCCACTTCATGTTTGTTTCTGACTGGTTGTAAATGTATAAATATGTTATTCATGTCTTGGTTATAGAATATTGGCTTATAAGTTATCGGGTATGGTTAAAAAATATATCATTAATAAACAGAAAATCGGCTTAAAACTGGTAACTCAGGATTGGAATCACTCTGGGCAACAACACATGGCAGGAGCCAACCCAGGGGAACAGGTCTCTAAAGATACCTCTAAATTAGGATAATATTTTATGTAATTCCTATCCTAGAAACCAGATTTATAAAAGATAGGATTTAAAACAATGTTTCTTTAATGAAGTATGAAAAGCTGCACCATCATGCATTCATATACCAGACCTGGGAGCCAGACTTTGTAAAATGAAAACAGTGTGCTTGGTATTGCTTTTAAAGAGACTGGATTATTTATTTACACTGTTAAAAATTGGATTTTGCCTTTCAAAATTATGGTTGTATTCTATGATTTCACTCTTAAAAATGCTTTATTTTGATATTACAAAAGGAACTGTTAAAAATTATAGTTGAATATGTACAAAGCTAATGGAACATTGGCAGTTTACAATTCAATCACAAGCTCAAGATTTTAATTTCTCTTTGGCTGTCCTCTGAATATAAGCTTTAAAATGCCTGTTATCATGCTAACAACATCTCTGTTACAGGGAATGATGGGACAAACCCATGGAGCTCTAAAATACCAGTTACATAAAACAAAAAAAGAGGGAGTTGTATATTCCTTCACCACAAAATTTTATTTTGAATTTTTGGACCTTAGATGCCAAGGGGCTCTCTGCTATTGTCTATGGCATCCTACAACTCAGCATACTTATGCTCAGGTGCAATGGAAGGATCCACTTACTGGCATATGGTATGGTCCAGATCAGGTATTAATATGGGGAAGAGGGCATGTTTGTGGGTTTGTTTTTGTTTGTTTGTTTTTTCAGGATGCTGAAGGAGCATGGTGGCTTCCAGAGTGACTGGTGAGACATGCTGATGCTGGGACAAAGAATGATGCTGACTGTGAGCTTGCTGAGTGCCCTGACACTGGTGACAGGGAAACTGTATTAGGCATACATTCTTGACCCACTACTGATACATCCACCAGTGTGGTCCAGACTGGAGATTCTTGTGGCTTGTAATAATTCTCAACTTCTTGGATCTCCTTGGACAAGGGAGTCAACTTATAATAAGACCACGACTTTCAATGCGCTTTGTGACAGCATTCCTGTTTCCTTTGTGAAGAATAATATGAATGATGGGTGTATTTCTGTGCTTCCTCAAATTTGGAAGAAAAAGATTTCACAAACTGTAACTCAGAGCATAGAGATGGGCATGCCTAAATATTATGAGGGATCTACCCCTGATCCTCATGAGGTGATCATGGTCTGAACCCACAGAGAATGTGGATATGGCATTTACCAAAACTGTTAAAAGGAAAGAACGTTATAATCAACCCACAACTTGATTTACATTAATCAAGTAATATGTGAATTATTGATTGGGCAGGGAATCAATCAAACATTAGACAAAGGAGATGTCCATAGGTCTTTGGCAATCAGATTCAGGTTATTTTCAACTGCATATTTGGAAATTAGCTGCAGCTCTCTTTGAAGTTATGTTAGAAATAGAAAAAATTGAGACAGGATCTGGATTTCGAATAAGTGTTAGTGAATGTGTTAAGGCTCCTAGTCTTTTATTAATTGGTCACATTTAAATTACTTTTGTTTCTTCTACGGTATTTAATGTAACGGTATTTAATTTAACACTTTCTAATTGTGTTAGTGTATTGAAATCTAGCATGTCTGTTATGGTGGTCTATTAAATAGCTTTTGTTTTAGTGTCTTATAAGTATAATAAGACCTTGGTAATCTGAAAAAAGCTTACAAATATTGGAAGAAGTGAGTCAGGATTTAAGCAGAAGAAAGAGGGTAGTGGGACATTAATAGCTAGTGCCACTGCTTCTGCAATTGCTTTGCTCCAAGAAGTTAGGACAGCAACTTTTGTTAATCACTTAGAAAAAAAAAAGTTACTAATGCTCTTACTATTCAAGAAGATGTACTTGGGCACTTGGAACAATGAATTGATATTCTCTATAATACTATTCAAATTATTGGAGAGGAGGTTCAGAATTTAAGAGTAAGAAGCCATCTTGAGTGTCACACTAAATACCAATCAATTTGTGTCACTTCTAAAATTTACAATGACAGTCACTATAATTGGGAGAAAATTCAAAGCCACTTGCAGGGTATTTGGCATAATTCTAACACCTCTCTGGATTCTTTAGCTTTGCATACCAAGATTGTGAATTTATAGAATGCTATGCTGCTGAGCTTTGATGCTGCAGATACTGCTGAAAAAAGTTATTCATGGATTAAGGTCAGTATTTCCATCCTAATCAAGCTTCAAGAACGACTTATATAGTTTGATCAAATTGGCCTTTCTTGTCCTGGGAATACTTTTATTCCTGCCCATTTTGATAAAACTTGCCTTTAACAACATCAACAAGCTAGTGACCAAAATACATGGCTTGAAACTTAAAATGAATCCCCAGACAAAGCCACTAATGTAACAGGCTGGTAGTCAATGACAGGCAAGATTCTGCAGAGAACCTTACCAGCCTAAGACATAAATGCATTGACTTGGATAATGCATTTTCAATAACGGGTAATTAAGGTATCGTCAGAACAACCTAGGATAGATACAGTCTTGTTTATGAAATATGGGGAGATATGGAGAGCTCTAGGTGCCACTTCTAGGAAACTGGAAAGAATATTTGTCATTGGACAGGAAATAAGCTCAAGAAAAATACAGCCAAGGAACGTATTCCTTGTATCCCGATCATCTTAATGAGTCCCTAGGAACAGGAACCTTTGTTCGTGCTTTGTTCCTTGACTACTTTGTTTATGCCTTAGAACTGGTCATATTCTTTGCATGTACCTAAATGATATAAAAACAGACTGGAAAAAAAATAAATCTGCTCCAGCACTCTGGGGTCATGCTATAATGTTGTCTAATTGTCTTTTTTTTCCACTTTAATCCTCCCTCCTTCTCTCCCTTGAGACCCTGTTGATTGAGCTGGCTTGTGCTCTCGCTCTCTCTCCCCCCCCCTCTCTCACACACACACACAGGCTCAACACCAGCCTTTATATACTCAGGTTACAGCAACCTCATGAAATCCTCAGTGTCCATCTACCTATCTACAGATGCCCTTTACCTGTGCCACAGGCCCCACCCACACTGACACACCTGCATACAGGTAGCTTCCAGCTCTGGAAGCAGATTTAAGGTAGTGTCTGGCATATGGAGGCTTGGCGGGGTTGCAAAGGGTATCTTGGCCACAAGGACAAAGAGCTAGACAGGGAAGCCTAGATGCCACAGGATATGGATCAGGTCCTTAATAGATTCTCAGGCAAACCCTGAGGCCTCTCAGAAAGGTCCAGAATGTGGTCAAGGGTAAGGGCCTTTGTGGCCCTGTCACAGGAGGAAGAGGGGAGACCACTGGAGAAGGAGGCTTTCTCTTGATATTGAGAGTCACCAAAAGACTTAGCTGAAATCTGTAGCAGACCCTACTCCTACATCTGGGAGATGAGTGTCTTGTTTTTGAAGCAGACTTTAGAGTGACACCCTGCACCCCCTCCTGCCCACAGAGACAGACTCATGTGCATGTAAGCTGGCTGGTGCTCTCCTTCCCCACCATCTTAGGAGGAGTGCATCCTAGGTGAAGGGTAGTGGTAGGGCCTGAGGGAAGTCTACTTCCCAACCCAGGGTGGCAGGATACAGTTTGCAGGCCCAGGCAGGGGCCCAGAGCAGGAATCATAAATGACCTGAGTGGCCAGGAAGAACACCAGGTACCTTCCTTCTCAGTTGCCCTCTCCACACCCTGCATAGATGTCCAGGGAGGCCAGGTCTCCAGTATGTCCTCCCAGCCTGGCTCTTCTTCCCCTCTGTGGAAACCCCTGTCACTTAGGTGAGCAAATGGCAGATCCACGGCTCTCTGCTATTGTCCTTTAGCAGCCAACACTGGGTCACAGACACCTGCTGACGGTATTGTATTGTCCACAGCATGAGCCCAACTTCATTTTTGCTCACAGGTCACCTTTGCCCCCTTTCAGGGCACAGACACAGGGGTCATGGAATTTGTGGCTAGTGATTCTGGGCCCCTCCCACCTGCAGTCACCTGGACACTGAGGATCACCTTGTCATCCAAGGCTATTGTAGCCTCTCAGCCTGCAGTATCTTCAGCAGCAACCTCCTGAATCTTGCTGCAGGATCTTGCTGTCTGTCCTCAGCAGCATGGTGACCATCCACCTCATGGGGCACCATTAGGAGCACCATCCCCGACCCCTTCTTCAGCTGACACCCAGGCCACTGTGATCATCACAGCTGGGAAATCCCTGGGGACCATGACTCAGGTGACTTCATGAAAAGGTCCTTGACACCTCTCATGTGGTGGATGTCACAAGCCAGCATTGGCTCCACACGGATCCCCACCTCCCTTCTCTCTCATCTCCCACATTCCCTTTACCTAGCCCAGGGTCCTGCACACTAGGTGATGCTTGGTCAATTCCTATGTTGACATCCTGTTTCCCAGGGAGCATGTGGTTAATATCACATGGTCTGAGCGATAACATACTTAAGTTCTGCCTTGACAGATCTGAGTCCAGGTTACATGGATAGGTGTGCATCTCTGTCCTTATCTGTGAGGTAGGACCATAAGTGCCAGGACCTGCTCAGGTAATGGGTCCGAAATCACCTGATCTGCTGGCACCCCTTCATCAGTTCCTTCTCCAGCTTCCCAAGGTAGTCAGCCAGCTCATCACTCATCCCTCCTCCATCCTTCCCTTCTCTCTCCTCCCTTCCTCCGAGCTCTTCTCATCTCCTGGAATAAATCCATTCAGATGACCTTGACAAATGGTTCTATTGAATTGGCTCAGGACAGCAGCTGCAGTCTGGATAAGGCTAGAAACATTCCTGGAGAAGGCTAGGGAGTACAGGGTCATTGAGCCTGCCCCTGAGTGGCCATATTGGGATGGTGGCTCTCTCTTGCCCCTCAGCAACCAGTCTAGTGGGAATTGGATTGCAGGGACTCTAAGGGAACCCTGGGTACTCCCTCTCCCCCTGCTTAAGTCCATAGATGAGGGAATCAAAACTCAGAGTGATCACATGTTCCACCAAGAACACACAGTGGCTCAGAGGTGGTTGAGAGACCCACAAATACCTCAAAATCCATGCCAATGCCTTGCCCTCCAACACCCTGCCTCATCTCTAGGTACTCCAGCCAGCCATGCTTCCTTCTTCCTGTTCATGTGCCCTGCTGACCAGTCATTACCTCTCATTCTCTTTTTCCAAAATACCCAGAGAGGAAGGCCTCCCTGTAGTGCAGAATGATGGGAAGATCTCTGACTTGATGAGTGCCTCAGCTCTGGCATCATACAGGTGAGGATGGCATCTATTATACGCACTTCATTCCATTAGCATGTGGTTAGGGGAGAATACAGGCAACACATTGGATATGATGCTGGCACAAAGGGCTTGGAGCATACTTGGTGGTCAGGACTTGTCTAGAGTGTGTGTGTTCTTCCTCTCACCCTACAAAAGAAACAAGATGAAAAGCTAATAGCAAACAGCACTGGCATGGATAAACTCTACCTTGTCCATTGTTATTAGTTGGGTGCTTAGGGACATTGTGGATGACTGGTCAGTTTGTGCACTGTACAAAGGCACCTGGTAGGGAAACAAGTGGGAACTGCATCTGCCCTACTGTGTACCCTGAGAGCTGTGCCTAACCCCGAGAAAGGCGTATTTTCCAATCAGAGGCCAGAGTGGGCATCTTTGCCTAATTGGCATAGAAGTGCTCTAGGATACAGCCCTGTGTGCCCCAGCTGTTATGTGAGGGGCACAGGGCAAGATTTCAAGCCAAATCTCTCATCTGGGGACCACAGAGGCTGGATTCTTCCATCTAAGTTCCCTCTTGGGTGCCATGGTCATTTACAGTGTTCCAGAAATCCCATTTAAAATGAAGCATCCTCGGGAACAATAATGCCCTAAAAATAATCAGCCCTTATCATCATTTCCATGATCATTGCCACAATTATTTTAGACCTTGAGTGGATTAGCAGCCATCAGGCAGAAGGCAGAGTAAACCCCAAGGATAGTGGGGGAAGGAGCCAGAAGTGAGACAGGTAAGCAGGGTATGGGAAGGTCCACACAGCCCTCGGGATTCTGCCCAGGTCTGGGACAATCTTCCTCTGCTTGAGGAAGCTGAATTTCAGGGTGGGGAGTAAGGGATACATTGCTGAGGGAAGAAATCTCAAAAGCAGGGAGGGAGGGAGAAAGAAAGGGAAAGAGAAAGAAAGGGAGAGAGGTAGAGAGAGGGGAAGAGGGAGAAGAAGAGGGGAGAAAAGGAGGGATGAGGGAGAGGCAGAGAGAAGGGGAGAGGGAGGAGAGGGGGGAAGGAGACAGGGGTAGGAGGGAGAGAGAGGAGAGGAGGAAAGGGAGGAGAGGGAGGGAGAGGGACAGGGAGAGGGACAAGAAGAGGGGGAGAGGAGGGAGGGAGAGGGGAGGGGGAGGGGGAGGGGGAGGGAGATAGTCAGCCAGCCACAGGGACATAGCAAGTGTGCCTGTGTGCAATGGGCAGATTCAAATAACACTATAGAGGTGGTTTGTCTCAGCGTCCCTTCCAGGTGCACACCAACATTGCACATTTGTACAAATGATGTATTAAGAAACTGCTTCCAGGTAATATGGTGGAGCTGGGAAATCAGACAAGCATTGGACCTTAGGCATGGCCCCTATACAGCAAAGAGTGTAAATTTCACTTCAGGGATTGTCTCCACCTGAGGCAAGGTACTAGATGCTCCAGTATGAGCTACTAGTTATTGGGCACTCGGGTCCAGAGGGAGGATGGAAGATTTAAATTCCAGACATCTCCACCTTTCTCCTGTTGGTGCAGGCAGGCCTGGAAGCCCAGTGCAGTCCCCAGAATGTTTTCTCAGAGCTGGTCGCTGACGCCTCCTGATGCTGCACATGGAGCCAAAGCACTGGAGGGCAAGGGACATTGGGGCAGGGACAAGGCCTCTTGATGACCCGGCCCAACTTTTGCATTGGGAATCTTCATTTGTTCAGTCAGTTGGCATGTGGACAGGTGACACTAGTACCCAGCTATGTTGGCCATTTCTACTGCAACTTCCAGGCTGAGCAGTAGGGTCCTCAAGGCTCGGCTGTTGCCTGGGCATTCCTTAAATGGCTATTTTTATTTATTTGTTTGTTTATTCATTTTAAATGTTACTGGTTGGTGCTAGATCATGACTCAAGCAATTAAAAAGAAAAACCCCAAACCATCAGGAGCCAGTGTTAGAAAATACACAAGAGAGTTTCACACTCCCAGCCCAGATGGTCCCAACCTTGAGACATAGAGCCAGAGACCCAGATCTTTGCCAACATTCAAGTCTGTCTGTCAGTGCATGGAGGTCCTAAGCACCCCTGGACTTCCTGGGACTCTGAGGGAAGAGTAAATGCTTTTGCAAGGACTGTCCAAGAAACTGGAGCAAAAGAGATACACAATTGGTTCCAAGCCACGGCTGGGTTAAGGAATTGGCTCAGCAGTTGCTAAGGCTGGCAAGTTGTCAGCCTGCAGAATCAGCTGGTGCACTGGAAAGCCGAGAATGGCTGACACTGGGAGCCAAGTGCAAAGATTTCAAGCCACAGGATTCCCTCTTGTCCAAATAAGGTCAGTCTTTGGTTCTCTCAGGCTGCCAAGTGATTGGATGAGCATCACCAGTAGGATGGTAGGCATGCCACTTAGTCACCAGGTGAGCTCTCCTAAAACCTCCCTCAAAGGGACCTCCAGAATGAGACCTGACCAAATATTTCTGCATCACACCCGGGCAGAGTGGATTCATGAAATAAACTATCATGGCAGACAAGCATGCTGAGCTGAAAACTGAGGCAGATGAGAATTGGTTCTCATCTCTCGGAGAGGCCAAGTGACTTCCTGAAAGTCACCAAGCAAATTGGTAACCGGGAGGACTGGTGGACAGAGGTTGGGCTGGCAGTGAGGTAAACCTGGGAGGATCTAACTCACTCACATTTCATCTGAACTCTTCTAAAGCTGGAGATGAGGAGAGAAATGTCCACTCTGAGTTTGTATCCACAAGGCAGAGACAGGACCACTGCGGAAGCATGGTTGCCTTGTTCTGGAAAGCACATCTGTAACTTTAGTTGTTGCTGCACTGCTCCAAAGTGGCCACCACAGCCCGTTTTGTGCACGAGGAGACTGGGGTGACGAATAGGAGGAAACTTGCTGAGGCTTCAGAGTGAGCAGGTCGAGGGGAAGTCTCTGACCTGCATCTGCTGGACTTGCCACCTCAGCACTTGCTTCTACAAAGTACAAGCCAGTCCCCAGGGAGTGTGAGCAGGCCTGTGGGGTACACACCAGACCTTCCAGACCTTACACGATACCTTGTCTGGTTTTCTCAGCAACCCCTGCACCAAAGACACAGGAGCCAAGATGAGGGAGGCTAACTAACACCTTCAGGTCTGGTCAGTGGTCTGCCTGTGTGCTCTGCACCTGCAAAGACTTCCCCGAGGGCTGGTACTTGAGGGCCATCCTCAGGGACATGCCTGTTCTCCCCCACTCTGCCCATCTTCAGCCTCTCTCCAAGCGAGATAAATTACTGGCATCCATAGGGGGGGGGGGGAAAGGGAGAAAGACCAGAAGGAGGGAGGAGAGAGTGGGGTGGGGTGGGGTGGGGTGGGGTGGGGGAGCCCTCTTTCCAGCTCTGGCAGCTCCCCCTGCACATGTCAGATGAGTGTGTGATTTTAGAAAGCAAATCAGATCATCTCTCTTAAGCTGGGGTCATTACTCTCACTTCTACAGAGACTCATTTCAGAGTTAATTTTTTGTTGTTGTAATTTGCATATAAGAGCATTTCGATTAAAAAGCACTGGAAACCTGCCCTCTATTTCTTTGGCAAATAGTCTTGTAACCTTCTACCCCCTGAAAAAAACAAATGGACAAATTTTCTTTTAAAAAAACTTACAATTTTAAAGACAAGACAGTTCTTAAGTAGAGATGGGTGGGCTCTAGGAAAGGGGATACTTGTGTGTATAGGAACTGCACATCTGTCAGCCTCTGCTAGAAGTCCTTGAACAGTGGGACTAAACCAACTAGTGCAGCAGGACCAGCCTTTCTCTCTCTTGGAGTAAAGGGAACTTCTGCCAGCCTCAATTAATGCCAGGAGAACTTCTTCTATGGTAGAAGGTGAGTGACTTGGGAGGGTGCAGAGCTCCCACCGGCTAGGTCATTAAAATTGCTCAGGGCAGCTGCTAAAATGTGGATTCCTAAGCTTTCCCCCAACCCAGAAAAAAAAAAGTCTCTAAGGAAAAAAGGCCAAATATCAAACTTTTTACCATCTGCCCCGGCAGTGGTGGGATCTTGAGGCTGGATGAAGGTGAAGGGTGGGAGGAGCCAGGATGTTGAGTTCTGCTCTGAGAGATCAGAGAGCCAAAGCATAGAAAAGACTCCAAATACCTTGAGCCCGAAACGAGGGAGAATGTGGACGCCGGTATGAAAGAAGAAATGAGTCAACCAGTAGACATGGTGGTGAGTGAGATGAGTCAGGTTGTAGGAAGGTGCTAGATGCCAGGCACATGTAAAAACAGAAACAAATTGGTAAGTGGGTGGCATAATGTGGTTAGTACACAAAGCAAAGTGAAAAATGAGGTGTGTGCAAAAAGACAAAGAGGATCATATAATGAATGGT
Organism: Mus musculus; assembly: GCF_000001635.26. Classification (NCBI taxonomy): domain Eukaryota; kingdom Metazoa; phylum Chordata; class Mammalia; order Rodentia; family Muridae; genus Mus; species Mus musculus. The sequence continues at coordinate 92,770,450 of NC_000068.7, forward strand.
GGAGGGCTTGGGTTCCAGAGAAGGTGAACCCATAAACATGTATGCACCTAATAACGTCACAGCTAAATACAAAGGGCAAAGAGTATCAGTGTGAAAGGAGAGTTGTAAACAAACAAACATACAAAGTTAAAGCCAGAGAGGTAAGTCTTGGTAAAGGCACTTGCTGCCAAGCCTGACAGCTGAGCTTGATCCCAGGACCCTCAGGGCTGGAGGAGAGAGTGGACTCCTGTAAGTGGTCCTCTGACTTCCATATGTCTGCCTGTGCATACACATACAAACAGTTTAAAAGCTTCAACACACACTTTTTAGAATTAGACATACCTAGAGGACTGCAAAAGCACAAAGACTGCTATCCACTGTGATGGTGGCTGCTGGTCACATGTCGTTCACTATCAAGCACTTGTCAGGAATTAAGTGAATTGAGATATGCTTTAAAAGGAGGCGATTGTGATGGTCAGCCTTGGGTGTCAATTTGACAGCATCTAGAAACAAGGCAGACAAGTCTCTGGGCAAACCTGTAATGGAGTTTCTTGATTAGGTTAATGGAAACAAGACAACCCACCTTAAATGTGTGCATCTTCTGGAGGTGGCCCAGATTCAGGAGGTTCAAGGGAAACACTTTTGCTTTGGTCTGTTTGCCTTGGGATCTTGATGACAAGTTCACCCTTTCCATCTTTGCAGCGGCCACCTTTTATCAACATCAGAACCCAGTTTCCTCAGCCCTTGTGGTCGATAGCCTTTAGATTCTGTAGCAAATCGCCTGAGATTATTAACGCATGAAGGTAAAAGGTTTGCTTTGACTCACAATTGTAGAAGCTTCTGTATATGATCAGCTGGCTTCATGGCTTTGAGCCTTAGGGTACATATCACAATACAAGAATATGTCAGCACAAAATTACTCAGCAGACCAGCCGGGAAGCAAAGAGACAAGGTCTACCATCCCTTTCCAGGCCATACTTGCAATGACCTAAATACCTCCTACTGGGACCTAGCCACTTCCCAGCAGTGCCATCCTAGAGACTAAGCCTTTGGGGGTCATTCAGGATCCAAGCCCAGTATTGAGTGGACATCTACACTGTTGATGAACCTTGGTTTTCCCAGGGAATGGTCTAAATTTTAGTGTGGAAGTCTCATCTCCTGGGGTAACCTCTTACCCTCAGCAGACCAGGATAGCTGGACCCATAGTGGTCCTTGAATCAGCTAATTGAGATCTGATCCTGCCGGAAGTATCATCAGGGCCATGCACATGTCTCAGGGTGCCACTCTGTCACCCAGAATCACCAAGAGGAGGTTTCCAAGTCAGAATCACTGCTTACCAGGAGATGCTTCTACCTTTTGGGTGGGGCATAATGAGCATGTCTCTTAGGAGCACAGAAACCTGTCTAGGGGGAGCATCTAGAGGAGCTAGACCAGTGTCTTCATGATCCTTTAACCAATGGTGTCCCTCCTTCACCTTAATAATCTAACCTGGCTATCAGAAGTGATTGGTGAAAGCAGATAGACAAATCAAGCAGAGTCCCACGTTCTGACTCTCCCCACCATTGCATCGGGAATTATAACGAGTGCTTTATTGATGTGCCCACCTCGTTCCTGATGCTTCCCAGTGTGGTCTGTCTGTTGAGTGACTCCATCTGGGACAAACTGGTGCTCCGGAGCCTGGTGATGGTGGTTAAGAGAGATCTAAGAGGCACTTCCCAGATCTGGGGGAGCCAGAATTTTCTGCTTGGGCTTACTAGGTGTGAGATACATATCCAGAATTCTTTCTGCTGTTGGCTGTGACAATGACATATAGGTCTGGAAAAGGATAGGCTTGTATAAGAGAAGCTGATTCTAAGAGGGCTGGTGGGTCAGGAGGCCTGCTCACAAACTCTCTGCCAAAGCAGGGCAGCATAAGAGGGGAGAAATGTTTTTCAGTGGCTAATCCATTCTGGCTACTGGCTCCTAGCTGATGAATTTCTGCCTGCATTTCTGGTGGTAACATTCTTTTCTTAAATGGGAGCCATCATGTAATTCAGAGTTCAGCCTGGCTACCCGCTAACACATCATGCAGAAGTCTCCTCCTGAAGTGTGATCCCATCCACAATCCTGCTTGTCTGTGGGAAGCCTGAAAACACAGCTAGCACACAATAGGGCCGCACAGATCATAACAACAGATCTTTTTCATAACACATAGCAGGCAGCTGTGGTGTCTCTGGGGCTCAGGTAGAGAAAGACTGCCCTTCCGGGCCGCCCTGGGTCACTGGTGGAAAGATTGTATTTGATCGCAGTTTAAGCATGAGTCACAGAGACAACAGAGAGAAACTAGCACTAGGCATTTGGTGTTTTCTGGCAACGAGGCTCCAATTTATCTTGGCAGCTGCTTCCACCATCAGGGATGGAAGGAGGAAAGACGGTGGCATGACAGAGAAGCAAATGTGTCAGCCAAGGAAGAGAGGCCATTGATTCCGGCTTCCAGAGGAGACCCCAGCTGTTCCTGGGATGGAAGCCCACTGGAACACTGGATGCTGGTCTAGCATTTGGATGCCCACAGCGTGGAAGATGATTCCAGAATCACAGGGCAGGGAAGCAACTTTGAGGTCAAACTTTTGCCCTCTAGCAATTGTCCCTGAAGTGTGTGTGTATGTGTGTGTGTGTGTGTGTGTGTGTGTGTGTGTGTGTGTGTGTGTGTGACTTCTATGTGACAGCCTTCCTAAAGCTTGGTGACTTACTAGAGTTGGTGTTAGTGTCTGATGTGAATGTGGGTGCCAGGGTGGGGGTATTTCCCTATGGCTGTTTCCAGTTAACCCTTTGACGAGAGCCAGGGTTCATGTCTATGCCCAGGGATTCTGGCGGCTTCCGTGACACTGGAAATCAACTCCACTCCTGGAAGGAAATGCTGGTCAATCCTAACACCAAGAGCATAGGGAAAGAGATAGATCGGTGGATCCTGATGATAAACAGCCCACCTCAGGAGCGCAGAACTTTCTAAGGACATTATTTCAATAGCACACTATTCTCCAGCCCCAACGTCTGCCATCTTTGGAGTAGCAGACCCTCCATATTTCAGCTTTCTTCTCTGAACACAAAGACCCTTTTCTTCCTCGGGGTCTTTGCTGAGAGATAGGATCCTTCCTGACAGTGTCCCATGTGAAGAGGAACAGAAAGTCTGTAGTGAGGCAGCCCTGAATGGCACCTATCTTCAGCATCTCCAGTTGTGTGAGCTTGAAAATTCTTTTAGGCCCTTTATATCCATTGTGGAAAAAGAAGCACGTGGCCTGCCCAGGCAGCTGTCTTTTGAGATGAAATGAGATATAACAGCGCAAGAGCCTGCTTAGAACCTCCTGGTCCAGGAAGGCCGGTGCTGAGTCTTAGTTCTGGTCCCCATCTCCTTTGGTTGTTCCCTCTTGCCTGTTTGGTGAACACCAGCTTGGTCTCTAATGCTCAACCTGTTATGGTCTTCCCTAGGTTGCTTCAGCCCACATTCAGAAGAAAACTGAGCAGCCTTTCACCTCCCCCTGCTCCCTGTCATGTCCTAGTTGAGCACGCTGACAACTGACTGACCTACTACACATCTGTGTGTCTAGAAAAGTGGAAGTTCTAGCACAGGGGGAGAGGGCTTTATTCACTCATTTATGTCAGTGCTCAGTGCTCAGTGCTCAGTGCTCAGTGCTCAGCACACTGCGTGGGGCCTGCATGTGCTTGGTGAATGACTGTGAGTGTATGAACACTTGCTGGGCTTTCCCAGAACCCAGGAGCCCTTCACTCTTTCAGCACCTCCCTTTTTTAATCCCTAGAGGTGACTGGCTTCTGCCCCTGTGCTATGGCATACAATAGCACACAGCGGCTGCCCTGAGTCTAATGTCCCAAGGCTGTCATGGTTCCACTGCATCCTAGATGCATGAGAACCCTGCAGGAAAGGTGTGCCTCCACCAGAGTCATCGGTCCTTACACATATAAAATGAAACTGGCAGGCAGGAAGCCTGACTCAGCCCCCTGGGCCTAGAGAAACACTCCCTGCAGCTGAGTCTTCTGGATGCAGAGTGGGCTTGAGTTCATATCCTCCCCTCTTCTCACTGGCTCTGAGAGCCTGGATCAGTCACCTGATCTTAGAACTCCCTCGAATTCCTTTAATGCTGTCCATAGCATTGTCATTTTAAATCATAGACGGCACGGAACAGACAGGAGATGTCTGGTTCTTCCCAGTCTCAGATCCATGACCCTGGCTCTGGCAGATGAATGGCTACTGGCAGATTATGGATAATGTAGCGGTGCTGATGGTCAAGCTATTCCTGGGTCCTTTGGGATTTTCCAGGAGTTTGGCAAGTGATTGGGTGCAAGTGCTAAGTGGTCAATGAGCAATGGATGCTATAAATGCTAGAAAGCTGTCATGTGAGCATTTAACACACGCTGTACCTGCATGAACCACAAACAAGCAGATAATAATTCACCCTTCTCTATAGCCACACTGGGCAGCTGATACATGCATATATATAATTAATAGATGTATCCAACCTATTAATTAATACCTGTTCATAGCAGGCAAGTATCACTGCTCTCTCTACTTGGAGTCAGTGACTATTTTCCCTACCCTTCCCCCTCCTTCAAAGATATCTCAATGCCCGTATTCAGCTTGAAGAAGTTATGAAGAGTCATTGTCCAAGTTCCCTGGGCTTTGGGGCTGGAGATAGTTTTGGGGGCTGGAGGTAGTTATTTTAAGGTTGCCTTTTTAAAAAAAATTTGGACAGAAAGGGTGAAATGTAGCAGAATCCCACCCACCCCCAATTAATTTGAATATTAATACAAAAAGAAGCCTGTGATTGGACAGGGAAAAGGAAGGCAGAGCTAAGAGTTTCAGAGACAGGGACAAGAAGGGAGGAGAAGGAGGAGGAGGGCGAAAGAAGATGAAGATGGGTAGAGAAGAGGATTAACCTTATCCATGTGGCTTTAAGTAGCCATAGGTAGCTATGAGTATCATAAAAGGATAGAATAATTGGGATAACTTGTCTACTGTAGGTGGGCAGCTTGTATCATTATCAATTGGCTCTGAAATTATTGTATGGGCATCTTGTGAATTGAGAATTTATTGATATATAAGACTGACTGATAATTATAAGTTTTAAGGGTTTTGATTTACTGGGTTAAGGGGATTTGTGACAGCTAGTCACAGGGGGTGGATGGCTGGGAAGGTACAAGTGGCTCTGAGGCAGTTGAACCAGAGCTGGAAAGACCACTGCCTGGGGCTAGCTAGCCATGGAGGCAGCAAGAAGGCCAGGTCAGAGAGTAGCTGTCAGTAGCACAGGATAGTGCTTTTATTTAATATTTCCCACAACAATCTCTTTCTGTCTTGACTTTCCTAAAGTGATGGATTAGAATCTGGGCTGCATCCCAAATAATGTCTCTATGAAAGATTCTCTCTCAAGATTTACTTATTTATATGAGTACACTGTAGCTGTCTTCAGACACACCAGAAGAGGGCATCATATTCTATTATAGATGGTTGTGAGCCGCCATGTGGTTGCTGGGAATTGAACTCAGGTCCCCTGGAAGAGCAGTCAGTGTTCTTAACTACTGAGCCATCTCTTCAGCCCCCAGAAAGAATCTCTTATGTTTGTTTGGAAACTTCACTTGTCAAATAAAGCTGATTGGCCTGTAGATGAGGGAGGAAATAGAAGGTGGAAATTCTAGTAGGAAGCAAGGGTTCTTGAATAAAGCCAGCCAGGTATGGGGAGATTTGCCCAAGGAACATAGAGGACAGAATCATGAAAGCTGAACAAAGATAACCAGCTGTGTGGCAGAATTTAGAATACAATAACAGGATAATTAATATATGAGCTAGCCAGGGAACAGTCAAAGCTTATGGCCAAAGAGTTCATGAATATAATTTTAATCTTAGAGTTGTTGTTATGGGAACTTGAAGATGGGAGGAAACCTCCTCCCCACCCCCCTCCACTTTTACAGGTAGTGTCCACTGCCAGGCACATAATCCAAGATTAGGACACTAGATTCCGGCTTTAGCCAAAAGTTCCAGATACCAGAGAATCAGGCACAGAAGTCACAGTTTGTGTGGGGAAATGACAGTTCCCTAGCAATTGCACACTGCCCAGAGCTGGGACTGGATGGGACAGATGACGCAGGATGAGACCTGCAATTGAGGGAAAAGCCTACAGCTGTGCAGGGTCCTGACAGGCAGAATGGCTTGGAACAGACTAGCAAACAGTGGTCCACCTCAGAACAGCATGTGGGCCCAAGATGACTTGCCAATCAAAGGCCTGAGTCAGAGGGCTGGACTAAGCTGAAAGGGCAGAGTAGCTGGTAGATGACTCACAACATGGCAGAAATGACCTTTCTCTGTGAACAGAGCAGCTGAGGCAGAGCGAGAAGGCAATGCATGTATTAGCTAAATTATATATAGTCTATGTTAAAAATGTAGAAAGATTTTGCTATACTTATCAACATAAAAAGAATTATTTTTTCAATAACAATTACAGTTTTGTATATCCTCTTAGGAGAGATCAGAATAATGCAGAGCTGGAGAAAGAAAAGACTGAGAAATTAGATGCTAGATTAGAGGCCATAGAACAGAGGCTAGAAGATTCTTTAAATCAGAGTAAGAAACTTTCAGAGGAGTCCAATCTGAAAACTACAATAACATCAGAGAGGATAATTCCTGTTGGTGAAATCCACAAAGGCTTAAGAAGATTACAGAATGGCAACACATAGAGATACAATAGACTGAGTTAAGAATCAAAATTCCATTTAATGATGTTACTTTAGAACAATGTCATATGATAGGTTACGTATCTCCTTTTATAGAGTTTGGAGAATTAAGATATGTGTATGTGTTGATATATCATATTATTGATACCCGTTCAGCATTCCAATGGGCTTTTGCCTTGAATTCTGAAAAGGATGATTCCGAGATGATGGCTATCGTAGAGACCTTTGCAGACTGAAACTGATGATGCTCAGGCATATGTACCCATTATAATACAACAACTTTTTTTTATACATTATGGCATAAAACATGTTGAAAATGTGGCTTATAGTCAGTCCTACAAGTCGGGCAGTTATGGAGATATCTCACAGGACTTTGGAGGAGATGCTCATAGAACAGAAGGGAGATATGGGACCCCCCCCCCAAAGATACTTTAAAGAATGCTTTCTTGACCTAAAATGTTTTAATCAATGAGACAGATATAACATAACTGCTAAAATAGACTGGGTTTTAGAAAGGACTGCTGAATTAAATCATCCTATCTATTTTAGGGCTGATTAACCTCGGAAGGCAGGGACTGGGCTACACTGGGGAAGGGGTTTTGTAAATGTTTCCACATGAGAAGAAACACTATGGATTCCATCCAAATTGATAAAAATCAGATATGTCAAGGGGAGACCCCCCCAAAGATCTTGGCTACAGATACAAATAAAGAAATCAACAAAGCCAACAAGGCAGGTAATTTACGCACTGATTCCTTTATGTGGGAGCAGCTCTGAGACTGTCTGAGACTTAAAATGTCTATACATAGCCAATAAATCTTGTTGGCTACAGATGTCTCATGACTTAGTAATACATGCCATCCTTTCATATTGCATGAATGGAGATTTATATTACAGTTTTGCTATAGAGTCCAAAGCAGCTCAAGAAAGACAGATGTCTTTCCTTTGTTCAAACAAAGAGCAAAGAATCACCTTTAACTGATATGTACACCTTGCACATTCCATAATGTTATTACATAAATGTGTATTACTTGTGAGAGTTTATATGTTTACAGAACAAAAGGACCAGATACCAATGGAATGGAGGCAGCCTTGACAAGGTTCACCCTCCAAGATGCTGAAATGCTGAGACATAGCATCACTCCAGCATCCTGCTTGATCTACCCTCAGACTGCCTCAGTTGCTGTTTCATCAAAACTTCAAAGTAGCTAGCTCACTTCATCCAGCCTTTAAGACTATTCCAATTAGAACTTCATCTAAGCCTGCATTTTTACAGGAGACTGGACAATAAATGTTATAGCTGGATTTCTTAAGACTTGACTATTTTTCCAATTTCCCTTGAGTTCCCAAAAAGAAAAACTATATCCAATATCAGCATGAAGAAATTTTAGGAAAATGACACCCCATCCCCAAAAGGAGGGTGGACGGTTTTTGGCCATTCAGTGGGTTTTGGGTGTTTGGTTTTGCTTAGCAGAATTGGTTGCAAGTTGTTAAATGGTCTTGATCGGGGAGAAAACAAGATTTAGGAGGTTAGACTCAGGAATTTCTCTTTTTCTTTTCTCTATCATTTCTTTCTTATGTAGGAGGGGAATAGTTGAAAAGAAATAAGGGGAATATAGGAATAATAAAGGAATGAAGGAATAAAGGCACTTTACTAAAGAATATTCTATAAGCCAATAATCTTAAATTGGTATGGGTCTTTGTATATTGATATAAAATTGAGGTTATATTTGGATACACTGGTATGGATTTTTATATATTGATACAAGGTTATTTTTGCTACAACATACTGTATATTATGTTTCAATTCTCTTACAAGGTACTGGGCCATTTAAAAATACAATATTTAGCTCTGGTCCTTTTGGAGCTCCCATTACAAATTGTTTAGGATAATTAAGTAATACAAGTTAATAATTAGTCAATCACATTCATGTTTATGTTAGGTTTCTGTAATAAACTAGTCTAGTTGGATGGATAGTAAACAGCTAAAAACAAACAACATTTGCCTATTCAGACATACTTTATATAGGTAGACATCTTCAAAAACCTCAGAGACCTACAGAATATGGTATTTAAATTTTTTTATTAATTTAAGGCTTTTTTTTTTTTTTTTCACAGTGACACATGTCAGCTCCTGGCAGCATCCCCATTCGACTTCAAAGAAGATGATGAGGATCAAAGAATCTCCTTATGGAGTTTGCTTCAAATATGGCAAGCTGCCAATGGGGGTGGGGGGGAGGAGGGGGTGGGAGGCAGGGGGTTAGCCCTTAGTGCTGCAACTGCAGACAGAATGCTGTCCAAGAAGGACAAACAGGATGCAGAGAAGTCTATTGCCAAGCTTTGCAAGAACAAGGTAAGCAAGTCCTTCAAAACTCTGCTTCTCAAAAAAAAAAAAAAAAAAAATCTGTCAGACAAACTGGGCCAGAAGGCTGAAGATGTTGTAGAGACAGTTTTGAGGGGCAGTCTAGGAAGCCAGATTTCTCTATCATTTCTACAGTTTTGGAAGCTGCTTGCCTGCACTTCCTGCACACTCAGGTAATATTTATTTCTTCTCAGGTATTTAAGGTGATTGAAGACTAGACAGTGATGCTCTCACATTAAGCTTAAGTTGTTTAGGATTTAAGATTTAAGAAAATGTTTTTAGGTTTAAGAGGAATTTTTAGGCTAGTAGTGCAAGTTATAATAGAGATTGATTTAGGTACAGAACTTTAAACTCACCAAGATAGAATAGATAATAGAATACTTTCTGCAAAATTGTCAAGTATACATGGACTAGACTTTGTAAATGTAATTCTTACTTGATATTTTCTATAATTATTATTATATATAGTTTATTATTGTAAGAGGAAAATTTTTTTATTAGACTAAAAGGGAGAAATGTAGAGGGAGTCTCTTACATTTGGTTTGAAGCTTCACCTGTAAAAGCTGATTGGTCTGTAGCCGAGGCAGGAAATAGAAGGTGGGAGTTCTGGTAGGAAGTAAGGATTCTGGGACAGAGCCAGGTTTAGGAAGATTTGCTCAGGGAACATGGAGGCCAACAGAAGCATGGGAGCTGAACAGAGGTAACCAGCCACATGGCAGAATATAAAATAGAAAAATTGGATGATTAATCTATGAGCTAGTTGGGAAACAGCCAAATCTTATGGCCAAGTTATTTGTAAATATAATTTGAATCTCAGAGTCATTACTCTGAGAGCTTGGAGATGGGACAACTTTGTAGTCTCTCTCTCTCTCTCATGTTGCCTTTGTCAGGGCAGTTGTCATAGCAACAGAAACAAAGCTAGAATATGCATAAAGTAGGTGATAGGATTGGAATTGGAATATAGGGAGGTCCTACCCTTGACCACCATGGGTCATTTCAAGCCAAGCATGGGCACAGGTGTATGACATCTGAAATTGGCATGCTGGGTGTCAGTTGCTCTTCAAGCCCATGCCAACATGGCAGGGGTGTTACTCACTTCTTGCACCTCTCCCTGTACTTTGATGGATGGCGTCCTGTTTGATACTAGCAGCCCTTCCTGTTTGTCCCCTGCTCATCTGTCCCCAATGGCTGACAGGCAGAATTATCCTGCAGTTTCTCATGACCAGATTCAGGCAGAGAAGGGTAGAGTCTCATCTGTGTGTTCACTGACAGTAACTGAGATGGAGCTCTGTGCCACCAATACGAACAACAAGAAAATTCTATGGCACTTCAAAATATCATTTATGCCTCACACTACTTTAAAATGATGGTTCTTAGTCCACCTCAGTTAATCCTATTATTTAATGCCTTAATAAGGAAGCCCATATTTGCTACATTATTAACTTGTGCTCTTAATATTTTGATACCATTTTAATGTAATTAGTATACTTTATAATCCTCTATATTTTTATTGCATGCAATGAGAAACCTCATTCCCAGAAGGGATCTGGAAGTTTCTTCAGATTGACAAAGGGTTCTGATTGAAGGAATATTTACAAGTGATCCTTTGGGGCAAAGATTTATGATCACATATTGTAATTTCTAGTTGACAGAAGATAAATTTAGGAAGTGAGAAGTCAAGCAAACTGCCCCAGGTCACACAATGTGAAACCAACATATAAGGAGCCATATTGTTGCTAAGGAGACACATTGTTGCTAAGGAGCCACATTGTCAGATATTATCATTAAGTCTCCACACCTCAGAGGAATAGGTTCCTGTTTCCTAAGCCTAATGTATCCTAAAAACTACGTTTTTCAACTTTTGCTGAGCTCGTGACTGTAGTGTATGCTCACTCCTTTGCCTTGCTAAACTCCTGAACCTGTGATACATGGTTGCCCTTTTGCTTTACACAAATGTGTCTTCCCAGACACCTTGATGATGCCCCTTCCACGTGATGTATTCTTGCCCTTACCTAGCACACAGGTAGCCTTGAGCTCTGAGTCTCGCACTCTTCTCGGCAGGTGCTACCATCACACTTGTCTAACCCTCAGGCAGTCCTGAGCCCTGAGTCCCCCCACTCCTCTGGCCAGGTGCTAACAGCCAATTATCTCGGCAGCTGTTTTCCATCAACCCTAACCCTTTCCCATAAAAAGGGACCTCAAAAGCCAGTGAGTGACCAGTGACTGGGAGAAGACACCAGCCGGCCAATTCTGCATAAAGCTTGCTTTAATCAGTCATGGGAATGGGTTTTCCCCCAACTCACATTTAACATTTGGAGGCTTCAGGAAGAGAATAGCCATTCCACTCAAATTACGAAGCTGGACTCTTCTTTCCAGGACCCCGGTAAGCCACCCCAGGGTGTGTGCACTTTGGGATCTGGGAGAGATGCTTCTGCTCTGCCAACTTCTGAAATGAATGACTTGAAAGGAAAACAGCAAGCTTTGTATTTTATTATTTATTTTTCTGGAAGCCTTGTTTTGGTATGTCATAGAAACCTTTGGTGTTTTAGACTTCTGTGTCATTTGTCTGCCTGGTTTCTAGCTCTGGGTGATTCCAATCTGGAAATGGGGAGGGTATAACAAGGTCTATGTACAAGAGGTCTAGCAACAAGGAAAGAAGACTAAAGATTTAAGCCCAAGAAGCTAGATGAGAGCTGGCCCTCTTGACCAGCACACTGGGCTGGGCCTTCCTGATCCTCTATATACTGCCAGCCCTTCTTCCATCTGATAGCTTCCTTGTAGAATGAAATTGATGCTTTGACACTCTGCCTCCCTAGTGCCATGAGACCTGAGACTGACTTTATTTATCTCTGGATTCGTATGATCCCTGAAAGGGTTCAAATAAAAGTTTTGAGTGCACATGTCTGGTAACGCATAAATGCCTCACACATGAGAGTGCAAAGACCCTTTCTTTTCTGATACAATTTCATTGCTTTAAAGAGGGTAGAAAGGCCTTGAGCCAAAGAGTCCACCCGTGCCCTATTAACACCATTAACATGGGACCCTGTGCATAGGGCCTTCTGTTTTTATGGCACCTTTGATGTGCCCCGGAATTTTTATGTCCCTTTGATTTAAATTGTAAGTGTAAATGTGTCAGGATGGGAACAGGACTCGGCTCTTGTGTCTTAGAGACAGAAATGGAAGCACTGTGGTGAGGGGGGAGGCTTTGGAGCCCACTTCCTTCACTTGTTGACTGCTCTGACCACGAGAGTGGCTGTGTGACAAATGCAAGGACTCAGACAATGTGGATAGTTCAAACGTGCCCTGGTGCAGAACAAGGCCACGGGATGGTGGGTGCCATCTGGGATGAGTGCAAGGAGAACATGGTGGTGGTACCTTAAGGATGATGGGGTTGAGACCAGTGGGTTCTGGGTCCATCTTGGCTGCATGCCCAGGCCAGGTCACTGCCTTCTGGAACCTTCAGTTCTTGAGTGACAAAATGAGAGACAGGGAAGGGGTCTGCTAGCATGACTCAGGATACCTTCCCTGAAAGTCTACAAGTCCGTGTCCTGTCCTGTGTGTGTCCATCCTGGATGTCATGTTCCTCCCTCCCCCTCAAGCCTCACAATCAGTATGGGGACAGCCACACATAGTGAAGAAACTCAAGCCAGCACCAGGTTTGCAGTTTCTGGGTTAAAACTTCCAGAGTCTGACCTCAGAGTTTATGATTCTTCTGACACATTTTAACACAGTAAAACTTTGGGGAAAAAAGGTTTCCACATGACAATTATCAGAGCGAAGCTTTAGCCATAGCTACATAGAAACTCCCTAGCAAGTAGCAAAGCACCTGTGTCCTTTACATTGAGTTCTACTGACTGATAAGCAGAGCTCAGAGCAAGGGCCAAAGGAGGAGTTGTAATTATCCTGAGGATAGATTCTATTGGTGGAGGATGCAAAGCACACGGGACCTCTTTCGTAAGTATGGTTCTATCCACTGAGAGACAAAGCTCAGGATAACAGCCTACACAATGTTCAGGATGTTGAGGGATTGAGGAAAGTTAGCTCCATAGAACAGCAAAAAGATCACCGGCTTGTCAGACAGCATTCACTCCAGCCTTCCGGGTGACCGCTGTCAATCATTTCCTTCCCTTGAAGAAAATAGGCTGAAATGTTTGACAGGGCTTTCTTTGAGCTGAGCCTTCTACATCTGTGCCCAGTGGATCTTGAAAGCATCATGGCTGCTCCTGTCAGGCATGGTACAGTCTTTGAACAGAGTCTTGCTCTCAGGCAGAGTTTGATCCTTCATTTCTCTACTTACTTCTACCAAGCAGGTCAGAATCTCCCTTACTGCACACACCCAGGTCCTCCATCTTCCCTCTACTGTGCCTGACAATTCTTTTCTTTCTACACTTTGATTCTTACAGGAAGGATCCTTGTATCTGCCCCGGTGGATAAGACTGATTGATTGCACAAGGCCTCTTCTATTAGTGGGGTTATTTACAACGGAGCCACATATTGCAGGGTCAGACAGCTGTTTACACACACGGGGGGCGGGGGGGCGTGTAATACACACACATACAGATGCCCATACATTAACACACACATTTGCACTCTCACACACTTATACACATATACAATACTCTCACACATATACCCTCATACATACACTTTCACCCATGCACACACATGCACACATACCTACTCCCTTGTAGGGAGCAGTAGATCTGTGGCAGAGGTGGTGTGGTTATGAGTGACCATGGCAATGGCAGTGAAAACCTATTGAGCAGCTCTTCTTTCCCCAAGTGACTTTCCAAGTAGAAAATTGTCTTATTACCAAAAAAGGGGAATTTTAAAAGAGGCTAACATGGAATTTAATGACTGTGGAGCAATAACATTCCTCGTATCAAATTAAAATGCTAAAGCTGCCACAGGAAGCAAGTGCTTTAGGAGCCGCCAAGATTTCATGTTATTACTGGTGGCTTGACTGGCCTACATATTCTGTGTCCTGCATTCAAATTGGAAATCAGCTCCATCAGAATGAGACCCTAGGTGCACTGGGAGCACACCCCAGCCACGGAAATCCCGAGAGCCAGAGAGGCTTCCTTAAGACAAAGGTGGAAGACAGCTCATGCTTCCTGCAAGCTGCAGAATAGGGGCGGGTGTGTGCCCTGGGGTTTGACTGGCTCGTCCTACAAGCTGTGTGGCTTCAAGACAGTTGCTCTGTTTCTCTGAGCCTCCATCGCTCCACACCTGTTAGTCTGGGTAGAGGATAGTTGCAAAGAGATGTTAAAGTGACCCAGGCTAAAGATTTGGAAGCTCCTTGTAGACTGCTGAGACTGACAGTTCCTTTGGCTAGTTTCCTCCCAGTTCCCAGCCCTCCCTGATAGTGAAGCCTGGCAAATAATCTATAGTATTTAATATCAATAATTTATTATGCTCTTCCTGAGGGCCAGGCATCCTCTCATTCACTATCCAAGGCAATATTATTCACCCCATTTTATAGTCTAGGAAAAGAGGCTTGAGTTGCCCAAAGCCAAAGCACCAGGGCCAGGAGATGGCAGGGATTTAATCCCAGAGCCTTCTGACGTGCAAGCATTTCCTCTGATGCTTCCAGAGCAAGCCAGAGCTGCAGCTTCAAACTGCATAACTCTCCTCAAGGGGAGGGCCTCACTCCCAGCCCTTCCTCAGCCTAGCACGAGGCTCTCCTGGTGTTCTATCTAGATAACCATTTAGAAACCTGTGTGTGGAATGGATGCTTCCTCTCTCTCTCTCTTTTTTTTCTTTTTTAGATTTTTTTAATTAGGTATTTTCTTCAATTACATTTCAAATGCTATCACAAAAGTCCCCCCATGCCCTCCCCCCTACTCCCTTCCCCCCTCCCACTTCTTGGCCCTGGCGGTCCCCTGTACTGAAGCATATAAAGTTTGCAAGACCAAGGGGCCTCTCTTCCCAATGATGGCCGACTAGGCCATCTTCTGCTACATATGCAGCTAGAGACACGAGCTCTGGGGAGGGGGGGGGTGGGTACTGGTTAGTTCATATTGTTGTTCCTCCTATAGGGTTGCAGACCCCTTTAGCTCCTTGGGTACTTTCTCTAGCTCCTCCATTTGGGGCTCTGTGTTCCATCCAATAGCTGACTGTGAGCATCCACTTCTGTGTTTGCCAGGCACCGGCATAGCCTCACAAGAGACAGCTATATTAGGGTCCTTTCAGCAAAATCTTGCTGGTGTATGCAATGGTGTCAGCGTTTGGAGGCTGATTATGGGATGGATCTCCGGGTGTGGCAGTCTCTAGATGGTCCAGAATGGATGCTTTCTTAAATTTAGTTCTGGAAACATCTCTTTAGAAGCCCTAATATTCACAAACAAGCAAGCCTGACCACCAAAGAACAGAATGGACAAGATGGACCACATCTAGGTGTGTATGCATGCGGGTGTGTGTGTGTGTGTGTGTGTATTGCTATCAATCTTAGCAAGTCAATCCCAGCTTTAAAAAAATGTTAAACTTCTGGTGAGGAGGTAGTTATTTCTGCGTCTCATAGTGTGGTTTTGAAATATCTTCTCAGAGAGAAAGCTAAGCAAAGAAATAGAGATCTATTAAATGTGCAAGACAGAAGAAAAAGAGGCATCCATGAAAGCCCTCTGAAACACTGTCAAAGGCTTGCCAGGTCACTGAGGGCTGGCCCAACACTGCCAATTAGAGCAAATGAGAAACAGCCCTCAGTCTCAGAAGTGAAGATGGAGAGCAGCATTTAACCTGTCTCCTAGCAGAAAACATGGCTCTTAATGCTTCATGTAATTTAATATTTCAAATTATGACTGTAAGTGTCCGAGCCTCCTGTTGAACAATAGAACATGGCAATAAAACTCTCGGTGGGACTTTGGTGAGCATGGTCACAGGAATAATGGCTGTGGAGTCAGAGTTGACCTGGCAAGCAAAGCGGGCTTCACCCTCATTCCCACGATTCAGTCCTAGGTTCCAAACACCATCCTCTCGTGGCAGAAATCATTGCTTTGTGCTCAGGGGCCGTTGGAAGATGAGATACACTGGTGTGAGTAGTGAGTGTCCTGGTTATGCCAGGAGACTTATTTAAAGTATGGTTTTCCAGGTTGAGGAGATGGCTCAGTCAAGTGCTTGCCTTGCAACCATGATGCCGGGAATCCCATCCCTACAACCACATAAACAAACAAACAAACAAACAAACAGGATGTGGTGATATGGGTTTGTCATGGACACTGGAACAAATGAATCCCTGGGGCTTACTAGCCAGCCAGCCTACATGGCAAGTTCCAGGCCAGCAGGAAACCCTGCCTCAAAACACAAGGAGGATGGCACCTGAGGAACAACAGCCAAAGTTGTCCTCTGAACTACACATGCACACACTACATCCTTACACACACACACACACACACACACACACACACACACCCTACATACATTAAGCTCTATGTAGTGACTAATCTTGATTACAACTGGAATTAACTAAAAACTGAACGCCCCTGGACATATCTGTAAGGGATTTTGCTTGATTGGCTCATTTGAGGTTGGAAGACCCACCTTAAATCTGGGCTACACTTTATGGTGGAAACCTATTTAAATGACATGGAAGAAGGAAGTATTTGCTTTTTGCCTGCTTGCTTGCCTTTCTTGCCACTGGAAAGTTCATCTATCCTACTGCTGAGTGATAGATGAACTATCCCTGCTTCTTCAAGATTCCAACATATACCAAAGACCAAGGGAGACATCTAGTCTTGTGAACTGAACATCTATCAGATTCTTGGTCTTTCCATCAGGAAACACCATTGTTGGGCTAGCTGGACCACACAGAGCCTGTAATACACTATTAAATCCTTTTCTGATGGCTACAGATTCATTCTATCATCCCTCTAGAGAACACTTGGACACTGTGGTCCTCACTCCTGGGGCACTTTGAAAACACTGTGTGCCAGAAGATCTGGTGACAGTCTTTGAAAAGCTCTCCCCTTGATTTTTTTAGCACCCAGGGTTGAGAAAAGTGCTTGAAATCATGGCCCTCGCAAGGCAAAGGCGGTGTGCATCTGGAACATGGCAGGCCTTGGTTATACTGGAATGAAAGGCACAGACCCTGTCTAGATGATGGGAGGAGGGGACACGCAAATGGAGATGCAGATCCAGGAAGCCAAACAGAATCAGCAGGTAGTGAGCATCCCCCAGGAGACTCTGGCATAAAGCTAGGACCTAGGACCTGGGACTGAGCTACACACTATCTCGAAGAAACATTGTCTTATTGTCTGGGAAGGGATGCAGTAAAGAAACCACTACAATGAACCCATTATTAAGGGGAACGTTTTTTATTGTGAATAAGAGCGGGGGAGGTGGGGACGGGGAGGTGTCCAGAGACACCTGGACGAGTCTAGAGTAGAAAGCAGACATGGCCAACAGATTGGACACGGCCATGGCTGTCTTTGAGAGAAGAGAAAGACTGTGAGAGAACATGGCAGGGGAGAGTGGTGCAGATAGTGAGGGAGCAAGAATAGAACTGAACAGAGGGAGAGAGAATATCAAGAGTAGCTAGATTATAAGAAGGAGGAGTAGCTGGGGAGAGAAGCCCAGGAAGCGAGCATGGACTTTGAAATGTACTTCTGAGCAGGAGGCTCAGGCTGAGGGAGCCTGGAGGCCAGCATGCACTTTGATATGCTGATAGGCGCCACATGTAGCCATATGTCCCTTCTGTCAGAGGTAAGGAAAATGATTCCTTTTTGGCAGATGGGAACCAACTTCACAAGTTCCTGAGGAATGCTGGCTTTTACGAAATAAACAGAAATCCTCCTGTAGCCCAGCTTGAGCTCATTTCTGGACATATGGACTGCCTTTTGGAGTTTGAGGAACTGGAATTTCCTTTGGACCCAATACTGATGATTCGTTTTTCAAAGGTGCCCCCAAGCTAACTAAGGCCCAGCAAAAATGACCAGCAATCTCTCGACCCCTGCCAGTGCTTGCTCATCTAGATATCTCTCATTCCCAAATTCTGCTAAGCTTCACCTGCAAAAGCCAGAAGTCAGCACAGAAAATTAGTGACAGCCAAGGTTTTCTGCAAGATCTCTCATCAGATAGCCTTAAGAACGAGCAGAATTAAATGGTAGAGAGAAGCCACATGGTGATTTGTTGAGAACAAAGCAAACACAAGAAAAGAGAAAGACCAGACGTACCTGACGTGGAAGACTGCACCCTTGATTGCTCAGGGCTGCGGGAAGAGGGTCCTGCATTAATTAGTGCCATAGAGTCCTCTGTACCCATGCGTGTACCCAGAGCCCCATACGCGACACCTGACTTTGCAGGACTGTAAAATAAACTGCCTCACTGGTGCCCCTTTGGACCCCCCAGGGCTCTTCTCATAAAGCGAAGGTGCTCTAATCACAAACTGAGGGCCTCGGCTTCTTACACATCCAGTAGGTGAGACCTAGGTATGTATATATAAAAGATGCAGTTGTCACGGGAGCATGTGGAGTCGTACAGACAGGTGAGTGGGCTCACTTGTCACCACACACTTGCTGCACCATGTTCCTTAATACTCCATCTCTCCACACCTGCCAGATTTGTGAATCTGCCAGTGTCCTCGGCCCCATGCTGTGTTTGCTTCAGGGCTTTGCCTGGCCAAGTGTCCTTGGGACTGCCCTTCTGTCCTCTGCCTGGGGCTCTAAAACTGTGGTTGCTTTTCTCTGTTCGAATTATTTTTCTAGAATATATGTTTGTTTGTTTGCTTGCTTGCTTTTCTTTCTCTCCCCACCCCCACCCACCTACCCACCCAGGGTCTCCTCTGTAGCCATGGTTGCCCTGGAACTCACTCTGTAGATCAGGCTGACTTCCAGGACTCATAAAGATCTGCCTTCTAAGTGCTGGTATTAAAGGTAGGATTGAGATTTTTGCCTTCCAACAGGACCTCTTTGTGCAGCAGCCCCTGCATCACCTGTGGTGCATTCTGGGCCTCTTTCTTCTACGGGCACCCCCCACTCTAGTCCTACCTCCATGGACGAGACCTGGGGATGAAGCTATGGCTTTTTGTCACCAGGACATCCCAGAGAAAGGGTGTTAGACAACCCATGCGGTCGGTCTCACTGTCACCTCCACCTTACAAGAGAGGAAACTGGAGCAAGAACAGGTCAGGCCACTTGCTTGACACCAAATCGTCAGTAAAAGAGCTGGGACCCCAACCTGGAAGTGGGCACCAGGGTTCAGATTCTTATCCACCATCTTCCTTTGTTTTCTTTGGCTCTGAGCCAAGAGCAGGTAATTTGTAATGAAGAGAAGTTCATTTGGCTTGAGTTCTGGAGGCAGAGACCTCTGAAAACCTGTCACTAGCATCCACTTCACCCCTGATGAGGAACTTCTTGTTAAAGTGTAGCCCCGAAGAGGGCAACACAGGGGCAGGCAGAGCAAGCACAACTCTTCTTATAAGGCCACCAATGTCATCATGGGGTTCCACCCTTGTGACCTTGGACATTTCCTAATCCCTTCTGACCTTGTGATGAGGTGGCTTAACATGATTCTTTCTCCTCTTCCATGATGTGTGTAGGTGCACAGGTATGCACCGAGGTGTAAACATGGAGGTCAGAGGTCAACCTTGGGAACTGTCCACTTGGCTTTTTGCACACCTGCCTAGACCTCACCCACTGGCTAGGCTGACACGCCAGTGAGCCCCTGAGCCACCTGTCTTTGCCTCCAGAGTACAAATTACAGGTGTGTGCCACCACCTCCAGCTTTATGTGGGTCCTGGGGATCGAACTCAGGTCGTCATGCATGCATGGCAAGTCCTTTACTGCCTGGCAATCTCTCCAGCTCAGCTCTGCTTTGTAATAGATGACTAAATTTAAGCACAGGGAGGCCTCTGGCTAGCGCCAAGCTAGGGTGACAAACCATTACCATCAATGGTCACCCTCTAAATAGTGTTCTTCCAGGCTTTAGGGGTTCGGGAGAGAGGTTTCGTGGAAGAGGCAGGAGCTCTCTGCTTCTGTTCCTCTCACCCACACTGACTACAAAGCAGAACTCCATGTTTTCTAGAAGGCTGACTAGACTGTTAGAAGTGTGGGTGAGGCAGCAAACAGTCACACATGGGGGAATTTTTTTGCTTTTATTACACATTAGGGGTGCAATTTGTTCCTGTTAGGTATGCACTGGGCTGCCTCATAAGATTCACTTGAAGAACCAGATGAACAGCTTAAAAACAGCTGAAAAGGAGGGCAACAGACAAAGACAAATCTGAGCTTCATCAGGCTGGGCCCTGTCACAGGTGGGGCTGTGCTGTCACAGGTCGGGCTGTGCTGCCCAGACACAGGTGGGGCTGTGCTGTCACAAGTGGACTGTGTTGTCACAAGTGAGGCTCTGCTGTCCTGTCACAAGTGGGGCTGTCCTGTCCTGACACAGGTAGGGCTGTGCTGTCCTGACACAGGTGGGACTGTGTTGTCTCAAGTGAGGTTGTCCTGTCCTATCACAAGTGGACTGTGTTGTCATAAGTGAGGCTGTGCTGTCCTGTCACAGGTGGGGCTGTGCTGTCACATGTGGCTCTGTGCTGTCCTGTCACAGGTGGGACTGTGCTGCCCTGGGCACAATGAAAGGTTGAAAAAAAGGAGTTGAAAAGCAAGGATGAAGCCAAGCTGGGCAGGAAACAATGCCTCTCTTGAATTTGAACTTATGAGTTTTGGATGTTAAAAAATAGGTGATAGGATCTGGGGGCAAGAGTGACTCAGCCCAGTCTGTAAAGAGACTGCACACCTCAATTTGGTTTTCAGAATCCACGTTGTTGTTTAGAAACAAACAAGCAAACAAACAGAATCAGATATGGGAACTCACACTGGCAATCCTAGCGCTGGGAAGTGGAGAGAGATGGATCCCTTCGCCCTCCTGGCCAGCTAGCCCAGCATACATGTTGGCTTCTAGGCCAGTGAGACCCTGTCTCAATAAACCAAGGTGGATGGCACCTGAGAAATAGTGCTCTAGGTTGATTCTAGCTTCCCCATGCACGCACTCACTGTTCACCTGCACCCACACTCATTGTACTGGCTGGTTTTGTGTGTCAACTTGACACCAGCTGGAGTTATCACAGAGAAAGGAGCCTCCCTTGAGGAAATGCCTCCATGAAATCCAGCTGTAAGGCATTTTCTCAATTAGTGATCAAGGGTAGGAGGGCCCATTGTGGGTGGTGCCATCCCAGGGTTGGTAGTCTTTGGTTCTATACAAAAGCAAGCTGAGCAAGCCAGGGGAAGCAAGCCAGTAAGTAACATCCCTCCATGGTTTCTGCCTCAGCTCCTGCTTCCTGACCTGCTTGAGTTCCAGTCCTGCATCCTTTGGTGATGAACAGCAGTATGGAAATGTAAGCTGAATAAACCCTTTCCTCCCCAACCTGCTCCTTGGTCATGATGTTTTGTGCAAGAATAGAAACCCTAACTGAGACACTCATGAACAGGAACACACACAAACATGAAATTCTCTCTTTCACACTGACAAGATTTGAAAGAAAATTAAAATTCAAGGTCCATGACTCATGCGGCTTGCTAGTTAGGAGGGCTTTTTGGGCCTAGAACAAAGAACAAAGGCTGTTGCTGTTAAGTCATCCCAGGAACCAACTAGCCATAAAGATAGAGAAGACATACAAGAATGTCTGGACTGGCCCAGCGCCTCCCTATCTCCTGCCCTTCTGACATGGGTTAAATGTTAACCAGATGCTCTTCTGTTACCTCGATCTGCACGTACAGTTTGCTGATGTTTAAACTGTCCAATTGTGTGAAGCTGCACCAACTCTTCCCCTACCCCACTCTTTTCCTATATAAACCCCTAACTTTTGAGCCTCGTGGTTGACACCTCTGTCTCCTGCATGAGATACGTGTCGGCCCGGAGCCCCATCATTAAACTACCTCGTGTGTTTGCATCAAGACGGTCTCTCATGATTCTTTGAGTGCGAGTTATCTCATGACTCAGGTGGGGGTATCCCCATGGAGGTCTTTCAGATTCAAGTGGCCACCGGCCAGAACAAAGTCACAGTCAAGTCTGTGGCAGTCCTCCTGTCTTAGTCAGGGTTTCTATTTCTGCACAAACATCATGACCAAGAAGCAGTTGGGGAGGAAAGAGTTTATTCAGCTTACATTTTCCACATTGCTGTTAATCACCAAAGGATGTCAGGACTGGAACTCAAGCAGGTCAGAAAGCAGGAGCTGAAGCAAAAGCCATGGAGGGATGTTCTTTACTGGCTTGCTTCCCCTGGCTTGCTCAGCCTGCTCTTTTCTAGAACCAAGACTACCAGCCCAGAGATGGTCCCACCCACAAGGGGCCTTTCCCCCTTGATCACTAATTGAGAAAATGCCTTACAGCTGGATCTCATGGAGGCATTTCCTCAACTGAAGCTCCTTTCTCTGTGATAACTCCAGCTGTGTCAAGTTGACACAAAACTAGCCAGGACAATTGTACCCCTAGTCAACTTGACACACAAACACATCACTAATAAGCCTCAACCCTTACATTCTTATTTACCCCCAAGGACTAAATAACTTTAAACGTCCCACAGTCTTTACATATTCTTAAATTTTCAATCTCTTTAAAATATCCATCTCTTTTTTTTTCCATTTTTTATTAGGTATTTAGCTCATTTACATTTCCAATGCTATACCAAAAGTCCCCCATATCCACCCACCCCCACTCCCCTGGCCACCCACTCCCCCTTTTTGGCCCTGGTGTTCCCCTGTACTGGGGCATATAAAGTTTGCAAGTCCAATGGGCCTCTCTTTCCAGTGATGGCCGACTAGGCCATCTTTTGATATATATGCAGCTAGAGTCAAGAGCTCCGGGGTACTGGTTAGTTCATAATGTTGTTCCACCTATAGGGTTGCAGATCCCTTTAGCTCCTTGGCTACTTTCTCTAGCTCCTCCATTGGGAGCCCTATGATCCATCCATTAGCTGACTGTGAGCATCCACTTCTGTGTTTGCTAGGCCCCGGTATCCATCTCTTTTAAAATGCAAAGTCTTTTTACAATTAAAAGTCTCTTAACTGTGGGCTCCACTAAAATAGTTTCTTCCTTCAAGAGGGAAAATATCAGGGCACAGTCACAATCAAAAGCAAAAAATCAATCTCCAACCATCCAATGTCTGGGATCCAACTCATGATCTTCTGGGCTCCTCTAAGGGCTTGGGTCACTTCTCCAGCCATGCCCTTTGTAGCACACGTGTCGTCCTCTAGACTCCAGATGCCTGTACTCCACTGCTGCTGCTCTTGGTGGTCATCTCTTGGTACTGGCATCTCCAAAACACTGCATGACCCCTTCAGTCCTGGGCTGTCAATTGCAACTGAGGCTATACCTTCACCAATGGCCTTCCATGGCCTCTTACAGTGCTGAGCCTCAGCTGCTCTGCGTGACCCCTTCATGCCTTCAAAACCAGTACCACCTGGGTGACCCTTACACATTACCAAGTCCTGCTGCAGCAGGAGTACAACCTTGGCTATCTCTGGAACACAGCCTCTTTGTGCTTTCAGAAAACACTTTCCAGAAGTAGTTCTGGTATCTTGTTAATCACAGCTGATTCTTCATCCCCAGCTAACCAGAACCACAGAATAATCAAACTCCAAAATAGCAATGGCCCTGAAATTTCACAAGCCAGGACTCCATTTTTCTGCACTGTTCTCAACATTATCTTCCAAGCTCCTACACAACATCTCACAGAGTTCTTAACAGCAAATGGATCTTCTAGCCCAACGTTCCAAAGTCCACAGTCCTTCCCAAAACATGGTCAGGTTGTCACAGGAATACCCCACTATGCTGGTACCAATTTGTCTTAGTCAGGGTTTCTATTCCTGCACAAACATCATGACCAAGAAGCAAGTTAGGAAGGAAAGGGTTTATTGGGCTTACACTTCCATACTGCTGTTCATCACCAAGGAAGTCAGGACTGGAACTCAAGCAGGTCAGAACGCAGGAGCTGATGCAGAAGCCATGGAGGGATGTTCTTTACTGGCTTGCTTCCCCTGACTTGCTCAGCCTGCTCTTTTCTAAAACCAAGACTGCCAGCCCAGAGATGGTCTCACCCACAAGGGGCCTTTCCCCCTTGATCACTAATTGAGAAAATGCCTTACAGTTGGATCTCATGGAGGCATTTCCTCAACTGAAACTCCTTTCTCTGTGATAACTCCAGCTGTGTCAAGTTGACACAAAACTAGCCAGTACACCTCCCACCTGCAATAGGTCAGTTGGGCCAACAGGTTGACCTCCACCCAAGTGGGAGTATGAGGCAGAAGACAGGTACCAAGTACACCTCACATCAGAGGCGGGGCCCACAGACATTGGTGGACAAGGTGTTCCCCTCATGCGACAGAGCATGCAGGTCCCAGGGACATACTGAGATAGCCATGCACACTGTTCAGCAGAAGCTTCGGGAAAGTCTTCTTCACATCTGCAGCACTAAAGCAGTAACTTCCTGTTGGCATCCAGACACGGTGTCCTCAAGGGAACACATCGTCCTGGATGTTCATGGGCAGCCCTGCTACCTCTGTGCCTTTACTTGTAAAGAGTCAGTGTGAAGATGCTAATGAGTTTGGCTGATGAATGGCAGTGGACCAAGGCTCAAGGACTAAGGCCATGGATACCCCTGAGACTTGGACATGCAACAGGTGACGTCAGCAGTTGCCCCTCCACTCACTGAGCACTTGGTGTGTGTGTGTGTGTGTGTGTGTACTGAGCACTCTGCCCATGTTACTGACTTGTGGGTACAGCCCAGTGTAAGAGGAACACTGCAGAGCTCCACTCAATAGGTGAGAAGACTAAATAAAGTCTAGAGAGGTTGTCCAGACAGTGAGCAGCAGAGGGGAGTCTTGAACCCAAGTCAGCTGCCAAAGACTTTAACTTTGAACAAGCTCCACTTTCATACCCGGTGTATATGGGGATATGGGAGCCACCCATCAAGCCTGTATGCCTGACTCCTGCCTTAGTTTCTTTATGCCATATATTCTGGGGACAAGGGGTGGGTGGAATATCACCCCCAAACAAGCAACAACTATTTTTGTTTGTAGGTAGTAAAGCATCATCCTTTCATGGATTAAAGGATGCATGTGATGTTCAAAGATCCGGGTCCTGTCGATGATAGTAAACGCTCGTGAGGATAGCCGAGTATAGTGGTAAACACCTGGAATCTCAGCCCTCAAGAGGCTGAGGCAGGAGGATCACTGGGAGCTTGAGACCAGCCTGGGCTTTAGACTAATATTTATGGGGGTACAGAAACAAGTGTCTGACACACATGGTATGGTGGTACATACAAACCAGTACGAATCGTCCCCTTGAGAAGGTGTGCTTGTCAGCTTCATTGTGCCTGGCCCCAGCTCCACCTCGCTTGTAATCCTAGCAGGCTCCATACTGACCCCAACACTGGCACCCGCATCCCTGGAGTCTCCTTGTTGCACCATCCCCCAAAGTGGCCTGATGGGACTTGTTATCGGTTAAACAGGTATGAGCTTAGCTCAGCCCAAATGAGACTTGAACACTTTGAGGCTCTGTGGTTGATTCTCCCAACACAGTGTAAAAAGTAATTGTCAATTAACGAACCCATCAGTCGAGGAGGGAGAAAGATCAATATCGTGGACCAATCCTGAGTGTTGTGATGCAGGTTAGGATTCCAGCAGCCGAAGCCTTCCAAACAGGTACACGGAGTAATTGGCTTCTCCCAAGTGACCTGTCCTGCAGACTTCACAACTCTCCAATTAACATGTTCCATTGACAGGCACACAATTATTTGGGTTCACTATAGCCCTGTCAGTGTTTGTTCAATCAGAACTTGCAAGCCCACGGAAAGTGCACAGAATAGCAAATGCAGGTGGCTCTCAGAGGCCAAGCAGCAAAGGGGCTTAAAAGGAGCCTTACAGTCGGACTTCTCTTTCAGTTCTGATGCCTGCCCAGCATCCTTGATCGGCTGGAACTATCCCAAGCTCAGCTGGGAAATGGCAAGGAGGGCTACATATGGCTTGGCTGGCATCTGCTTATACAGTTGATGGGGAGGAGAGGACAGCTTGCTCCCTGTCCCACTTGAACTTGACACTGAGCCTCTGTTAATGGGAATGTTGCCTCTTCTTCCTGGATCTGACAATTTGTCTCCCCATCCTCAGGGACCCTTCCCAGGCAAGGCCCCAGCTTTGCCTGCTTCACCTATGGTATCCTGCCTTGTTTCCTCCTTCATGTGCACACCCATAGTCCTCCCATTGAGAATGAGTCTTTATAGACAAGCATCACTTGTCTCAATGCATCTCAAGGATACAAGATGCTTAGATAATGGTGCTTGGGCCAATGTGCAACAGAGGCTGCAGAAAAGGGTAGTGAGGAAATAGAAATAGATTGAGGTATCTTACATTGGCTTTCATTTGTGAAGAAACACCATGACTTAGGCAAGTCTTATAAAGGAAAGCATTTTATTAGGGCTGGCTTACAGTTCCAGAGTCTATCATCATGGTGGGAAGCATGTCAGCATGCAGGCAGATGTGATACTGGGGAAGGAGCTGAGAGTTCTACATCTTGGTCATAAGGCAGCCCGGAGAAGGTTCTGATTCCACACTGGGCAGAGCTTGAGCATAGGAAACCTGAAAACCTGCCTATTCAGTGATGCACTTCTTCCAACAAAGCCACACCTACTCTAATAAGGCCACACCCCTAAAAGTGTCACTCCCTATGGCCAGGCATTGAAATACATGAATCTACGGAGGTCAAACCTATTCAAACTACCACACAAGAGTGGCAGATCAGCCAGGCAGTGGAGGCACACACCTTTAATCCCAGCACTTGTGAGGCAGAGGCAGGTGGATTTCCGAGTTTGAGGCCAGCCTGGTCTACAGAGTGAATTCCAGGACAGCCAGGGCTATACAGAGAAACCCTGTCTCAAAACAAGCAAACAAACAAAAACCAACCAACCAAACAGAAAGAAAAAAGAAAAAAGGAGTGGAGGATCAAGGAGGGGAGGATGTAGATGGTTAGGAATGTTGCAGTAGGCTGAGTAAGGGAGAGGGTAGCCAGAGCAGGAGGGCAGCCTTGCTGACCAGCTGAGTGGTACACAGACTGTTGCAGTTGAGAGATAGAAAGGCAAGTCAACACCTGAAAGGCCGTGTAGTGTGGTTGTGGTGTGGGCTCTGGACTAGGTGTTTGACAGAATCCTAGCAGGGATGGTTCCAGGCTATGGATTATAGGAAAATGATTCTCTCTGCACCTCTGGTTTCTTTCTTCTCTAAATAATAACAGAATTTTCCTTAGACTTTACTTGTTAGGACTAAATTGCACCTGTGAAATACCTTAAGCAGTGACTGTGGTGGAGGGCTAAATAAGCACCAACTGCTAAGTTCCGTGTTATTGCCACCATTGCTAGTAATAAACAGAGAAGTGGGGTAGACGCATTTGTATAAAGTGAGGTAGATGGACAGATAAATAATCATTTGATGGGGGTAAAGTAGGTGGAAGAGTTAATGCATACATAAGTAACTGGATGGGGGATGGATCGGTGGGTGGGTGGGTGGGTGGATGGATGGATGGATGGATGGATGGATCAGTGGGTTAGTGAGTGGATGGATGGGTGGGTGGGTGGGTGGATGGATGGATGGATGGATGGATGGATGGATGGATGGATCAGTGGGTCAGTGGGTGGATGGATGGATCAGTGGGTGGGTGGGTGGATGGATCGATGGGTGGGTGGTTGGATGATGGATAGGTGAATGGGTGAGTGGTTGGATGGTTGGATGCATGGATAGATATACAAATGAATGCATGAGCATGTGGACAGTGAATTAAGTGCACAAATGGATAGACGACTTTATAGGGGGCTAGGTAGGGTGGGTGGGTTAATGCATACATAGATGACTAGGTGGATAGATGAGTGAATGGCAGAGGAATAAACATTGTAAGGAGGCATGGGTAGAGGAGAAAATGCTTTGTTCCAAGTATTTTGCAAGAAGCTATTTATGAATCACCTCTCCCATCCACTTCCAAGGCATCAGAGATACCCAGCCTACTCATCCACCTTGCCAAGACATATAGATGTTTCATTGTTCTCAGTTTGACTCCCTTTTTGATCTGTGTCTGGTGCAGTACTTGACAGCCCACTGTCAAGGACACTGTGAGGGTCCTTCAGGACTCAACAAGCTGGTCACTCAGTCCTGCCATCACTACAGAGCCGTGTCTCACAGCTGGGACTCAGCTTTTCCCTGTGCACCAGAATTGGACAGGAGTCTGAACTTGGGCTTCCTATGTTCCTCGTGAAGGAGAGGCCTCAGCTCTCCTCAATGGCTCCTGATCATCTCTGGGCTGTGTCGTTGCCCCTCCCCCTGTCATGGAGGCACTGTTTGGGGCACAATTTGAACATTACAACATCCAGTTTCCCTCTCTGCTCTTAGTTTCCTTGGGGGTACATATAGGCTGTTCTTGGGGATAATGGTGGATCTCTGTAGTGACTCTGGACAAGAGAATGTCTTCTAAAGCTCAAAGTTTATTCCTTAATGATGTTAGGTTAGAGCATCTCGACAAGCTACATGTTCTGCTTATCAGTTTAAAGGGACCACAGCCAGCACCAGCAACCCTATTCCATCCACCTGTGAAGAACATTGCTAAAGATGCCACTACTTGAGCCATCAGGCCTTGCTCAGAGTGATCCTATCACGGGCCAAGGGTTCTTCTCTACATTAATATCAGTTAAGACTCACTCCGAGGCTACTTGAATCTCAAATGGGATTTCCAAAGATCAAAATCCTATAAGAATCACAGATGTGCACTGAGTTGCAGTATTCCTGGCATGGTGCCAGCCAGGCACGGCTCAGTTTGGCCTTGAGACCTACTGAGTATAAGTTAAGAGGATAGGGTCTCTAAAGTGTCCATGGGGATCCATCCAGAGTCTTCTGCCATCAACACCCTTACATTAAATGGCATATTTCGGGGCTGGCTCAGTAGAGAAGAGTATTTGTTATATAGCATGAGAACCTGGGCTCAAATCTGTCATATGTATGTAAAATATGAGGCCACATGCATCCCCATAACCTAGCACTGTGGGAAGATGAGACAGGAGGATTGCTGGTGCTGGCTGGACACTATTCTAACTCCAGATTTATTGAGAAAACCTCTCTTAAGGAAATAAGGCAGAGGTTATAGAGCGAAGCAGCTGACCTGCTCCTCTGGACTCTACATGCATTTGTTTGCACATGCGCATACAAGGTCACATGTGAACACAGGAGCATGGTTGCATATAATCTGCAAACATACTCCATGTACCTTAAACCTTGTCTAGATTACTCACAATGTCTAATCCACCATGAACGCTACGTGAACAGTCATTGAACTGTATTGTTTAAGGAATCATGTCAGGAAAAAAATTTACATGTGTTCGCTACAGACACAATTTCTTTTCAGAGGTTTTTTTTTTTTTCAATCTGTGCTTGGTTGACTCTTCAGAAACAGAGCCAAGGACACAACTGTCTGGCTGCCATGACTAATGCTTGAAACTTTAGAAAGTGTCATCTCACGTTTGGAGCACTGGCTTACCAGGCCTTAAGTACAGCCCCAATACCAGCAAATAAAATTACATAGCCATCCCACTCATGAACTTAAGCAGAAAAAAAAATCCTAAATATAACATTCACTCATGGAATTTACCATTCATATAAACTACATCATGATGGAGAACCATTCAGCACAGGGATGCAGGGTTAGCTCAGTGTCAGAAGAGCACTCACATAAATCATCTTACTAACAAGGGAATGGGGGGAAAAATGTCCATTTCCTCTGATTACATCCAAGTTGCCAAAATTATATGCACAGCATTCATAATTCTGCATTGACTGGCATAACCAGAAACTCTTGGCAAAGTGGGAAAATATCATATTTTCATAATATGATAACGTTTCCCCAAATTTTAAATTCTGTACTCAATGGCCAAGCTTTAGACAGAGTCCAGGACCAAGACAAAGTCCCCCTCTGACACAGCCAGTGCTGATTGGCTCAGCATTGAACCTGAGATCCCAACCAATGTGGTAAAGGGAGAGGGGGGAAAATGTGTAAAGGCTGGGAAGAAACACAGTTGTACCCATTTGCATCTCTGTGTAGAATCTACAGCCTTCTAGAAGGCAGAGCTCTTGACCATTGCCCAGAACAAGGTCAATATATAAACATCGATTGTGCTCTCCTTCAGCAGCAATAACGAATTTAGAACTGTAGTAAAAAGACTCCTTTCCAGGCAGCAAGACAAGCTGAACAGCGCTAGGAATAAACCTCACAAGAAACGGGAATGATTTTTATGGGGAAGCTGATACAGGTTTACAAGAGGAAATAAAAAGAATTGGCCAGACTGGGGCACTGTGGGAAATGATGAGGGCATGACAGCAGGAGAGAGGTTTCCCAGAGCTCCTGCCAGGTAGCCTTTCCACCGCTTGCAGGCACACTCAGCGGCTGAAGCAAGGAAGGCTTTGGGCTCTGGGTTCTGAGCACTTCAGCAGGATTCCTTCACGGTGATAGGCTGTACTTTCATGCCCACTTATCACAAGCTCCTCTAATCATGTGCTATTTTGCCACCATGCCTGCTCCCTCTTCACAATACAGTATGGATATTTTCCATGTCATTAAGTGGTGTTTGATAAAAGAAATCATGAAGAATGGTTCTCCAAGGCAGATAATCCTGGCCATTCTCCAGCTTTAAAGATGGGGGATCGGCACAAAGGGATGAAGAGGAAGACAATATCCAATCTGCACCTATTGCACACCATCTAATTCTTCCAGCCACTCTGAGATGCAGACATTTCTGTCTACTGCCTGCCTTATTATCTCCACTCTTGAAACAGGCAGAGTGCTGGGCCTCTCGGGCTGAGGCTTGAACCTTGTCTTTAAGGCCTTGGCCCTGCCCAGCCTCATAGAGCTGAGGATAGAGGTGCCCCATGCCTATCTTCCCTGGCTCTCATCAGAGTGCCTGGTACAGTGCTGCATGAGTAGACTGTATGAGCTGTGCAGTGTTTAGGGGTTGAATGCCATTCTCCACGGTATTATATAGAACTTGTCACATAGCATCGAACATTACCAAGATGGCATGACAGCCGCACTCTCTCAAAGGCTGGAAGGAGGGTCTTCCTTTATCTTTTCTAGTCCTGGGGACTGACTATACATGCCATTACACAGAAACCCTAGATCCTTGAGCGCCACTGTCTCAGATCTTCCTCTACTTTTTCTTGTAAGTCTCTAGCCCTTGAATTTTGGAAGTCTTACTTCCAGGATGGATTTGTCAAATTCCATAACTTAATCATATCTGTTAAGACTCTACTTCCAAATATGATCAAAGAAAAGAGATGTTAATACCATAAATAGATAGTCAATAGTATAACATGGTTCTGAGGAGAGTTCAGACCTCAACACCACAGTTAGACAGCATGACGGGGGTCTGATGAGAGCTCAAGCCCACAAGGCAGTGTGGTGTTGGGGGTGGTCCCTTCTTATAAGTCTCAGAGGAAGGAGAAGGTTTCAGGTAGTCAGATGGTATCTGATTTCCCATCAGGCAGCAGGAGGAGGGGGGGTTGCACTGCCAGAAAGAACTGTGTGACACCAAGGACATAGGGGATATAAGGAGGAGCATATCCAGTTTGCGTGTACCCATTGTACAGATGGGGAGATGTGTTGCTATCAGTGGCTCTCTGATGCTCTGGCTCTGACAACTTGAGGTCCATAAGCTTCCTTGGAGAAGTAAGGATATCATTCCCCTGGAATCTGAGCTCCTGGAGAGTGTTACAGATTCAGAGGTTGAGGAAAGATGGACTAGGAGGGCTTGGCCACTGTGGTTCTAAATGTGCTCAAGGGCAGACAGATTGAGGGTGTTATTTGCTCAGAACAGAAGATGAGGGCAGAGGCCCTGGAGGCACCCTCTAGAACCATGAGCATTAAAGCACTGGAGCTTTCATGCCCACAGGGAACCAAGCACTGGGACTAGGATAAGAAAGGAGTCCAAACAGTGTAGGACTCAGATCACGGAGGGTCTCTCAAGTCAGATCGCTGTGACCTGGAGCAATATGGAGGCCACTAAGATGATTTTGAACAAACAGGTTGAAAAATGCAAATAATAGCTTTCATTCAAGGTCCAGAGAGGTAGCAATACAACAGTTCTACAGAAGATAGAACTTGGACTGGGTGCTGGCCTCAGTGGAGATGAAGATAGCTGGAGGGAGTCGAAATTTCCAGGTGTCTGTAGATAGAAGAAAAAAGAAGGGATTCCAGGTAATTGGGAGTGTCTTGGTCTGTACAACTAGAAGGACAAAGATGTAGACTAAGTGGAAGAAAACTCTGAGTGAATCTGAATGATGGGGAAAGGCCAGGAATTGAATTCGAGCCTGATGAATTTCAGACACCTGTTAAGAAGAGGTGATAGCCGGGCAGTGGTGGCACATGGCTTTAATCCCAGCACTTGAGAGGCAGAGGCAGGTGGATCTCTGAGTGCAAGGCCAGCCTGGCCTACAGAGTGAGTTCCAGGACAGCTAGGGCTACACAGAGAAACCCTGTCTTAAAAAAAAAAAAAAGAGGTGATAGTTAGATGGGTCAATACTGAGTTTAGAGTAAGGCCTGAGCTGCCTATATAAACTTGAGAATTGTCAGCACAGATAGAATATTTCACACTGTAAGATTAGACAGAGTCACAGTGGGAGTGAATTCACATAAAGAACAAGTTCAAGGGTTGACTTTTACAAAGAACACCTCAACGTTTATGAGGAGGGGCCATAACAGAGGAAGCTGAAGAATGTGACCAACAAGGTATAAGGAAAGCCAGGAAGTGTGACACATTGGGGACCCACTGGAGGGAAATTTCAAAGGAAGATAAGGATCAGATATGCCAAACCTGCAGCTGGATCAAATTATGTAAGCACCATATTCTTGGTGTCCTTGAGATCACTGGTTGTGTAGTGATTTCCTCCCATTAAAACATTCTATCCTGAAGGGAAGCTTGTAAAGACTGAGGAAACGTTAAAGGAAGTTCAATAAGACTCAGGAAGTAAACAACTCACAAATCTCAGCAAGTCCCTGAATCCAACTAGATGCACAAGACTCTTTGCTCTCCAAGGTTATTTAAGCAATAAGGACTGCTAAGGACATTTAGATCAACTGAGCTGCTTAGAAGAAACTCACCTGTGAAATTGCCTATAAGTCATCTGAGGAGTCCTAGGGATCCAGATTTTGTGAGGTGTCACTAGGACAAGGGGTCAACGATGATGCTGTTTGTGATTTGCCCATGCTTCTGGAAGTAACCCCATTAAACTCAGGTTCACTAAGTCATACTTTGGTGGTATCCTACTTTGATCTGTTTCTTATCTGGGGTAAATACACGTTAGTGTTGTGTCTTTACCAGAAAAGAGCTAGCAACTCTTGCAAGAGCAGGTACTATGGAGTGATGGATGAAAACTAGTTGGATGAAACCAAAAGAGATAAAAAGAACTGGAAGATAGCCTCAGAGACAGCCCTGGGACTCCCTGATAGATGACTTGCTTGCAGGTGTTTGTTTAGAAAAGAGCCAAAAAAAAAAAAAAAAAAAAAAAAAGGTAGGGGAAGTTCTAGAGGAGACAGTGGAGTCCAGAGATGTCCTATCAGTTTCTAGAAAGAAGAAATGACATGGTATACTGGGAATGATGCTGTAGAAAGGGAAGTTGCAGACACAAGCCTCAGCCATCCTCCTGCCTCCACACCCCTGTCACACTGAGGTTACAGGTGCCAGTGACTACACTTGGCTTTTTACATAAGTTCTAGGAATTGGAATTCAGGTCCCCATGCTTGGCAAGCAAACACTGTTGTATGCTCCCCAGTCCCCAGTTCACTTTATTTTCCAAAAAAATAAAAAAATAAAAATAAGGCGACGAGGCCTTGAGCTGAGAGTGGAGGAGGAAGAGCGGGAGGCTGAGGTGAGTCAAGGCAGATGTAGGAGATGCCCAGATAACACATTAGAAAAAATAAACAGAGCTGGCCGAAGAGTCCAGCGAATTTGGACTGGATTTGAAGAGCTTGAGATTTTATCTCAGGAAAGACAAGGAGTCTCTTTCTTTCTCTCTTGGTTGTCCTTAGCTGTCCCTCACCCCTAGCACAGATACTGGCATTTTACACATTCTCCATGACTGAATGAATGCATTAGCGTGGGGCATGCAACTGGAAGATGCTGTCCCTAATGCCTGAGGGTGCTTTCCCTTGGGCCACCATAATCTCCCACTGGAGAACAGAGTGAGACCCCAGCTGTGGTCACCTTAGAGCCAGCCATACTTCCTGAAAGTTAATTAACTTGAAGGTGTTTTCCCTTGTGGAAAACCAGACTTCCTTCTTGCTGACCTCAATTAACTGCTTCTCCTGAGAGCTCCCACCCTCCTTGAGAAGGCCTTACTATGGAACTGGCTGGGATCTGGGCCAGGAACCTGGTTGGACCTGCATCTCCTGCCCTCTAAGGTTGCTTTGTCCACTGGGTGTGCTCAGAAGTAGTAGGAAGAGTCACAACCAGCCTTCCCCAATGACCCCTCCTGACCAGAGGTCCTAATAGCGAGGGGCTGACAGCCCAAGCAGGGTTCTGCCCACCCCCACCAGGAACTTGTGCCAAAGCTCCCCTAGGCTCCTCTCCAAGCCAGCAGGTCCCAGAGGGCTTCTGCATCATTAGCCCTTGTACCTTACTTCCTGTTCTGCTCTGTCAGGGAGATTTGACCTTCCCCCACCCCCATAAGAGGCCTGGGAGTGAAGCCCCAGCAAAGTAGTTTTTGAAAGTCCCCTGACTGTTTATAAAACAGCCAAGGCTGACATCCACTTTGTTCTCCATAAAACCAAATGGATCTTTCCTTTCTCTCCCCAGATTAGGAAACAGAGCCAAGTAGCCAGCATTACTGAGCAATTATGCTCACAGTTTAGGGGCGTCTCCAGTCTCTACAACAGCTCTGAAGTGGCCGGCACAGTCCCGCCTCACAGGCTGGTAAGCAAACTCAAAGTGACATTGTCCTGGGCACTTGGTGGAAAATGGACAGGGTGAGGACTTGAAGTCACCTGCTACCTCATGGGCCTTGCCCCATAGGGACAGGTTCACCTCTCTTGGACAAGTTTACAAATGCAATGGTGTTTGCTGTCGCTTAGCAGGAGAGGAAGACGGGTGTTTTGTTTTGTTTTGTTTTGTTGGTGCCTGTTTTGTTTTTACTAAAGGATGGCTGCAGGAAAGGAGGTCAGAGCCTTGCTCTCTTGTCTGTTCTGCCTAGAAGGTGCTGGAGGACCTTTGTGACCCAGTGAGGGCAATTCAGGCTGCATGCCCGAACCTTCCAGGGAGAAGTAATGGGATTTGAACTCAGAAGAGGTGGAGAGATCAGTCAGGAGGCAACTGCACCAATCCAGTCAGAGCAGGAAGCAGGGTCATACAGGAGACAGGCCAGTCAGTGTAAGGAAGGCACCCATGCACAGCACCCCTTGGCTGGAAAGCTCCCCTGCTTTCCAGGCTGCTGGAAGTAATGCTGGGGCCGCTCCTTTCCTGGCAGCAGAGACATTTCATTATCATTTAAATCTTTCTTGGGTTTCATCAGAGGCTGTGAGCAGCTTCAAAGAGGGAAGTGCTCAGTCCTCAGGTGAGGGGAAAACACGCCAGAACTTTCTCTTCTAATATAAACGAGGTGAGAGACGCAGCTGAACCTGGCAGAGTCTGCAGG
Organism: Mus musculus; assembly: GCF_000001635.26. Taxonomy (NCBI): domain Eukaryota; kingdom Metazoa; phylum Chordata; class Mammalia; order Rodentia; family Muridae; genus Mus; species Mus musculus. Next base: position 92,806,144 of record NC_000068.7, read on the forward strand.
AGCACACTAATAGACTAGATGAGAAGAGAATTATAGAAGGAGACAGGTCCAGAGGGAGGGGGGCACAGAGATAGAGGCTTCCCCCACCAGCTCCAGGTAGCTAAGAGGGGGACTCTTCCCCTTCAGCCGAAGCATCCTTGGGGTCTGGGGGGAAGGGGGTGGGGGGCTCAGATCACCACCTGGCTCCTAGAGGCAGAGCATAGAGAGATGAGACCCCTCCCTGCCTGCCTCCAGCATCCTTCCTTCCCAGGCATCCTCCACAGCTACCAGTGATTCCATTAATTATGGAGGTTCAGGACTGGGAAGGAATCCATAGCATTTCCTGCATGGGAGCTCTTAGTGGGGGAGGGCACAGTGACCTAGAAATAAGAGCGGGGGGGGGGGGCGTCGGAGGGGGGAGGTGGAAGGAGGTGGAGGGGGCAAAAGAACAGTTCCTACAGATTCACACTCCTCCCCAGGGGCTGGGAACGGTTAGGGGCTGTCCTGTGTACATGCAGGGTTTAACATATTATCTTAGTCTCGGGGATCACTCACTTGGCTTATCACGCAGTGTTTTTCTTTCATAAAATCAGATTATTTTTCTTTTGCCTTTAATAAAAACCAGCACTGGTTTCTGACTCAGAGGCCTGGGTCTGTAGTGATGCTGGCTGGGACTTCTCTAAAATAGGAAATCAATGGAAGACCAGGAGACAAAGCAGGAGAGGGAAGGGGAAGGGGAAAGGGAGGGGAAACAGAAAAAGCCAGGGCTTCATGGCTGCTCAACCCCAAGAGGGAGGGAGGCAGGGGTCCTGGCTCCACAGCACCATGGGCCCTCTCAAACCCATGCCAGCTCATGCCAGCCTGCTGGGGAAGTCCCTGCTGTGGCAGAAACAGCCTTCCCCTCCCCCCACCCCCAATCTTAAGCAGATGCCTGTCACCCTGAGCAAGAAGCTGTCACCTCCATCAGGAGGGCGAGATGGCTCAGAGCTGCTAAGATGCCTAAGCTGCAGAGGCAGGGCTGGAGGTAGGCTCAGGTAACTCTGGAGGGAGATCCTGCTCCAGCTCCTCTGGCCCTAGCATATCTCTCTCTCTCTCTCTCTCTCTCTCTCTCTCTCTCTCTCTCTCTCTCTCTCTCTCTCTCTCTCTCTCCCTCTCTCTCTCTCTCTCCTGCTCTCCACCTCATTTTATCTCATTGCTCTCAAGTTCTTTGTCTCCACCCCCCCCCCCCCACCCACACACACACACACACATCCCATCCTTCTTTCTCTTTTGGCTCTCTTAAGAAAAATGGCTGTGCTTGTTAAGCGGGAGATCAAACATCCCCACCGGCTGAATACATCAGAAGGGTCCATCGCTTTCACATCTGGCTCTTTTTTCCCTGTGACACAGGCTTCCCGCGGTGGGGGCCGGTGGGGGTGAGAAAAATCAATGCAAGCCCTGTCGCCATCTGGCCTGGTAACAGGACCAGAGGGGTGACTAGGGCAAGGGAAGGAACATGAGGGTGCTCTGATGGAGGTCAGGCAGGGCCTTTCCAACACACACCACCACTCGGGAGGCAGGCCCTCTGCTAAAAGCCAGGTGTTCAGAGGTGGGGGTGGGGATGCAGCCTGCTGCTCTCCTGTGGTCAGGAAGGGGGACCAAGGCTCTGCAGCATGAAGGATGATCACAGCAGGGGCCCCAGCTACACACAAGCCATTTCACTTGGTTCTGCAACAGTCCCTAGAGGGTGTCAGCCTTGTGATACCTGTAACTTAGGAGGTCCACACAGTCATGCCAACCAGGGCTGGCTACACCTTACAGAAAGAGCCTGGCTGTCCTGCTATGCTCTCTCAGATGCCTGTAGTGTTGCAGAGGTGGGAAAGTTGGCTTGTAACTCTGAGTTAAGATGACATTAGACTATGAAGGTGCAGCCTGGTCAGGCCCACAGATGGGGATTCTGTAGGAAGGAGAGCAGAGGGTATCCCAACTGGTCTTTATCACGCTACCTGCGCAGGCATCCCCCTTGTCCTCCGGCCTTTTTGAGAGATGGAAACTGCTGCTCTGAGGGACAGGAGAAGATAGAAAGAGTCGGAGAGATTCAGAGTCAAAGAGAAACCCAAGACAGAGGCAAAGCAGAGCGCTGGTGAGCCTCTGCCACCAACCCCCAGCCCCCAGCCCTGCATCCAGACACTCCCTCTCCACTCCCACTTCTGCATAGTGTCTGCAAGTGCAGAAGAGAGCACACCAACATCTTCTGAGCCTCCTAAGGTGGTCAAGTCAGGTGTTCAACTTGAGCGCTCCACTCCCTAACAGAACAACCCATCCCCACCTTCAGGGGAACAGAGGCAACTGCTCAGAGATATCAGAGCAGCCTGGTCCCTCTCACACAGCCCCTAGGAGCATACTCTCTCTGTCTCTGTCTCTCCATCTCTTTGTCTCTCTCTGTTTCTCCATCCCTCCCTCCCTCCTTCCTCCCTCTTCCTCATGCCCCACTGCCAGGGTGAGAGGGCTCATTACCCACCCACTCACGGACTCAGGTCCAAAGTTGACTGAGAGCAACAAAGGTTGAGTCAGAGGCCTGCTGGGCACTGCCATGGAGGGAGGTAACAGATGGTAGTGCCAGCCCATGCTGCTGCCCAAGCCACCCGCTCAGCATCCCCACAGTCCCCAGAGGTGGTTGGTAATGTTAGGACCCTCCTCGGTCAGTCTCCTGGAAGCATCCTTGCTGGAAGAAACATCAGGCTCAGGCAGCTTGCTGTGAGTAGGGAAGGGGTGGGGGACACCTGAGTGCAGGGCAAACCAGGAGTTTAGGTCTTATTGGCAAAGCCCCGCTCACCTGGCCTTCTTCCGTCAGGCTTCGGGCAAAAGTCAGCAGGGTGCCCATCAACTACCCCATGACCTCTGCCCCTACCACTTCTCTAAATCCCATTGCCCATCTGACCCTGACAACCTTGGGATTTGGAGACTGGGTCTGGCAGGGACCTACCACCCTTGACTGTTTTCTTTCTGTTCTTAGGGAGAGTTCTCGCCACCTTCCAGTCCAGTGGTGGGCTGTGACCTGCTCTGAGTGGGGTAGCCTCATCCAGGAGCAGAGTTGCTACTCGTCTGGGGATGAGAGATAGTATGTCTCTAAGAGACTTTTTCAGAGTAAGCACACAGAGCTAGCCAGGGTGACAAATGGAGTCTCCAGCTCCTGAGCTCCAGAGAAACCTCTGAGCTGTCTGTCATGCTCAGGGAGTCAGGTCGGGTCCCTCTGGGTTTAGGGATGGGGAAGGAGAGGTATCTGACCTGCCACTGTGGTTGCCATGGGAACCACAGTGAGGCTGGGCTGAGAAAGTTCTCCATGTGACTGGTTATTGTGATGAGCCAGGCAAGCTTGAGGAGAAGGGAGAAGGGGCTGAAGCAATCTTTTGCCCTAAGAAAAGCGATACCCTGGAAAACAGACGAGAAAAGGCATTTCTCAGACTCCAAATCCTGGCTGCCTTGCAAGTTGAAGAGTAGGGAGGGTCCAACCCTATCACAGCACACATACACACACAAACATACTCTCTCTCTCTCTCTCTCTCTCTCTCTCTCTCTCTCTCACACACACACACACACACACACACACACATACTTACACAATCACTCTGTGTGTGTGTGTGTGTGTGTGTGTGTGTGTGTGTGTGTATACAACCTTGGTTATCATTTCCATTTCCTAGGTTTTTGGGGGGTTGGGGAGGGACAGGTCACTGGCCTGAGACTCACCATGTGATCTAGGCTGGACAGCCAGAGTAAGCCCTGGGGATCAGTTTCTACCTTCCTAGACACTTGGATTATAAGAGTGTTCTACCATGACTAGCACTTTTTTAATAGCACTTTTATTTTTAGTTATGTGCGTGTGTGCATAAACCACGTGTGTGCAGGTGCCATAGAGCTCAGACAAGGGCAGATGCCCTGAAGCTGGAGTTACGTGTGGTTGTGAACTGCTTGGTGTAGGTGCTGGGAGCAGCAAGTGTCTTAAACTGCTGAGTCATCTCTCCAGCCCCTAGCATTTTTTTAAAATGTGGGTCCTGGGATTGGACTCAGTCCTTACCCTTACAAGATGAACACTTTACTGACTGAACCATCTTCCCAGCTCTTTAGCACGCTTTGCCAACAGCCATGTGGCTTTCCAAGGAGGCAGAGAGAATGAAGTTCCTATGTTTCTCTACTCACAGGCTTTTCCTCTGCCTCCTGTTTTCTTTGAAGCTGGGAGAGAACCTGCTGTCTTGGGACGGGGTAATGATACAGAAACCAAGAAGGCAAAGCCAGGTCCTTTGGGCAGCAGCAGCTTGACTCTTGACTGGATCTCTTCTTGGAATTACTGGCATCTGGAAAGATCAGGGGCTGATAGAAGCTGATGGTGGGAAGAGGAAAAAGGATCAGGGATGAGGGTGTGGGATCATCCCCAGAAAGTGAGAGGAGGTGACAGCAGCCAAGGTATTCAGGGGGGAGGGGCAGAGACTGGCTTTTCCCATTGAGGCCAGTGGTGGCCAGTGGTGCCCTTACCAGCAGTGTGGACACTGCCCACCCTTGTGAGAGAGACAGCTGCCCTTCCAGGTGAGGATGGTTCCTGTTCTCCATAGGTACAGAAGACCGACATGAGTGATCCCCAAGTAGAGTATCCTTTGTCTTCCATGCTTCCATTCCCAATGGGGACAGATATAAATAAGCCCAGAATGCTGTCTGCGGAGACCATGGTGGACAAGTTACTCCTGTACAGCTTACTCTGGTGGCTTTGTTATAAAGGAAGGTTCCAGATGCAGAGACAATGAGGCTAGATCCTGCTTGTGCTGTGTATTAACTGTGTGGTCTCAGCCAAGTCAGAGTCTCAGAGCCTCAGTTTCCCCACCTGACCATGAGGATCCTGAAGTGTTGGGAATTCAGCTTGTGACCTCAACTCTTAAAGTGCTGGATAAATATTAGCTGTCGTTCATTCGAATACAAATGAGATTTTTATCCCCTTTGTCCAAGTTAACTTTAGATAGGGTTTTTTTTTTAAGCATACTTTTATTACTTTCAAGAGCACACAGTGACACCTATTGGGTGACTCCGGTATTGGCAGGAACGTGGGGATGCCTGTGACAGTCAAGGATGACAAAGATAATCTTCTGCATGTGAAGAGGAAATAGCTGGGATGAGAGCCTCAGCACTGAACAGCCAGTTTGTAGCCTTTGGAAGGTCAACGATGCAGACGTGTTAACAGGACTTCCACTTTACAAATGAACATACTGCCTTGCTATATCACCAAAAGGACTTAAGATTTTTTCCCAAGTTTTATATATATCTATATAAACTATGATAGTATTTCCTAAAATATTTGTGAAAACTTAATGATACACATCTGTAATTGTATTGTTCTACATTTTATTGAACTTCTTGAGGTTTCATTTCATGATGTAACGACCCTGAAATAGCTCAAGTGCATAAACTACTGATGTAGTGGTCTACTGTATATAACATCTAATACATAGTACAGCCAGTCACGAGAGGTTTCGTTTGGTTAATGGAACATTTAAGATTTGTGTCTTGAACACTTTGCCAAATTTTACATCAAATGCAAAAAAAAATAACACAAGAAAATGAAAAAAAAAAAAGACATCTCTCTGCATCTGTCTTCAAAGGCGCTTCTCGGATACTGGAAGGTTTGTCTGTCTGCATGGCTCCCATGAGGCGCTGTGACTTTTATTTGCTGATGGGGCTCTTAACTGAGCTCCAGTGCTCAACCATGAGCCTGATTATCACCGACCTGGCACAAAAGAGGAGAGAGATCTTAGAGAAGGCCCAGTCCACAGGCATGGTCAGAGAAAACAGAGACTGAGAGCCCAAGGACTGTCCCCTTAGTACAGAGCAGCAGAGAACCAGGCACAGAATGGTTCACAGCCTGGATGATGGTCGCCTGGGGTTCTTGAGTCACCCACCCAAACCCTGGGTTACCTGCTTCTCCACAAGGTCTCCTAGAGGCCACAACAGAAGATTCCTCCATACCCACTGAATTCCATGCATGCCTTCCTCCCAGAAAGGTACAGTTATCAGTGTGGACATGGCTGCCCAGAGAGACCATACTTTCCAGCCTGAGATTCCTAACAATGGGATCTGAGCAGAAAAGGTGTGTGCCTCATCCAAGCCAGTGCCTTTAAGACAACAGGTCTGTTTCTGTCTTGCTTTATTTTCCCCTCTGCCTGCCTATAGCCATGGCTGAACCCAGACTTAACTATAGAGACACTGCTAACTCCCTAGGGGACGACAAATGTCCCTAAACCTCCAGATGACTCTGCTATTCCTGTGGAGAAGGTGGCCTTTGCAGAGACACAAAAGCAGATCTCTACTTGTTATGGCAACTGAGTTAAATCCATAGAGAAGGTATAATGATGGATGAATAACCTCCTTAAGGTGGTATGCCACAGCAGCCTTCTTGGGGAAAATGCTGTTTAACTTTGGAACTTGACTGAAAAGGGAATTAGGACTGTGGGAGGGATCTGAGTGTGGATGGTGCCCTAGAGAAGGCACAGTAGGCGATGGGATAAAAGTTGGATGGGTGTAGAGTAACAAGAATCATAGCACGACGGGAGGGGAACGGGGCAGGAATGGAGACTTGAGATTTCTTTCCCGAATGGACCTTGTCTGGTGTTCCATTACATGAAAGGCAGCTATTGCAGTGGTCCAAGCCATGGTGAAGCCTCTGACCCAAGAAGTGCTATTAGTCAAGGAGGGCCGGCAGATGTGCCAGGGTCTCTTGTAGAACTCAAAGGACGCACTGGATTTGGGGGTGCAGAGGACTGTGAAAGGTGACCCCTGGAGGTTCCTGTAACAACTTGCCTGAAAACGAGCCATAGCTGGAGCAGATGGTGCATTGGGGGAGCTGCAGGGGTGACAGCTGCAGGGGCTACCAGGTAACAACATCATCTGCCCCTTCAAATGAGCTTGGGCCACGGAGGATGCGGACTTGGAGAAGACTGCCTCTGAAAAAAAAAATAAAAAAGAATAACCTGTGTGTCCATGGAGGGAGGACAGGCTAAATAAAGCAAGAGCTGTTCTATAACAGACACATGGGTAACCATGGTGCTCTGCAAATTAGTAAGCTCCCACCTCCAACCCAGCACAAAGCAAAGAAGCACGGGGCAGAACGGCAGACACGGGCTGCCACCATTGCGTACGACTGAAGGAAACACACGGATTTAAGCACACAAACACAGAGCATAAATAGTTTTCCTCCAGCGTAAACACGCTGTATCTGGAAGAACACACAAAGGACAGCAGCCCTGGCTGCCTCCAGGAAGGGGAACTGGGACAGAGGGCGACCTTTAACTCTGCGTCCTTTTGGTGCTTGTTTTTGAATGTGTCAACTGCAAAGAAGCATTAGCTGTTCAATAATGAATAATTCTCATTAATAACTCCAACCGAGAGATGGAGGAGCTGCTTGCTGCCTAGAATGCAGACCCAAGAGCGGCTGTCAGGGGCAGCTGTACTGATAAGCCCCTTCGTGCTTCCCCACCTAGCCCTCCTCACACCTGTCCCAGTGCAGATGGCTCTAGATTTTTGCCCTCCTGCCTTAAACCCTGAGGTAAAGTAAACTGAGACCAGTCCAGTTGCATAGTTTTCATTGTTGCTATTGTCTATTTCATATTGCATATGAAAAGAAAACATTGTTTTACTTTCTTGAAGGCAAATAATACACAGACACACAGACACAGACACACACACACACACACACACACACACACACACACACACACAATCAGTTCCACAGTAGCTGATGGCTTCAGTCAACCCACACCAAGGTCAGAATCCCAAGTCCACATAGTGTGTGCTGAATACAGTTGTATCTTTCATATGACAGCTTCTTCAAAGTGCCTTTGGGTGAACCCAGTGGAGGCAGAGCCAGAAGAGAACTTTACATATACATACTCCATCTGAGGGACCCCAGTGGGTTGTCCTTGAGGGCCCTGTGTGCAGACCCAAGATCTCTGAGGAAGCAGATAGGAGACAGGCACAGAGGCTACCTCCTGAGAGCACCAATCTCCTGGGGAGGGGACACCCCAAAGAGAGAGGAGGCACAAGTGTCCCATTGCAAGAGACATGCCAGAAAGAGACATTCCAGATGAGGGCTGTGGTCAAGAGCAGATGCTGAGAGCTCAGAGGAAGCCCAGAAAGGGGAAACGAATGGGCATAGCTGTTTCACGCCCCTGGCCTCTGTGGCTGCTGAGACTGAGGTTCAAGGAGATGGCTGAGGCTCCAGGGAAACCTAGTGGACGGAGCCAGATTTGAGCCAGGTCAAGCCTGTGCTCACACACAGCATATCCTAAGAAGAGCAAGTGGGGATGCGTCTCCCTCCAAGTCAGATGTGGGCCTGGGGAAGAGGGGGAACCCAGGCAATCATTTCATGCACAGGCATGCCTGGCAGCTCGTTGGCATTTTATAAGAGGGTGATAACCCTGGGAAGGTCAGTTGTCTTCTGGGTCACACAGCTAGTGAGTGCCAGAAGTTCAGTTCCAGCCTAGGCAAGGCAGCCTCTGGAACTTGTTCTCTGGCTGCACTCTCCCAAGAGAGCTGGGTTCCATGTTGAATGGGCTGCCTGTCAGCTGTGTTCAGAGGATCAAAACCAACCCAGCCAGAGTGGATGAATTAAATTTGGGGGCAGAGAAGGAAGGGGTTGAAAGGTGTGTGTGTGTGTGTGTGTGTGTGTGTGTGTGTGTGTGTGTGTGTGTGCTCATGGGCAAGCATACATGTGTACAGGTGTATATGAAGATCATGGAAGAATCTCAGGTGTTCCTCCACTGCCTTCTACTTGTTGCTTGAGACAGAGTGCTGTAGAATGTGGACCTCTGGGAGAAAACACATCATCTTCCTGAGATCGGCTGTGTCTGCCTGCAGAGCCCATTGCCACAGGGCTTGCTGACAGTTGCCATTCCCTCACAGAAGCTGGGCATGGGGGGGGGGGGACTGGTTGTTGAACCCTAACTTGAGACTCCAGCCATTCTTCCCAGTCATTGATATGTAGTTCTACCCTAGTCACATAGGGCTCCTGGTCTCAGGAGGTGCTGGAGCATACAAACCGGGGCAGGTCAACAGAATAGACTCCACCTATGTGGCTGAGGCAGAGCTGTGCTGGGTGAAGAGTTTCCAGTGTGGCTGCTTTGGATTTTCCCATGATCCTATAAGGATCACTGGTTCACTGGGTGAACTTGGGTGGAAGGGTACTTCAGTTTACTGTCTGGACCTTATAAGGAAGGGACAAATGCTGTTTACATCTCCCTGGGGAAGGAATTCTGGAAACACAGTGTCTCTCGTTGACTTGGAAATTCACCAAGGAAGATCTGCTCACTGGCCAGCGAGCTCCAGGGATCCACCAGCCTCTCTTTCACACCGTGCCATCTCTGGGATTATAGATTACCAGTGTATGCCACTACACTAAGCTTTGTCGCCTCAGTGATGAGGACTGAACTCAAGCCCTCCTTTTTGTGAGGAGAGTGCCTTACTTGACTAAGCCATCTCCTCAGGCCTAGAAAGTTCTTGATGTGACTAGTTTCTAGGCTTGTCAGGACAATTCCGAAGTCACTGCTACAGGTCTCTGCTGGACACATTTCTGAGGGCCCTGAGTGTGGGTCCTGCACACTCCAGATATTTGTGGAAACAGGAGAATTTCTATCTTCATTGTTGACCTCAGGCAGATGGGAAAGAAAGAAAATACTGGAAAGTGCTGAGAGGCGCCTAGCATTTCTCACATGAAGACAAACAATATTGACAGCAAGAGATGACATCTCTAGCCCTGTGCCATCTCACATGTAATCACAGTGATGTGGACACCTGAGCTCTCCCAGACCCCAGCTGCCTGAATGTTCCTGCTGGGTTGGGGTGGAAGCAGGCAGGCTAGTTTATGGAATTGGCTAACGGCACACTTCTGTGGGTGACAGTCAGTTGACCAGTGATGAGAATATCATGCTGGCCTTATACCTAGCTCTCTCTGCTTCCTGTTTTGGGTAGTACACTGGGACCAGAGCATGACCCCACAGCTACATGTTTATCTTCACATGAGCTTTAGACATAAGCCTGTTATTGTCCTCATTCTGTAAACAGAGAGATTGAAGCTCTGTGTGTAATGTCTAGCTTGTCCAAGAATACCCAGGTGGTAAAGCCAGAGCTGGGCTCCAAGGCCATAGTGCCAACCACAAAGGTTTTCCACCTCATGGCATCTGACTAGTTTCCTGACTTTAAGGAATAAAGACTCGGCTGCTACCCTACACAGGCTTGAGTTAGTGCCGAAAGCCTAACCTTGTCATGGGGTTCCTAGTACAGCAGCTGGCTCATAGTACAAGAAACCAACTGCATGACAGAACCAGCCCTTCCAGAAGGCAGTTCTGAGCCTCATTGAGCTTCAAGGCCTGTCAAACCCTCCATATCCCATATGAACCAGCTATAGCAGGTTGCATGATTTTATTTTATCTCTGAATTTGGCCCTTCAAGATTCAGCCTACAAATAGATGTAAATGAGATGCAAATCAAATTGTCCCTGCATTAAACAGGAAACCAAATATGTCTGGTAACCACTCTCTCCTCTCTTTCCCTGGCAGATCAAGGAGACCTGCACACTCTGAAGACAGTCCAAAGCTCACAACCATCTTCATAATGTTCATCAGCGAGTCGGCTAGAGGATGAGGGCATGTCCTTCCTGGGACTTTTTCTCTCTGTCCTCTTTAAAGAGGTAAGTCTCCCAGCCTTGATCTTCAGGTCAGAAGCTAAGATGAAATCAGCTGTCAATAGTGGTCCTGCTGTGAGCATCTGCAGGACCACACAATCATAATCAAGATACTGTAATCCAATGAGAAGTATGGATTGGGTCTTTGGCTCCTGGTCCCAGCACAGGACTCCTGAGACTGTTGTCATTTCCTATGCACCCTCAATACTGGGAGCATCTTTTGCTTTGATGTTAGGTCTCCACTTCCAGCTCTGGACACAGGGCTCTCTAGTCCTCTCGAGTTCCCTGAATGACAGAAGAGTCTCTTGCTCTAGGGAGTGGCTCTTGGTGAGTTTCTGTATAGCTTTAGTATGCTCTGGTTACCAGTAGGACAGAGCCATAGGAAGCTTAGGACTTTTCCAAAAAAGGGAGTGGCTAAAAATGGAATTAGTGGCCTGTCTTGCCAGTATAGGGCAACTTCTATAATAAAAACATCCCTGGCTGGTAGGTAGGACTAAGCAATAACATAGTTGCCAAGAAGGAGTGTGCATGAGGGCTCCATGCCCTTCTCCTTCACTGTGCCCTGTGTGACCCTTCCATCAACTTCTTCATCTATAGCTTTTGAAACATGTCTGTACTATAGCAGTAAGCACAAGTGAAGTAAGTCCCCGTTACCCATGAGCCACTCTAGCAAATTAATTGAACTCAAAGAGAGTTGCATGATGACGTCAAATAAAGCCAGTGGGTCAGAAGCACAGGGCACAGGCAGGGGCTTGCTACTGGAACCTGGATCTGGGGAAGGCAGCCTTGCAAGACTGAGCCTTTAACTTTAAAAAGTCAGTACTAGGTCTAGAGAGATGTGCCAGAAATAGGCTAAGTTGAAGACACTCACTTGACATTGTGGTTGGAATGTGAATTGCCCCCTCCCCAGTCTGGAGTGCTGAATTCTTGGTCCCATTGGATAATGCTCTTTTGGGAGGTTGTGAAAACTTTAGGAGGTGAGACCTACCTGGAGGAAGTAGGTCACTGAGAGCACGCCTCTGAAGGGTGCAGACCCGTTCCTCCCTCTCTTCTGCTTGTCCTCCATAAGGTGAGATGTCTCCCTCACATGCCCCCATTGCTGTGATGTTCTGCCCAAATGCATGGAGCCAAGCAACAAAAGACCAAGGCCCCTGAAACTGTGAGCCAAGCTGAATCTTCTTGTATGTTGTTTCTGTCCAGCACTTGCTTACAAAGATGCAAAAGCTATAAAGTTGGCGTCCCCCGAAGTCCTGGTCGTTGGTGTGTGCACATGTGTTCTACAATGAGCTCTTCCAGTGAACAGCACAAGCCATTGGTTTTCTTGTCTCTTGCAATAGTCATTATGGAAGTGAACTCAGGGGCATGTGATGAGTGGCTGGACACTTGAGGGTATTTTGGACAATGGAACCAGGGTGTGGAAGGAAACCCCCATTACAGCCCATGGTGGCATTGGGCCCTGGGTGTGATGATTAGTGTTAACTGTCAATGTGAAATTACCCAGGAGATGGGCCTCTGGGCATGCCTGTGGCCAGGCCCATTTCCCCTTGGCTGGGGGACACTGGACTGTATAGATGGATAAAAGGAGTTGTAAATCAGTGTGTACTCATCTCTCTCCCTCCTGGTTGTGTATGAGCTATTACCAGCTTTCAAGCATCTGCTGCCTTGATTTCTCTGGCATGCTGGACCATACCTTGAACTATGAGCTAAAATAAATGCTTTCTTCCTTAATGCTTTTGTTGGGATATTTTAACACAGCAACAAGGAAAGACACAAAGACACTGGGTACCTGATATGACAAAGAACACACCTAAGGGCTGCAGGTCCAGGAAGTATGAAACTTGAAGAGAAGCTAAGATTCATCTTGACATTGAACATGACACTGTTTTTCTGAGACAGAGTCTGTTTCCCAGCCTCGCTTGAATTTACTATATATCCAAGGATGGCCTTGATCCACCTGCCTCTGCCTCCCAAGACATGGGATCACAGCTGTGTGCCATCATATCTATCAGTGTTAGGGATGGAAGTCAAGGCTCTGCATGCCAGGCAAGCAATCTCACAACTGAGCCACATAGGACACACCCTTGACTTCTGGCACAATGTATTCTAATACACTTAATGAAAGTTTGAGGTTTCTGGCCCACAGGCCTCCTGTTTACACAACCTATAATATAAATTAAATGAGCCTGTAATATAATATAAAGGAAGAGTTCTCAGACTTCCCTGGAGCCATGGATGCTTTGAAAATGCAATAAAAGTATCCACAGAGTGTGAGAGGATATTCGCAATTCATAGAACTGCGGACAATTGATTTCTAAAACACACTTTTGAGAAGCAACAACAACAAATCTGTATGAATCAACAAATTTTAAAAACCCCCCAACAACTTGGCAGACTGGCAACCGGTTGACTTGTCCCACCTCAGAAACCGCCCTGTGGGCCAAGAAACACAGACAAAGCGCTCAGTCTCACTAGTCATTGAACACATGCAAGATGACAGTGCCAGTGCTGATCCTTGGCACACCACAGTGGCGAAAAGGAAGACCCCTAAGCAGAGCAACATTGAGAGGAAGGGGACACTCTCCAGCTCTCGTGCTATGCTGGGGCTGTGCACCTAGGTGACAATATTCTGGAGGGAAACAGTTTGATTAGTAGTAGTACCTTTACTTTTTAAGCCTTAAGGGGTAGATAGCAAGCTGGATCGGGGGTACCCAAGGCTTCATTGTTTCAGTTTACCAGGCAAAACTGGGTTTGTGATCTGAGATAAGCCCTGTGATCCGAGAGTTATTTTCCTTAGAGAACTCTTGCTCAGCCAGAAAGCAGTGTGACTTGACAGAGGCCAGGTGCTATAATTATATATATAGTTATATATAGCTATAGAACCTCATGATGGAAGGCTGGAGAGCCAAGAAATGGAACAAGTCGCAGGCTGGGCTGTTAGCCCTGAAGGAGCTGTGTTTGCAGTGCAAAGCCACATGGGGAGGGTTCAGAGGCAAATGAGCCTGAGCAGCATTGTTTTGGAAGAGATGGATACGTGGGAGAACTGTAAAGAAATCGACACAAGGGCTAGAAAGGATGGCTCGGCTGCTAAGGGCTCTTGCTTGCTCTCCCGGAGGACCAGAGTTAAGTTTCCAGCACCCATGCTGGGTGGCTCACCACAGCCTGTACTCCAGTTCTAGGGATTCCTCTTCTGGCCTCCATGGGCACCCAATGCACATGACCCCTACGGCATCTTACTCAGTCCTCAGCTGTTAGCCACCCACTGTGTTTTTGAGACACTGGCCTGTAAATGACTGACTAGCTAGATGGTCTAGCCAGAAAGTCTTCGGGATCTCCGATCTCTACCACAGCCTGCTTTTACTGTAGGTTCTGGGGATGGAGCTCAGGTCTTCATGCACACAAGGTAAATACTCGGCCAGTGAACCCTCCCTCCCTCCACCCCGTGTCTTTATTCTTTACCCAATTCAAAGTCTGTAGGCATGCTGCTTTGTATGCATTCCCAGGGAAGGAAATACAAAACAATCTAATCTCAGGCTGGAGAGATAGATGGCTCAGAGGTTAAGCTCACTCACTGCTCTGCTAGATAAACCTAGGTTCAATTGTCAGCACTTACATGATGGCTGGCCACTTGAGGGTTTGTTGTTGTTTTTGTTGTGTTGTTGTTTTGCTTTTTTAAAACTCCAGTCTCCAGTCCTAGGAAATCCAAAGCCCTCTTCTTGCCTCTTTTTGGGTACTGTACGCATGTGCTAGAAAAACACCTATACACAGATTTTTTTTTAAAGGAAAAAACAAAACAAAACCATTTTTCCTTCCTTTGACCATTAGAAACAAACAAAAAAAATATGTCAGAATATGAAGACTATACTTCTAGGACAATTAAAATTTTCCTAGACAACGGTATGTGGAAGGCTTCGAAGATTCTCTCTGGGTCCATGTTGTCGATTGGCACCCATATCACAGGGTGGTGCCAAGTCCTACAAAGCCACAGAGACTCGAATGGCCCAACACTGCCAAGCAAGCCCTGGGGAAGGGCACAGACGCCAATAACACCCTCATCCCCCATCCCTTGGTATTCCCAACTCCCCAGCATCCTCTCCTGCCCCAGCTGTGGCCACAACCTCTCACTACCTAGACCTCTGCCTGCAAGCACAATGCTTTGCCTGGTGGGAAGAGCAAAGGCAGGGATGTCAGAAGGCAGCTCATTTGCTTGCCTTTGTCTCAGATAGTAATCTTACTGTGAAACCTTGGGAGGAGAATGATCTGGTTTGGGTATTTTAAAGCTTAATTATTTAAATGGAGTATAAAACCAACTTCCAGCAGGTGGAGCCTAGAAACACAGCAGGTGCCCCACCCTCACTCCCACCCCTACCCCCAGGAAGTTACTCTGAGAGGAAGCAGGCAGACAGACTGCCATGTGGCTCTGGAGAAGAACCCTTTCTCCGCTGAGTCTTGTGGCCCATCTGGCCAATTAGTTTTCCTTCCTGATATCCAAGTGAACTTCATTCCTGACTTCCATGGTGGTAGTGGTAGTGGGGGCGGGGGGTGTCATCCCTTCTGGGGTTTTTTCCCCACACAGACTCAGTGGAAGCCCCTGGGACACTTGTGCACAGCCCTGGTGGACCTTTAGAATTCCCTTCTCTGTATTTCTCCAAGGTCTTCATGAGTCTGGATGCTGTGCTACTTACAGTTAGGATGCCCTCATGAGTCAGGGTCAGTGGGAGGCACTGTAAATTGAGAATGTTCCAAGCACACCTAATATACAGAAATTCCCCCTCGTGATGGTTCCAAGGCTCACCTGAAATAAGCATGTCGTTCATAATTTCACGGCAGCTCTGCTTCTGGAAGATTCCATCTCCAGAAAAGGAAACTGTAGCACAAATAGAGTTGGGAGCAAGTCAGCTGGTGCTGTACGTCCCATTCAGATGGAGGTGAGTCTAGAACCCTCTTCCCCTGAGCCGCTGCAGGGATCTGTTGTTTCTTTGTTTTTAATTAAAGATGCTCGGATCAGCAAAGGTGGACTGTGCCATCTGGAAGGGCTTCTAGACCTATAAGGCCTAGGTGTCCTTGAGGGAGCACTTCTTGCCATCTGGCTGCTCCTCAAGTTGGAGCTCAGAGGCAGTCAGGACCTGACTTCCTCTCTCCTCTCAGCCACGAGGCTTAAAAGGCCATGTCCTGGGAAATATCCCCATCAGACCTTACCTCTATCCTCTGCCCCTGAGGTCAGGGTACTGGGTCAGATCTTGTGTTTTCTCCTCTCCCCCCATCACAGCCACAGCAAAGCTTCCTGTGGCCTCCTACCTCCACCAGCCCTAGTGCACTGGAAGGGGAGTTTCTAAAACTTCCTTCCATACTTCCATTCCCTGTGATCTGTGTCTACCTCCACACCCAGGCCTTGAGCCCTCCCCAGCTCACCTCTGCTGGCCTCCCAAGGCCTCGTCTCATGTCTGTGGTTTCCTGTTGAGCACTGTAGCAGCCATGTTCTTCCCCACCTGTGGTCTTTGTATGGACATTCCTGCCCCTGGACTGCCTTTCTGAGTTAACACCTTATAATTGCCTACCTTTCTCCCAACATCAAGCTCAAACATAGGAAGGTCTCCATAGGTCCCTTCCAGCCACTTCCTTATCCCCACACAAAAAGGCCATTCTCCTGCAGCTGTCCCTCCCATAATTTTTTCTTTCACCTTGGCACGACAACTTTTCTGGTATCTCAAATCCCATAGAGAATGAGAATAGCAACAGGAAACGTCTCCATTGCTGCTCTTACGCATGTGCCCATCTCTTTTGCCATCCCCTGAGCAATAAGCTGTGTTAGATATGGCCTGGCATGATCCCCAGGAAAGCTCAATATATCTTCCCCAGAACCAATGAGCCCCACCCACAGGTGTGAAGAATCTGCTTCAGATCTGCTGTGTAGCTTTGGTCAAGCCGCTAAGCCTCTCTGTGCTCACTTTAAATCTGGGTCTTGAGAGCTACCACTTTGCTCATAAATGCTCAACTGTCTCTTTTCCCCTTCCTCGGAGCCTAGGCTCTCTCCACAGATCTCTATCACTTTCTGTTTTGTATTCACTCTGAGCCTATACCAATCCCCCTCCGCTTTAGATTTGCCCATGTCCTTCTGCAATGGACTGACCAACTACGAGGCCCCAGTGCATGCTCTTGGGAGCTCACAGGCATGCATGACGGGCCGTGGGAACTCACTGTGAGGTAACCTGGCCAAGGACTCTAGAGCCCAGCTGGGGTGTGGGCAGTAACCCACCCCATCATAGAAACATCTGTTTTTCCTTTTGGTCCTTCTCTCCCTCAGCCTCCTGACACATGCTCCTGCCTCCCCGGGAGGTGGAAGCCATCAGAAAAGGGCTGGACAAAACATGGAGGAAGTCAGGGAAGACCTGGACTCCCTGGTCAACTAATTACTTAAACTTTTCCCACACATCCACAGATTCCAGCGAGCCGGGAAGCCATCTACTCTCAATAAAGACACTTAGGATTTACAATGGTGATGGAAAGGGTTTTTAGCTTTTTTTTTTAACTTTTCTTTTGCAAAACATATGATTTAACTAGAGAAACACAGCCACAGGAACTGTGGGTAATGAAAATGTAGTCCTAGGGAAAATCCTATTAAAGGCCTCTTACAACGGCTACAGACAGGCTCCTGTGGTCACTTCCTTGGAAATGGACACAGAGAGGCCCAGGCTCAGTGACAGCCCAGTTAAGTGACTCCCAACATCTGCCTCTATCTCCCAATAAAGAGTCCCCAAAGACAATTTATACCCGCTCTGATCTTCAATGCCTTCAGGACCTATTGGGGCCCCTTCGCCTGTGCCAAGGCCAGCAGCCTCTTCCAGGCTTATGGGGAAAGACACCCCCCACCCCGGGACTGACAGCACCCTGTGAGCACCCACTACTTCTGCCTGACACAAACGTGTCCCCACACATGTTGACTCCCTTTGGCAATGGAGTCCCACTAACAAGAGCAAGTAGTGAGTGCAGGTACGTGTCAGTGAGAACCTGGGCCAGTCCTTTCCCTCTGTTGATGTTCTCTCCCATAAACAAAGGGAGCTGGCTGAGATGTTTGTCTCAGTCTGCAAGCAAGCAGCATGGTGCCTGTGTTCTTTTTCTCTCTACCAAGTAGAAGCTCAAGGGGCAGGCAGATGCAGGTTCCCATCATGCCCCACACCTAATAGAGTCCCTGCCACCTGGAATTCCTCTAAAAATATCTGATGGCGAAATTTGCGCATCCCTCAACTAACAGTGGCCTGCAGAGACACCATGCAGGGGAGCCCAGCTCCCCAAGCAGTCCCTTCTCTGCTCTTGTGACAGGAGGTATCTGCTGCAATCTCTGTCCCTGACCATAAGGACAGGAATCCTGTCTAGGATCCCCAGCTCCCTCATGCTGCCAAGAGAAGCGAATTCATCCCATGGCTCAGGGTCTTGGGTCTAGGGTCTGACTTGATTTCCCTGACATGACAGGTTGAGCTCTCAGGCGCCCCGGTGCTGTGGCCTCCAGCCAGGGAGGCTCAGTGCTCAGACTCAGGGCCTGGTTGCTGAAGCTCACATCTGCATGGACCTCTTTAAGCTCTGCTGGCCTCAGGAAGCAGAAAAGCAAACAGACCATTTCCAAACACCAAATATTTTGCCCTTGGTGGGTGGAAGGGTGGGATACATAAACAGCACATATTCCTGGCAGGGAGGCTGGGAGGCTGGGTCTGAGGTGAGGGTCTGAGACTTTCGCACTGGGTGGTGAGTTTTAGCATCCTGCTGTGCCCAAGACAGCCAGCAGGAGCCACCTAAAGCTGGTGCAGGACAGAATGGGGGGTGAGGGGGACTCCAGCAGTACTCCAGCCCCACTGTCCTGGTTTCCCCTCTTGAAACCAGGCCCATCCTACCATTACCATTGCCAAGGTTTGCAAGGGAACAAAGCTGGCTTCCCAGTCTTGCTCTCCTGCCTACCAGCCTGGGCCTCTGCTGCATGAGGGAAACCCAAGGCACCATCTCCCTTCAGACCATTCTTCTGCAGACTTAGGACTTGAGCATCGGGGTCATGACGTGCTATTCCCTTACCCCTAGTGTCTCCTCAGCCCCCAGGTCTTTCCTGTCAGCAGGAAGAGGTTAAATGCGGAGGAGAGGAGCCAGAGGGTACAGGTGGAACCCTTAGGGGTAAGTTATGGCAGGAGCACCCATCCAGTCCAAGCTGCCCTGGCATGACACAGCTGTACCCCACCCGCACCCCAGCAGCATCTGCCTGATCATGTATCTGTTCTTGCATCATCGGAGTCCACGAGCACCGTGGACTGACCCTGTGACGTAATGGGCCTCAGAGCAGCCACACAGTAGCTCGTGTTGGATCCACAGTAGGACACAGAGGTGGGATGAAGAAAGAGCCTGGTCTCTCATTCGTACCATCCTGAGCTTGTTTCCTCAACTTCAGAGCTGGAGCCATGATGGCAATTCCACTGTCTCGGGGCGGTTATGAGGACCAGGGAGAGGACAGATGTGTAAGTGAAGGTCAAGACCCAAAGCAAACATCCAGTATGGAACCTGAGACTTTAATCCCATCCGTCTGTGAGTCTCTGAGTCTTAAATGCTTTTCCCGGCACCACACTTTCCCTCTTCCCTCCTCCCTGACCGCCACTGTCCCCACCCCTCACACAAACATTGTGGGAGGAAAAGGCAAGGGTCTGGAAATTGGCTACCTTCCCTCAAGGTTCCCATGACGCTGGGACGAGACATCCCAGAAATAAAAACTGGGACCTATTGCAGACTGCAGTCAGCACGAGGAAAAGCTCCTCCCTGGCTGAGCTCCTCTGTACCCTGGGCCCCTTGGGAACATCTGAACCCTCCCCCACCCCCACCCCCACCCCCACCCCCCAGACTGGGAGCCTAGAGACTGAGGCTTGAGCAAGCCAGTTTGTAGTTTCTCAGACCACAGAGCAAGAAAAAAACAATCTGGTCTTTGTAGTAATCGTGTTTTCCATGACTGCCCGAGAGAACCAAAACACACACCATGAATGAATGTGCTGCTACAGGACAGGGACCTACGAGGGGACAGACAGGAGGCAGAATCTTCCATTATTATAATGTCTATTATATCTGCCTGCTGTGGAGGGAGCCAGCCAGATGAAAGCTGTTTACAGAGCAGCTCTTTTCCATGATGGTCTTTAATAATATTGCACTATGGTTTTGGTTTTGGAGTGTGTGTGTGTGTGTGTGTGTGTGTGTGTGTGTGTGTGTGTGTGTGTGTGTTTGTGTGTGTGTGTTTACACGTGTGGAGGCTAAAAAGACAGTGTTGATTCTTCCTTATAATTGATGACCAGCTTGTTTTCTCGGACAGAGTCTCTCACTGGTCTGGAGCTGGCCAGGTAGAATCTGCTACACAGCCAGTAGATCCACCTGTGTTCGCCTTCCAGGTTCTGGGATTCATGCCACAATCATGCTGCCACACCTGGATGTGTACATGGGTGCTCGGGATCCAAACTCAGGTCCTTGGGTATTCACAGAAAGCACTGCCCCAGCAAATCATCTCCCAGCCCCAGTTGCTTGGGAAGTTGTGGTTTTTTGACCCTCTGTAAGCCACAGTATCTTTCCAGCCTCCTATACAAACTACCAGTGGCTTCTGAGAAGGTTAAGGTTCAGAGTTCATCGAGTTGGCCTGCAGAGGGGAGGTGGGGAGCAACAGAATGAATAGGTTTATAAAAGCAGGACTGACCTGCTCACATCTGGCCAGCTGTGTAGGAGGAGAGGGCTCTGAAGGAGAGGGTTGGCATCCTGAGATCTGATGATCTCACTCCTGCAGGTCAGAGTCCCACTCTGGGCCTCGGAGTCATCATCTGTAAAATGGGCCTGTGAGGGTCAGCCCTAACCCCTTCTCAGACTCCCTGTAAGCCTCTTAGATGAGAGTGTGGACATGGGCATGTTGGGGAGCTCAGCCAGGTATCTTGGGGGGCAAGAGCTTGTTGCTGTGGAGCTGGAAGTCTTGATTTGCTCCCCAAATCCCCACATATATGAAATCTGCACCACTCACAGCCTCTCTGTTCAGTTTGTGTCCCTACCATGGGCCTTGCCTGCTACCATGTAAGCTGAGGGCCATCAACAGAGACTTTGGGGCAGGGTCTGACCAACCATCAGCTGCCATAGATAAATAGCTGCACACTGTGTCACAGGGGCCCTTCCTCCTGTGTACTTTACAACCACTGCCATTTCTAACTCACTACAGCCCTGTGGTACAACAGCTACGTTTTGCAAATGGGAACACTGAGGCAAGTGACTACCTGAAAGTTATACGGATAGCCCTGGTATCCACTAGGAAAGGATACCAGAGGTTTTGTTTTCTCTTCACTGAGAATGCGCCATTCAGGGAGAGTGTAAGGTGAACATAAACACTGCATCAGTCAGCTACTGCTGTGTAACAAATGATTCTCCATCAGCCTCCAAGTAGTTCCCTATGGTGGTGGTGGTGGTGGTGGTGTGTGTGTGTGTGTGTGTGTGTGTGTGTGTGTGTGTTGGAGAGGGTGGTGTCTGACTCACCTGATCTTGGCTGTAGACTGTTAAGGATGCCTTTACTCTTCTCTGCAGGCTCTGAAGTTCTGGCAAGGTAGCCAGACAAAAGCAGAGGAGCAAGAGGGACAGGGAAATCCCCACGTGCTTTCTCAAGCTCTATTCACATCTGGCTGACTTCTGTCCCGGTGGCCAGATCGGGACCAGACCAGAGTCAGCGTGAGAAGGGCAGAGGCACAGAGAGCTGTGAAGACCTAGACCCATTTCTGCATGTCCCACAAAGCTATCAAGAGTAGCTATAGGGCACCCTCCAGGGGAATGTGCCTCATGGAGGGTACCCCTCAGGACAGAGGCCTTTCTGTGTCACAGGGAGGCAGTATATTGACTCATCCTTTGTATGAACCTGACAAGTCTGGTTTGGGGAAGCTCAGCAAAGCCAGAGTGGAGAGTTTACTCATCTGGGCTGTGGCTGTTACATGCTGGAAACTGTCTGCTGTAGTTTCTGGATTTCCTGTGCCTTTGACCCTAAGTGCTGTCTTCCCACATTACTTCCAACCTGAACCTGCTCCAGCCCATGAAGAACAGTAAACAGCAAACATAAGACCAGTGTTATGGGGGGGCCAAGCAGTGCCAGGTGCTGAGGTCACAGGAAAGACTGACCCTCCCTCTAGACTGTGTGCTCAGCTTTGGGGACCAGGCCCCATTTGTGAGAACCTTCCTTTTAGTAAATGTTGAGCCCTTCCCAAAGCCCTTTCCACTTCATCTGTCATTTCTGTTCCCTGGGAGGTGGATACGATGATGGCTATCTTCATCCTTAGATGCATGAGGACCAAGTACCAAAATGGGCCAATCAACCTATCCACTCGGTCTCACACAACAAATATATGACAGTCTTGTCTAAAATTCCCATCTTCTGAACCCACAAAGGCCCCTTGCAGAACACCCACCACCTAACTCATCTCATTCAACAGGTGACATGTTCTGTTCATTCCCAAGAGCTTTGGGAAGATACTGTCTCCCCATCCTCCTTGTGGGCTTCTCAGACCCACCTCCTCTTCTGTGCCCTGCTGGCCTCTGCCACTCTGTCCTCTCCCTGGCTGGCTCTTGCTCTCCTGATGAGGGAAGCTTGCCACTGAACTGTTAAAGTTCCTAGACTCTCATAACTATTTCATGAACATATCCACCGTGATAATACCAGCCTGTTGATGTCAACACTACCACACCTGTACACTTTAACTGGTCTAAGCAAGCTGGCTCTAATTGGTGCCTGGAAATTCGAACAGAGCTGGTTTGGCAGTAAAACAGACAATTGAGTTCTACAGAGAACGGGGTATTATTTTAGCTGTGCCATGTCCCAGAGAACAGAGGAAGTGGGCACAGCAGAGAGAGGAGAGGTGTATGACTTACCCATACATGGGGTATCCTGAGCTTCTACACCTGCCTGATTAATAGGAGTTACAGAGACCCCCAGAGGCTCAATGGCTGGGGACAGGGGAGCCTCATAGGTAGGACTCAAGCTTGAGAAATGGGGCGTTTAATGTCTCCTGCACCATGAGCCCTGCAACATTCTGGTAGAGGCCATGGATTCTTTTTCATAACTGTTCAATATACATGAAGTGAGCATGCTTAATGCGGACACTCATCATCAGTCAAAGTGTCGAGGATAAGTGACTGAGGACTTAGCCCTAAATAGAACAGCTGTATTGACCCCGCGCTCCCCCCCCCCCCCCCGCCACTCTAAGGCTCAGAGAATGTCGCTGAAGAAGAGGCAGAAGAGCCCACTGGTGGGAAAGAATGTTGTGACTTGCTGTCCTCTGGATAGGACATGGCTGTTGCACGCTTAAACTCACAGCAGTTGTGTGTGGTTACCCGCGCAAGTTCCAGAATGGTCAGGGAGCGGTTCAAGAGGCCCCGCCCTTGAGCAGCTATTGGCAGTTGATGGCTGCTGGGGGAGGGATAATAATTTTTCTTTGGCAGTGTGGCTGGTAGGTTGCCTATGCTCTGGTGACCCTGCAGCCACGCCCACACCGCCAGCTCTAATTGGACATGGTAGGACATTAAGCAACATAAAAAGAGGACCTGAAGTTGGAAGGTGGGCATCGGGGGCTAAAAGATTCAGAGGTTGGAGGGAGAAGAGGAGGGTGAATGTGATCATAATAATGAATAAATAATAATTTATAATAGTTTCATGAATAAAATTCTCAAAAAAACTTATAAAATGTTTTAAAAATAAAAGAAAACACACAAAGTGTATGTGGTTAAAGCTGGTCACAATGGTTTGTGCCTATAATCCCAGCACTCCTAATACTGAGGTAGGTAGGAGGATCGTGAGTGTGGCGCCAGTCTGAGGCAAACCTAATCATGCAATGAGGCTCCATATCAAATCATCAGCAGGGGAAGACTAAACAGAAGATGCTCAGTGCTACTCGTAAAGCACTTGCCGTGTCAATGTGAGGAGTAGAGTTCCAATTCCCAGAACCCCTGTAAAGACATGCAATCCCAGGACCCCACAGTGGGATGGGAGAAGACCACAGAGGATCCTCAGGAGCTCGTGGGTTAGTTAGTCAGGAGTGCTCAGCAGCAAACAGCAAAAGAGAGCCTGTTCAAGCATGGTGGGAGGTAATGATGCATACCCAAGGGTATCCTCTGACAGCCACATGCCCGCGTGTGCGTGCACACACACACACACACACACACAGAGAGAGAGAGAGAGAGAGAGAGAGAGAGAGCGCAAACATGGGCCATGTGGCAACTGGCACATTCCCATCACTTGCAGAAGTGGCACCTGGAGGTTTATAGACAGGATTTCAGCTCTCAGGGTGTGTAGAGGTACCACCTTCCCTCCCACCCTTTATGTCTGGTAAGAACATTATGCACAGTCACCAGAGGTCTCAGAGGGTTCGTGGCCGGACCCCAGGGCAATCTTCAAAAGCAGCAGAAGTTCATCTGGAGCCTTCCTGGGCCCTGATGCCTCAGGAAAGGTTGCCATGGCTACCTCTCTCTTTGACTTTCCAGCTTCCTAGATCAACCTGTCCTAGATGGGTCTGAGCCACCTGCAGGCCAGTGAATCCACTAACATCCTCTGCCCCTGTGGAAGATGGAAGCTGCCAGCCCTCCATTTCCCAGGAGAGGCTTCTCTGTCTAGGCTTTTGGGGTTGGCATCATTTCACCCATTCATCCCAGAGATGTGCAAAGCCTATTAGTGCTAAAGTGAACAGAGATAGGAGCCAGGCTGGGGGGAGGGGGAAAGGCTGAGGTGAAAGGAGATGGGAACCTCAGGGGACCACTGCAAGGGGTTCAGGTTGGGTTACTGCAGGAGGAGGGGCGGATGGCAGGGAAAAGGAGGCCACCTTGCTCCAGGCCCCTGACTGTCACAGATCCTGGCCCTGCCTGACAGAGCCCTCAGGTAGGAGAGAAGGAGCCAGCACCTTGGATGCCTTCTGCAGCCACCGATCCCTAATCCAAGGATATCTTCCTCTAGCTTCACTACGGAGTGAAATCCAGGCCTTGTCTCTTTCATTTTATTTGTCTCCTTATTTGTTTGTTTTTATTTCTTAAGACAGGGTCTTATGTATCCCAGGCTGGTCTTGAACTTGTTATGTAGCTGAGGAAGACCTTTAACTTCTGACCTTTCTGCCTCCATCTCCCAAGTGCTGGGATTTCAGATATGCACTTTACCTGCATTATCTATTACTAAGGGTTGAGCCCAGGGCTTCATGCATGTCAGGGAAGAATGCTGGCTACAGTGTTACATGCCTGGCCTTGAAGGCCTCAGTGCTAAGACTGCATTTAATCAAAGTCTTGCAGGAGGTGAAGTAGTGAGCAGGAGAGTGGCACGAGGCTGTCCTAGTGAGGGTCACTATTGCTACAATGAAACACCATGACCAAAGCACCTTGGGAGTGGCTATCTTAGTGAGGGTCACTATTGCTACAATGAAACACCATGACCAAAGCACCTTGGGAGGGGAACGTTGTACTCAACTGACTCTGCTGAATCATGGTTCATCATTAAAAAGCCAGGACAGGAACTCAAAACAGAGCAGGAGCCTGGAGGCAGGAGCTGATGCAGAGGCCTTGGAGGAGTGCTGCTTACTGGCTTGCTCCTCATAACCTCTTCAGTCTGCTTTCTTACAGAATCAAGGACCACCAACCCAGGGATGGTACCACTTGGGCATGGGCCCTCCGTCATCAATCCTTAATGAACAAAATACCTTACAGGCCTGCCTACAGCCTGATCTTATGGAAGCATTTTCTCAGTGGAGGCTCCCTCTTCTCTAATGATGCTAGCTTGTGTCAAGTTGACCTAAAACCAGCCAGTACAGTGACACATTGCATACATTATAGGTGCTCAATAAACACTTGCTGAGAGAATGGGCCTGAACAGGACCTACCTGGTAGATGTTAACAAAGGTACCATTTATCAATATTTCCCACATGCCAGGGACCCTGTTGGCACATTACAAACTTTACTCGAGTTTATTTCTCTTTCTTCATCATGGGTGTGGATGAGACCTTCCACACTCAGGGACTATGGACTTCCACGCTGGCTCCTCCCCAAGAACAGCTGCATTCTGCTTGTTCTGAAATTGCTGACTCTTCTGCAAGGGAGCAAGTCAAGGGAGACCGGTGCAGGGCGGGCCAGACAGTTGGCGGGGGTTGTGGCTTTGAGGTTGAGGGTAATCAAGGGATTGGGCGGCTAGAACTAAAAGGAAACCCTGAGGTTGAGGTTCCCCACAGCTTGTCCGTGACACACAGCATGCTGACCACTGTCTGCTGAGCATGGGCATCTTGGAGGTGAACGCCCAAAAGATCAGGGGTGGTCAGTTTAAAACAGTGTCTGCATACCCTGTTTGCCCAGGAAATCCTGCTAGGCTGCAAAAGTAAACTGGGTGTGTCTACAATTAGAAACAGATTTATTTTAAAAGGTTATAATTTCCTACTTATTTGCTGCTTGGTAAATACTGAGTTTAATGCTATGATGACTTTTTTTCTTAACTGCAGCTCAAGAAAAACAAGCCCAGGTCTGGACATGAGCAGGGTTCCAGGAAGATGCTGAGTGTAGCTGGTTTGTTTTTTTTGTTTTGTTTTTGTTTTTGTTTTTTGACACCCAAGCTGATCTCTGACCTCTGACCCCTACACACATGCACATGTACCCACACTATACAACATATAGAACATATACAAGAAAATAGACAGAGAGAGAGAGAGACAGAGACAGCGAGACAGACAGAGACAGTGAGACAGAGAGAGACAGTGAGACAGAGAGACAGAGACAGACAGAGACAAAGAGACAAAGACAGAGACAAAGAGACAGAGACAGACAGAGAGACAGAAACTAGAGAAACCATGTGACTGTTGATGGAGGCAGAGGATGACTGAGACAATTCAAGCAAGGGGCCACCAAGGAGACACAGGTGTCGCCAGAGAAAGTCAGGTGTCTCCCAGGAGCCTCTACTGCCACCCACTCACTGATCTCCCTCTCTAGACTGGGAGGGCATGGGCTACTGTTGTGCTAAGCCTCCAGTTCACAGCAGCCCTAGGGCACAGGCCCTTGATCCCTCTTTAGAGTGCTCCCTGCTGCAGCTGGACCCAGCACAGGTGCTCAACAGACATCGTTTGTGAGTGAATGTTGGGTGGATAGTTGATCCTTGCAGTGGAGGAGCCACACCTGTCTGGTTGCCACACTACCACATTGCCAAGAGGAGCAGGCACTGACTTCACTTGCTCCTTTGGCCTCCATCCCAGGCCTCCACAGCAGATTCCCAGTGGCTCTCCTGGCCTCCACCTTCATCTCGCTGCCACATTCTAAAGCTTTGTTGACTTCATTCATTCAGAGCAGGCCAATGGATTCACTGTGGCCCTGGCCTACCACCATCCTCCCTGCTGCTCCTCCTCTCCCTTCTCTCTGCTCCTTCACATTGTACCGTGTGAGGCATCCCTGGGTGACTTGAGGCACAGATGACATGAGTCCTGCTTGGAGAGCAGAGCTGAGGGGAGAGGGAGGACGTCCCAGCCTCACTTCAGGGAGCTTGGAAGATGGTTTCAAACCTGCCAATGTCCCTCAGGGACCAAGTGGAGGTCCCTATGAGGAAGAGAGAAGCAGAGTCCCCTAATCTGACCCTGTCAGAGCAGAGGTGAGGACCCATGGTTACAGGAAAGGGCAGGCCTGTCGCAGGTCATCCACCCGTGATAACACGCTCTCCCAGAGCCCTGAGATTTGGCCAGGGCGTCCTCAGCTCATTTGCTGAAGATAGCTCTTCAACATTAGGGGCTGGGCTTGGGGGGATCAGATGGGAGAGAAGGAGGGAGCAGTGTTCCAGTTTCCCTCCAGAGGAGATGAGGACTCAGTCTTAAAGTGTACCTGCTACATGGCTATTGCAAGGGCTGGAATACGGGTTGTCCCCACAGGCTCCTGTGTTGAGTATGTCATTGCTGGGTGCTGATGCTATTTTGGGGGTGGTAGGAACTTCATGAAGTGAGGTCTAACTAGAGAGAATAATTCCTGGGCTCTGCCCTTAGGAGATTACCTGCACTGGTCTCTTCCTCTGTTATTCCTCCTCTGTTTCCAGGAGTGAGGAGTCCCACTCCACCGTACATTCCCGCCACCAGGATGCTCCATCCAAATTCATGGGCCAGACAACCATGGGATGAATTTTGCGACAGTAGAAAGCAGCATAAATCATTCCTTCCTTAACACTGTTTCTATCAGGTGTTTGGTCACAGCAGTTATAAGGGAATGCATGCTGTGACATTTGAAACAGAGACTCAGCACAGCCCTGAGACAGGATGCTATGGGTGGATGAAAACCTGAAGGTCAGCTGCCCCAAGAACCATGGGCAGAGGTGAGATTTGAACACAACTCTGCCTTGCTCAGAGTCTCTGGGTTCTTTCAGGTTGGCTATGGCAAAATCCGGCCTCAAAAGTGGCTGGTCCAAAACAGCACTAACCTGTAGGATTTCTTCAGTGCTGAAAGATACCCTGGAGTCAGTTTTCCTAACACGAGCTGTCAGGCTTGCCTGGCATACATAAGGCCTCCAGTTCAATCCCTAGCACTGTGCTATGAAAATGATTCAAGTAGCACTTGGGAGATTGGCTAGTGACTACAGCATTTACCTTGCAAGCATGAGGACTTGAGTCTGAATCCCAAAAACCTACACAAAAGCCTGATGCATTGGCAGGCGTTTGTAAACACAGGGATCCTGCAGTGCAGTGGGAGGTGGACACCGGACCAGAGCATCATCCACAGGTGCAAAGAAGACTTCCTGTGTCAACAAAGGTAGAGGAAAGGCCTAGCATCTGAGCTTGTCCTCTGACGCCCCACACATATAGAGCATAGCACACGCTCGCACACACTCACACTCACACACACACACACACACACACACACACACACTCGGTGAGGCCTAAGGCAAGACAGAGGAGGATGAGATTCCAGGCTGCAGGGTTGTCCTAGGGGCCCTGTTTCCAGAATGGCCAGGCTACCATGAGAGGCTGCATTTCCTTCAGCTGAATTAATGAGGGTGGAATGTCCGCAGGGACAGACAGAAGGACCCCTTTGCCGGGCCTTGCAGAAGCACAAGCACTTCCACTGTGAGGACCGTCACCCACCCAGAGGGACACATTGTCTCATGTTGGGGCTGGGGAGATTTAACCCAGAGAAGACAGAGCAGGAAATGAAAACTATCTCCAGCTCCTCCAGAGATCTCCGGTGGCTGAGCAATTACACAGACTCCTCATCTAAGAGCTCTGAGGGGTGAGGCTGAGGTGTGTGTGTGTGGGGGGGGGGGGGCACAGCCTTTTAAAAACACAAGGGGCTGTCTCTAAGGGAGCAGGGCCTCTGTCCCAAGAGGCATTCAGCTGAGGCTGGTGAAAGGTGACTCAGCATGTGCATTGATTATACCAGGTGCTCCACCTCCCCTCCCCCACCTTATGATGCTCAGAGACAGTGCCACTATCTTTTTAGATTTTTCTATAGTAATACATTATTTGCTTCCTGAAACCACAGATGCACTGATTTTTTCCAAATTGGAAACTTCTGAGAGTAGGGTCTGGAAATCTGAATTTGGAAATTATTCTGGTGTGTGTGATAGATAGGTTTTCCAGACCCTGGACAGCATTCTCTGCCTCACTATCACATAGAACCCATTAGCGACATGTTTCAAAGTCCCACTGTCAATCCCTTGGCCTTCAGACCTTCATTTCTCAATCCATTAGTCTGTCAGCCCATCAGCCCCTAGCTCCTTGGCCCCTCAGCCACAGCCACAGCCACAGCCACAGCCACAGCCACAGCCACAGCCACAGCCCCTCACCCCCTCAGCCACAGCCCTGCCACACCAGCCCCCCAATCCTTCAGCCCCTCAGCCCCTCAACCTGCAGTCCTGGGCTCTTAGTCCCTAGCCTCTCAGCTTTGAAACCCAACCTCTCAGCTTTAGGCTCTTAGCCCTCAGCCCTAGGTCTGTCCCATACTGTCGGAGGCCAAAAAGTCTTGACCTACACAGCAAAACCCACATCCCATCCCCTGTCACCTGCCTTTCTCCTTCCTGATTTAAGGAAGTGAGAGAGAAGTCTTGATCCAGGCTGGCCTGCAACACAGCTATAGAGCAGTGTCCCTGTGACCTGGCATGTTTGCTATAAATGGTATGACAGACAGTTTGTGTCCATTTGGACAAGCCACGGTATTCGTGTATGCTATCAAATGCTATTCTAGATACTTCTAATGGGGATGTTTTTGGATTTTTTGTTTTTCTAAGTAGTCTCACTATGCAGCCCCAGCTGGCTTCATGCTCTCTGTTGTCCTCTTGCTTCAGCCTCTAATGATGGAATTGCAGGTATGAACCACTGTGGGATTTTTTTGTAAGGATGTTTGGGGGTGAAATTAACACTCAAATCAGCAGGCTTTGAAGAAAGCAGGTTGCCCTCCTGACATAGGTAGGCTTCATTTAGTCCATAAATGGCTGCCACAGAACAAAGGACAGGCCTTGCTGAGCAGGTGGGAGATCTGCAGCTGGCAGCCTCTTGACTTGAACTGCATCACAGCTGTGCCCTAGGTCTGTAGGCTGCCAGCCCACCCTGCAGATGTGAAGCCTGGCAGCTCCAGGACGGTGTGAGTCACCTCCTGAAAATAAACCCTTTTCTATATGTACAGAATGCACTGGCTCCATCTCTCTGGAGAAGCCCCACCAGTGCACAGGGAGACAGACTGAGCCATGAATAGAGGAAGCGCGCAAGGCAAGCAACTGCGTGCAGGAACCTGCCAGGCAAAAAGGAAATTCAGAGGCCACAGGACATCATTAGGACAGGGCCCCTTCCCTCTGCCCTAAAGCTGGCTTCAGAAACACCAGGCACCCCGAGGAGGCATCACCGAGTACCACAGAACATTCTTGGGAGATGCGGTATGATGCCAAGCCTGAAAGCTAGCAATCAGCAAGTTTTGGGTGGGCTGCAACAGCTGGCTGCAAGAGCATGCTCCAACCTGTGGGACCCAGGGCACAGGGCTCTAGAGACCTGGGCAAAGCTAAAGAGAACAGAGACCCCGAAGCCACAGCCCCCAAATCATTGTAAATCAGACAGAGAACATTTAAGATAAAATGTTTTTAAGCCATCCTGGCTCGAACAAACCCATGTCTTCTATCCAAGCTGAACAGTGGGTTCCAGGCCAGAGTATTCACAAAGAAAGCTGGGGAGGGGGAAGGGAAGGGGGAGGGAGGAAGGAGAGGGGAAAGGGAAGAAGAGGGGAGTCAGAAAAGAGGATTTAGAGGGAGACCAAGGGAAGGAGGAGAGAAAGAAGGAGGACTCCTAGTAGGCATGACCTTACCAAATTTTGAGCACCTCCTGGTTGCCAGGCAGTGAACCAAGGGCCTCCAAGTGTCACCTGCACGTCTGTTGAGCACAGGCTACAGCTTAAGAAGGGAAGCATCGGGGCTGGAGAGATGGCTCAGTGGTTAAGAGCACTGACTGTTCTTCCAAAGGTCCTGAGTTCAAATCCCAGCAACCACATGGTGGCTCATCTGTAATGAGATCTGATGCCCTCTTCTGGTGCATCTGAAAACAGCTACAGTGTACTTACATATAATAAATAAACAAGTCTTAAAAAAGAAAAAATGAAGGGAAGTATCAGTGCCACCCCACCTTCCAGACAAGATTCGAGGGTACTAGTGAACTCCCTTACAGATGTAGAAAGCGGGAAATGCAGCCCATACTCAGAGCCTCCTTTTGCCTGTTTTAACTACCAGTCCAAGCCAGCACACCTTGGAGGAGGACTCGTGATGTACAACTCTCTTCTGTCCTGGATCCTCCATTCTCGAAAGAAACAGCGTATCCATGACTCAGGTCAAAAACAAAAAACAAAAAAAATAGGTGATCAATGTCCATTTAGCTCTGGGAGTTCTTCTCCCACAGCCCTCGTGAGCTTCTGAGAAGCCTTGCCTAGGGCAGCACTGTGCCCAGTAAATCTGGACACCGTGATCCCTACAGCAGTATCTGCAGGCTCAGATGTCAAGCGCAGGTCAGTGAGGAAGCCTGGATCACAGGACCAGTCAGGGGGCAGAGAGAGACCAAGAGTCCACACATGTCTGAGCCCAAAGCCTACACCTCCCTGACCCTACCCTGAATGCAGCAAGCACCCTGCTTCCTGCAGGAGGCCTGAAAGAGCCCCTGTTCTTCAGCCACATGGAGGAGCCTACATACCAGCAGTGACCTTTAGGAGCTGGAATGTCTGGTAATTCACCTACAAAGAAGGAAAATGGATAGAACAAGAGGACCATCGGACACAGAGAGTGGCTTCAGAGTCACCAGTGAGAGGTTCTCTCAGTTTCATGGGGGTTCCTCCATGACTTCAGAAGAAATCGGTCAGCCATGTCACGATCATTAGCTATTCAGCTCTGAGCTTTTCGGATCTTGATATGACTGCTTTCTTCTAAGACAGTTGGGGGTTGGAGTTGTAATATACAAACCAGATCTTAGATCCCACTTTGTCCCCGAGCAGAGAATTCTAGAAGTGTGGCCTTTGAAAAGGCAAGATGCTTTAAAAGACAGACAGATAGGCATAAGTAAATGAATGAATGAATGAATGAATGAATGAATGAATGAATGAATAAATAAATAAATAAATAAATGGAGTCTGCAGTTTTCCCATCAGTTTACATGTAAGCATAGGTTCAGTGCTTAAAATACTCAGGCTCAGAGATGATTCTATGCTAAGGCCTGATCTCTCGGGGTCTCAGTTTCCTCCTTTGTAAAGTGGTATCAGCAGCAATCTCTGTGACTGGCCACTAGAAGTTCTTTGTGGACATGTTGGGCTCTCTCCTCACTTCCCTAACCAACGTGGCTCAAAGCATACAAATCGGTGATGTGTCCTACAGGGACTCACTAGTGACCCAGGGCCACTCAGAGAACGGACATGTTCATTAAAGTCAACCGAGCGAGACAGGCACTTGTTCTTCTGCGTAGGTGAGTGTTCCACACTGGTGCTCAGAGTTCTAGAATGACGTTTCAGATAAATGTGGTGGCTCAGGGCTGGAATTGCAGGAGTTGGGAGGCAGAGAGAATAAGGATCCTCATGAGTTCCAGGTCAGCCTGGGCTACAGAATATATATATATATATATATATATATATATATATATATATATATATATATATATATAACTTATTAAAGATAAGAACCTCTCAGAAGGGCTAGGAAGATGGCTCAGCTAATGAAGCATTTGTCTCACAAGTGTGAGGAGCTGAGCTTGTGTCCCCAGAATCCACATAAAAACAGTTGTGTGCCATGGCACATGCCTGTAACTCCAGCCTTGACAGGAGAGGCAGAGACAAGAGGATCTTTGGAAGCTCTCTGGCCAGCTAGTCTGGCCTATGTGGTGAAGTCCCTGGCCAAATGAGAGACCCTGTCTCAAACAAAAATTGGAAGGTGTGGAGACGATCACTTGTAGGTGTCCAGCCTGCCTCACCTGCACACACAGGTGTGTCTATGTGTGGGCTCTCTGCTGGAGACGCTTCCCTAGTGCCTGATTCGTGTGGCCAGGTTTGTTTCTGATCCTGGATGGAGGAGAGGTCAGGTTCAACCAACCCAGAGCACAGTAACACCCCAGACTGCAGGAGAGCTGGTGGCTGCCCAGGAAGCCTTTAATGAATGTTAGCATTTTTCTCCCCTCGCCTTCCCACTTCCCTCCCCATCATTCTCTCCCCTTGGATTCTTGACCAGGTGGCTCAGCCAAAAACCAAACCCCAGCCTGAGTGTGCTGGACTGGGCTATGGAAACACCAAGTGAGTCACCACAGGTGAAGAGAGCCCAGTGGTGTGGCTACAGTTGTCTCTGTTGTTCCAGCCTTGGGGCTCGGCCTGTAGACAGCAAGGGAAAACAAACTTCTGAGAACTGAGGGTTCAGGAACCCCTCCAAACTTCGTGTGCAACAGGCTCTCCTCCCCCCTCCTCTATCCTCTCCGTGCTGACCTATCTTCCCCCCCACCCCCCACTTCTCTCTTTTCCCTCCTACTCTACCTCCCCTCCCCTCCCTCTCTCTCCCCCTCCCTTCTCTCCCACATCTAGATCCCATCCTTGAGATCTTCCTCTTTTCCTCCTGGGAGGCCCCAGAAGGAAATAGCTTTGAGAAAGCAGGATGGAGCTGAAAAGTTGGGAAATGCAAAAGGACCGACCTGGCTTTATAGCAAATCATCTAATTCTGCTGGAGTGTGAGTTAGTTCACTGGGAAGGACTAGGATTCTCTCTCTCTCTCTCTCTCTCTCTCTCTCTCTCTCTCTCTCTCTCTCACACACACACACACACACACACACACACACACACACACACACACACACACATCTCAACTCCTACATCCCTTCATCCCTACACCCCACCCTCAGTAGCTCAGCTATTGGAGCCACAGCGCCACCTTCAGTCATGCTTCTGCTCTGCAGTTTCTCTCCCAAACTCCACTTCTGGGCTGCAGATCCTACACTGGTGCTGGGCGCTCCAGGTAAATAGGCCACATCTGCCGATGCTGTGCTGCTGCATGCACAAACAAAGGAAAGCAACGGTGTTGCTGGTCAGAATTTGGGAGCTTCACACCAAGCAGGGCAGGAAAACAGCAGAACTGAAAGCCAACTCTTTACTCTAAACATGGGGAAACTGAGGCTCAAAGACCTGACCACAGTTAGAGGAAGCTGGAGGCAGAGCTTGGATCTGAACCCAAGCTCCTGAAATAGCCACATTTCTCAGCTTGCCTGGCTGATCACAATAGTCTCACTATGCCAGAGGCAGCAGCTATTAGCCTGTAGCAGAGGCAGCAGCCATTAGCCTGCAGTGCACACATGAAGCTATGGTTGCACACAGCTGTAAGGAGATGACAGCGGCAGCAGCAGACAAGCATCAGAGCTTGACTACCCTGGGAGGAGAGGCCTCTGCCTGCACTGTGAGTGGGAAAGGTTCTATACACAGGGCTCATCTACCTTTCTACACACTCACACCCTTTCCATATGGAAAATTCCTCTTCACCCTTCACAATCCACTCACACATCTTTGTCTTGTTTCTCTGACCCTGTCCTATCAGTGTGCCTTTGAGACATTCGTTACTGGATGTGCTATGATGATTCAACTAGATAGGGAACTCTAGCCTGGAGTCAGATCTTCTTCTTCTTCTTCTTCTTCTTCTTCTTCTTCTTCTTCTTCTTCTTCTTCTTCTTCTTCTTCTTCTTCTTCTTCTTCTTCTTCTTCCTCCTTCTCCTCCTCCTCTTCCTCTTCCTCTTCTTCTTCTTCTTCTTCATCATCATCATGGTATCTCAGAAACCCAAACCAGAGCCAGTCAGTAGATCCTTGGGTGGATAGACAGATGGTTAATAGTGAATGGTTCATGGATGGGCTGATAGGGCTGGATAGGTGGATAGATGGGTACATGGTAAGTACGTGAGTGTTTATAAATATATAAATTTATAAATAGGTGGATGGATAGATGAGTATATGCATAATTAATGGATGGATGGTGGGTGAGCAGATATAAGATGGATGGTTGATGAGTGACAGGTGGATGGATGAGCAAATGGTAGATAGATAGATGGATAGATGAATGGATGGACAGCAGACAGGTAAATGTGGGATAGGTAGAAACTTACTTTTTCTGTTCTAGGTCAGGAGTTACAGCTATTTCTAAGGAAACACAGCTACAAATATCTGTTTCTGAGCCAGAATTGAAAAACATGGTCAAGGGTGTATGTACCGAGGAGAGTTGTATGGATGCCACAGTCCTCCTCACTTCCTTATTGACTGTCCCATCAGAGAACCTGCTGCAGAGCAGACAGGAGTTCTCAGGAGTCATTTCCTGGGATCCTGCATAGAACATCTAGAAAGACCACAGGCATGGGGATTTCTGGGTCCTTATCACATAGCTCTGACCCACAGCCCCTGTGCTGAAGCTGGGGAACATTTAACTCAGCACCATTCAAATGAGTGAGACTTTGACAGCCATTCACAGAAGAACAGCATGCAGGGTGATGTCAAACATTAACTCTGCTGATTGGCCATCCAGAGAGGCTGAGGAACTGACTCTGCCCCAGCGTTACTGTGTGGCAACAGGTGCCTGTAGGGTCCCCCAGCAGCTGCGGCCCCATGGGAGGCACGGGCTTCTGACTGCACCACCCAGCCCAATGTAGAAAGAAGGCCTGGCTCCCCTCTATACCCAGAGGAGAGGGCACCCTGTGATCCTCACCAGCAGTGCTCAGACTGCAAGGCTGATTCCCCATCTATCCAGGCTGGCTACTGAAGAGCTTTCTGTACCTGTTTCTACCTGATAAACACGGGATGTTTAGCAATATTAGCAATGTTGTCAGACCTGGAGCCCAGCCCCCACTGTGTGCACAGTGGAAAAAGCTTAAGGGTGATAAAGGGGTCCGAAAATAGTTCTGGACTAGCCCTCCTGCACTCCTGGGTGACAGTGAAAATCTCACAGGGAGGTGTAGTGTGTGTGTGTGTGTGTGTGTGTGTGTGTGTGTGTGTTTTCCTGTGACTCCTATTACATCTGAGTGTCATAGGACAAGCTTGAATGTTGTTTCTTGAGGGATGCCCACTTTGTCTCAGTGTGTTATCATTTGTGTGTATGTGTGTGCACACACATGTATGTGCGTGTGGAAGTAAGAAGAAAAGAGTGGAGTCTGTTCTCTCTCTTCCTTGCATGGGTCTCAGAGGCAGAGCTCAGGGTACAAGGCTTGCAGGACAAGCACTTTACCCTGTGAGTCCGTGTTTGGTTGCTGTGTGGTTGTTTTCTCCACCAGGCTGTCTCCTCGGGATCTGGGATCTGTGTTTGCACATTAGGCTGGACCGGTCGCCCTGCCAGCCCTGGGGATCTACCCTTCTTTGCTTCCCCAATACTGGGATGCCAAATGTATGCTATCATCCTTGGCTTGTTTTTTTTTTCTTTAAGCTTTATTTATTTTTATTTTATGTGTTTTGCCAGAATCCAGAAGAGGGCATTAGATGCCCTGGAACTGGAGTTACAGATGTCGTTAGCTGCCATGTGGTTACTGGGAATAGAATTCTGGTTCTCTGGAAGAGCAGTAAGTGCTCTTAATTGCTGAATTACCATCTCTCCAACCTCCATGTCTGCCTTTTAACATGGGTCCTAGAGATTAAAGTCAATTCCTTACGCCTGTGAGGCAATATACTGTCTGAGTCATTTCCCCAACTGGACACTGTATCTTAAACACACAGAGACAGAGATAGACAGACACAGACACAGACACACACACAGACACACACACAGACACACACACAGACACACACACAGACACACACACACACACACACACACACATCAGAGTCTCTGTGCAGCACTGGCTGTCCTGGAACTCCCTATGCAGACCAGGCTGGCATCCACCTACAAGATATCCACCTGTTCTGCCTCCTAAGTGCTGGGACAAAAGGTGTGTGCCACCACTCCCAACTGGACCCTGTATATTTTGTTGCACACCTACTATGTGCCAGCTTCTATATTTGGTGCTTCCCTGTTTTGGTTAATCCTCACAGTCCTAATAACCCAGCAACAACTCACATCAACTACAGCAGCTGCACGTAGGGGAACCTTGGCCCAGTCAGGTGTGCTGAGACCAGACACAGTTGGAGATTCTTTGCTTGGTCGTTTATGTTTGAGGTACTGAAGACAGAACTGAGATTCACCCGTTGGCCTTTTTGTTTTGAGACAAGGTCTCACTCTGCAGGCCAGGCAGGCCTTGATGGTCATCCCTCTGCCTCCACCATCTAAGTAGCTGAGATCACTGTCCTGCATCACGGGACTCTGAGTTGGGGCTTACATGTAGGATCCCCTGCTTTTCCAGGCTCGTTTGTGCTCCAGCATGCCCCTGACCACCCACAGCTTAGGTTGCCTGGCTGCTTCCTCCATCCCAAACACCCTGCATCAGTAGCAACAAGCCTAGCCCCTCTAGTTCATCGGACCCAAGTCACAGGCTACGTCTCCCCCCCGTCCCCGCCCCCATCAGAGTTCTCCACTGTGTTTCCACTATGTATTGCATGGACAGTGTTCAGTCTCATTTCCAACTACCTCACAGGTTTTGACGACCATCACACCTCCAAATCTCAATCCCCAACCCTTGCCTCCATGGCTGCTGCCCCCAACGCTACCCATTGTAGCCCTGCCCTGTGCCTTCTCCCTCAGCGGACTCTCAGGCTCTGCTTCCATGAACCACATGGGTCCTGAACTTCTGATAGTCCAATTAGTACCTACTCATCATCATCCTCAGTGTGACATAGCCCATGTGTCTGGTGCAAGCAGCCCCGACTCTAAGTTAGAAGGCCTGATTTTGAGATTCAGTTTAAAACTAACTAACCCAGGGGCTTCTTCCAACACCAGAGGCCCTCTGGACCTCAGGCTCTGTGTATGGAATAGGTATGTGAGCAAGGGAGGTGGTGACTTTGCTACATGGCTCTGTCACACCCTTAGTAAGTATTAAAGGGGTACCTGCTGGGCAGCTGTCTGAATTGAGGGTGTATGATTCACTGGGCCCTCAGTGCGCCTGAGAGGTTTCTGCTTCAAGGAGACAGAGGCATGCACAGCTGTTCAGGGGATCTGCCTGTGCTCGGTGGGGAGACAGAGCTCGGGGGCTCAGATCCAGGGAACTGAAGTGACACCCAATGGGAAGGACAGGAGGTAGGCAGTCACTCCTCTGGTGCTAATATAGGAGGGGTGGCCTCCAGGACAGATGTGTGTGAGCTGAGGTGCAGAGTGTTCACTGTAAGCCTTGTGAACACTGAAGACTATCACAAGTCTGTGTGCTCCATGAACTTACATTCTGCAGTGTGGTCAACAGCTCCATGGACTGATCCCCTGCCATGTGCAAGGCATGGTGACAAGTGACTTATCTACACTCTTACAATTCTACCACAGGGATGAGAGAGAAACAAGAACTTGCATGAGTGCTACCAGGTGGCAGTCACTACCCATCAGATCTCCCTAAGCACCTAGTAGGTCCTGGGCAAGGATTGGAATATAGTTGGCAATAAGTCCAAGTGGCATCCAGGATACCTCTGTGCAACCACTGGCTGAGCGATGCCCTCTGTACGTGGTACAGAAAGGGGCCAAACACCTCCCAGGCTGACTCTGAGAGCTGGGATCTAGGTGACATGTCAGGCTGGGGGACACTGCTCATGGTTAGCCCTGCGCCTCCCTCCAGCCTTTTATCCAATGTGGCTGGATGCTATTCTTCAGCCACAAAGCAGTTAATTACCAGTCTAGAGCCCCTTCTTCACAGAAGCCGACGGAGGGCTCGGAAGATAAGATTTATGCCTCTTTCAATTCCTTTCTTCTCTCATCAGCATAGATTCATATTTCAGTTTCCCGAATTGGAAACAAAAAGGAAACTCACTCAGCCCACTGCTGCTCGAGAGAGATAAATGAGCTTACACAAAGAACCCATCCTATAAACTCAATCTCCTTCCTCCCTTTTCATGTCTGTGATTATAAACACAGCCAAGGGCAGTTGAAATATATCCCTTGGCCTGTCTGCCCGCCTTGTTCAACTCAAAGAGGAGACCAATGGGACAATAGCAAACTGTGGGGTGCCAGGGAAGGAAGACAGGCTCCCCACAGCTCTGTGCTGCCGGCCTGGAGGGAGGATCAGATGGAAAGACCTTGTACCATTCTCTCTCACGAAATCTTTTCCAGAGACCACAGGGAGAAGCTGGGCACCCCGCCACTACAAATGCTTTCATTTTCTAGATGTCAATGTGCAAACTATTTGCTCAAAAGAAGAGGCCTTCATTCCGGCGGGCTGGGCGGTAGGCGTGGGCCAGGCCCCCAGCTGGTTTCAGTAGTGCCTGGACAGAGGTCACCAGTAAACTGGACCACAGAGCAAGGCTGCTCTCACCAGGCCAAGGGCCAGATCTCAGACTCTGGGAAGAGAAAGGGCTGTTCTTACTCTTGGGGCTTGGAGGGGGGCGGTCCCTCATGGAGTGGCACTGGGCTGCCCTCTCCAGAGGCAGTAGGGTGGCTTTTGGTGCACTTCAGTCCCTTTTTTTTGTGTTTGGAGATTACTAGAGTCACTGCCAAGAGTGTCCTCTGAGGAGCAGGCACTCTGGAAATGAACCCCCAGGACCAGCATGTCTGATGAGGGATCAAAAGTCTTAACAGTAATGGTTGGGGCAAAATGACTAAGAACTGGATGGGACTTAGGCCAGGAGATGGCTCAGTCATCAAAGAGCTTGCTGTACAAGCATGAGGACCTCTGGGACTTGCTGGCCAGGTAGTCTAGTCGTATTAGTGAGCTCTAGACTTGGTGCAAGACCCTGTCTCACACACGTACACGCACACACATGCACACTTGCAAACCCCTGCATGCATGCACCCATAACCAACAAACACATATGCATATGTGGCCCACATACAAAACACACATGCATACAATGAAATATACAGTGCCACCCCTACCTAAATACAGAAACACTTGTTACAGGACACTTGTTGCTGGAGGTCTCACAGGAAACAAAGAGCCTAGAGGCCCTGGGTCAGAGACACACAGTGCTACCATCTCTGGATGCCCCTCTTTGGTATTTTGCCTACCTTAAAGCCTTTTTTGACTCGGCTATAGGGAGGGAGGGAAATCTAATATTTAAAGCACAATGAAGAAAAGAGAGGAATAAAGGAAGAGAGGTATCCCAATACAAAGGCAAACACAAGAGTCAGGTCAGCCGGGTAGCAAAATGTCATCGCACAAGATGTAGGACAACAGTCTCTAATAGACTTTGAGATTCAATGATGCCTTCTATTAGCAGCAGACTCCCCTGAGTCTAAATCATCCCCTCCCTGTAAACACCCCCTAATTCACGAACGGACCGTAAAGCAAAGCATTTTGATACCGAGCAGCTCCAGAGCCTTCCCTCCTCAGAGACCTGTATCTCAGCGTTCTCTCCCAGGGAAAGGTTAATGGAAGCCCTGGGCACTGTCTGGATTTCAAGGCCCAAGGCCTGTGTGCCCAGAGCATGTGGGTACTGAAGCCCAGTCAGTCTTTTACATCCAGAGCCTTTCTCATGGCCGTCCTCTCCCTCCTTCCCAAAGACCTTCCAAGGGACTTCCAGGTCAGTTCCCAGAATTCTGTCCTCAGAATTGTTAGGGTCAGAGGCTTCACCCAGGCTCAGTCACTAGTTCTCAAGAGGCCAATTGAACAGGAAAGCAACAGTGAAAAGCAGAAAAGAGGAAAATCATTAAATGTGAGAGCACTGGGCAGAGGAACTCAGAGTTCTGCCGCTCCTCCAACTCCATCTCTGGGGCCTCACACGAGGTTCAGGTTTAAATAGGAGGAAGAGGTAAGTGGGTCAAGCAACCCTACTCAAGGTGTGGTCCTGCCTTTCTCGTCTCTGGGCTCCTGTCTGCCCAGCAGCTTCTCAGAGCCATTGTGTGAAATCTCTTCCCTGGAGTCACCAGGCTTCGACTTTCCCTTCTCCCAGCTCCCAGTGGGGGTAGGGGGTGGGGGGCATTTTGTCTATAGTCTTCATTCCTGCCAGGATGGTATCAGGTCAACACAAGAGTCTCCAACAGCTTGGAGTGGGAGGAGGAGTAGGGGAATGTGTGCAGCTTAGGCAGCCATGTTCATGGAGCCTGACCTCCGTGCCTCGGGCTCCACAGGAGAGGAACTCACCCTGCACAGGCCCTCCCTGACAACCACCTCCTTGTCCTCACTCCTTCTGACTCACACCCCCCCACACACTTGTTTTGCAGCCTTCTTCCTTTGCTCAACTTGCAAGAAGAATTTGAGGTTGTTGTAGCCTGTTTGTTCAGCTGAGTTTTGAGAGGTGAACATGTCCTTGTTCTCCTCCCAGGTCCATAGTATATAGTATATAGTATATAGTATATAGTATATAGTATATAGTATATAGTATATAGTATATAGTATATAGCATATAGCGTACCGTGTACCGCGTACCGCGTACCGCGTACCGTATATAGTATAGTATATACAATATACAATGTATATAATATAATATAATATATAACATGTAACATGCAACATGCAACATATAACATAACCTGTCATCTATAACCTGTAATCTATAACATATAATCTATAATCTATAACCTATAACTAATACATAATAAATAATACATAATATATAATATAATATATAATGTATAATATAGAACATTGAATATAATATTTTAACACATAACATATAATATATAATTTTATGATATGAACATATATTCTATATATTTCCCAATAAATGTATAATATATTCATCTGTATAATTAAAATAAAACAGAGTTCTCTAACCTCTGTAGCAAACACAGGATCAAACTGTCTGTGTTTCTTTACAGCTCGCTCTTCAGAATGGACTTCTTTTCATGACACATAAGAGACGTCGGCATCCTTTCTAACACTGTCCCGTGCGTGCTGGCCATAAGACAGAAGGAGATGATTCTCTTCCAAGTCATCACGTATCCCTCGGCTTTTCCAGATGTTGGCAGTCCAGTCCCTTTCCTGACCTGCTATTGCATGGGTTCCTTAATTTACAAACTGTCCATCTTTAGCCAGGCCCTCACCAGGCTGGCCAGTCTTATAAAGAAAACCTTACCCACATGCTGTTCTCAAGGGTGAACCCTGCAAGGTAGTCACAGTCCTTTGGACAAGACAAAGACAGGTTGGTCGGTAGAGGTCCTATTGCTGCAAAGTGTAGACCCCCTTTAAAAAATTTTAAAATTATTTGTATGTATTCATGTGGGGAATCTGAGTGTGTGTGTGTGTGTGTGTGTGTGTGTGTTACCTGCACATGAATATACAGGCATACATGTCTGTATGTATGCACATGGAGACCAGAATACTATCTTAAGTGTCTTTCTGGATCACTCTGCCTTATCACCTTGAAGTTCACTTTTCTGGGTCAATGGATTGTCACAATCCACCTGTTGTTGCCCTGCAGTGGGGGCTTCAGACACGCCCAGCTCTCCATGTATGTGCCAGGGATTTGAACTAGAGTCCTTATGTTTTCAGAGCAAGCACTCTCACCGACTGAACCTTCTCCCTAGGCTGAGAATGAAAGAAAAAATAATCCATAGAGCAGAACTAAACCCTTAAGACACCCTAAACAGGCGTGCAAAAATACAACACAAAGTTCTCAGCATAAACCCAGTATCTGCCAGGAAGACTCTACAAAAACAATCCCTGAGAACAGCAAAAGTCGTTGTTTACCAAAGAAAGATTTTTTTACAGCGCCGTTGCTGCATTTTATTAGCAAGAGGAGAGGCTGGAAGAGGAGACGGGCTGTAATCTGCTCATTTAAACTGGGTGCTAAAACACTGCGGGCCTGTACGCCTCAACACGGGAAGTAAATTCTTCCAGGCAATCTGCTTTGCTGGAGCTCTTTTGTGGAAGACACATTCAAGCAGTTTTAGAAATCAAAATGAAATCTCGCAAAACGCATTAAGAGTCCATATCCCTTAGAACTAGTTATCGCGTGGTGGGGACTCCTCAAGTCCCAGCAGCAGCAGGAAGATGGGGGCAGGAGGAAGCTGAGTGCCGTGTTCCTTACAATCTTAAAAGATAGAAAAGGAGTTAACGGGGCTACCACAGGGAGATGAGATGAGATGGCACACGGCTATTAAAAAAAAGGTGTTCACTGAGCTGTGAACAGCACGCAGAGGTGCTTATATTACCGTATTAAGTTTTAAAGAGAGAGGGAGAATTCTGTGTCAAGACTCCATGAAAACACAAAGAAAACACAGGGAGGCCATACCTTATCCCAGCGTGCTAACGGTGAGAATCTCTGGGTGGTAAAAAAAAATCACAGGTTATTTTTCTTCTTCTCTTTTGCTTTTTTGTAATTTAAGATTTTTTTTTCTTAAAACAAGCCTGCATTGATTTTAGAGTAGTTTAAAATAGATCAGGTCCAAAGAGAGAATTGATTCCTTTCTTTTCAGAGCCACAGTATGGGAGAGGGGGGTGGGTAGGGATGAGGGATTCTGGGAAAGTGGG
Organism: Mus musculus; assembly: GCF_000001635.26. NCBI lineage: Eukaryota > Metazoa > Chordata > Mammalia > Rodentia > Muridae > Mus > Mus musculus. Next base: position 92,849,774 of record NC_000068.7, read on the forward strand.
GTTCTTGGACCCATTAATAAGAGAACTTAAGAATGGGCTTAAATGGAAGCTCAAGGACAATTTTATTAGAGTTTAAAGGAAAAGCCTCCCAGGGCAGGTGAACTATAAATCTGTGTGGAGAGTGAAGTGAGAACTGCAGGTGGAGAGCCATGCCATGTGAGCTGCCGCAGAGGTCAGACACTTGGCCCCCACACAGCCACAGGGCAGGAGGCTGTAGACAGAACAGGATGGTGGAGGATCAGGGAAATCTGGTCTGTTAAGGAAAGTGTGCTTAAAGAGAAGAGAGAAAGAGAGAAGTTATGCTTTTCTAATCCAGATTACACCCTACCTGACTGTCTTGTCAGCTCCTATAGGGTCATGGATTCTGGGAAGGAGACACAGTGGAAGGGCCAGTTATACTCTTATCTCTTTAGCATAACCTAAGGGGAGTACATCTTCCTAGGGGTGGTCCCTTGGCCAGGTGATTAACTTGGCCTAGTTGGAATGTTAGATCTCCAACCAGGCCAGAGTTTCTATTCTCTGGATCAGAAGTCCTTTCTACTCTAACAAGGGTTTTCTGAGTTGATTGGCAGAGATGGAGACCATCCCCTCCTTTCTTGGTATCTTTAATGTGTGAGCCGTTTTACACGGTGCCTACAGTGTAGTAAGCACACACAGAAGCTTCATCGACTCAGAGAAGACATTGTCCAAACATTCAATATTCACTGTGTACTTACTGTGCTCCAGGCAGCAAGCAAAATGATCAACTTTGTCTTCTAGTTTATTAAAAAGGAAAAAAAAAATACTTCTTTGTCCCTGTCATTGTATACTACATGTGGGACATCGATTGCCCCAATTTTCCTTCTATTGTTCTCAGGAAGACAAACTGACAGGAAAATGAAGAGGCTGCTCTCTGCCCTGATGTTAAGGAAGAGCACATGGGAACCCCCTCCTACACCCCGGAGTCTTTGATCCCTCTGGGACCTTTGACAGCGTCAGCTCAGAGACAAGCTGCTGCCCGGCGTATATCAGCTGAGGTCTGAGATTTCCCATCTGCCCTGAAAGGTCTTGGGTGATGAATGCTCTCTCTGGGGCCAGTGATAACTCCATCCGATCAATGCCCACCTCCTGTATGTCACCCTCTTTCAGGAGCTTGGGGTGACGCCAGGATTCAAGACAGGATTTTCTCATTGCTGGCACTTGTATTCCAGTGTAGGAAGCAGGCCCCAAACAAACAAACACCAGACAAACAACAACAACAACAACAAAAACAGACCATTCAGGTCTTTGTTATGGAAGAAAAAATAAAAGCAACCAAAGGAAGACCATGCTCTGTTTTTAGACCTAGTACTAAGAATTCTTTCTTAAGAAAGTGAAAATTGAACAGAAAACTGAATGAGTGAACTGAGTAGTATTACTATCTCAAGGGCTGGTTGGAAGAACAGGTTCAAAGGCCCTGGGTCAGTAGTGTGTCCAGGAAACCAATTCTGTGAGCAGAGGAAAGGACAGAGGTCACTGAGGTCAGAGAGGACAGGTGGCAGCAGAGAATCTTTTAATGCATAGCAGGGTTCTCAGATTTAACCAAAGAGTGACAAGACACCTCTACATACCTCCTCTTGAATTGAGGAATAAAATGTTCTGATTTAGGTTTGTGGAGATGGCTGCCTTCACCACCTGGAGGGAAAGGGTATAACAGGGAGCTGGGGCTAGGAAGAGGCACTAAGATCAGTGAGAGACGGATGCTGGGGGTGGGAGGGATGAGAAGCAGCAGGAATCAGGCATAGCTTGCCCCGCCCCCGCATTGTGCATGCCTGGAAGCCTGCCACTTGAGGCAGGGCAAGCATCTGGAGTTCGAGGCCAGCCTTGGCAGCACAGGAATCCCTGATTCAAACAAAGAAAAGAAATGCTGATGCTTTGAAGGTGGAATTTACTGAATTTGCCAGTGAAATGAATTTACAGCCAGAGCAGCGGAGAGCACATGAAAGAAGCTTTGGAGGCCACTGGTAGGAGGAAGCATGGTCGGGGAGTGTGGGGCAGTGTTTGGTTTTGCCTAAAGGTGGAAGCTGTCAGTTCCCAGGCCTGCCCTGAAGGCCCGGCTGCTGTGTTTTATTAAAAATAAAATAAAATAAAATAGAATACAATAAAGAGAAAAGGAATGTATTTGGTGGAGGTTTGGTGAAGTGTGGGGAAAGGGGGTGCATCTGTGGGCCCACGCTGAGGCATCCCTTCCCCCTGAGAGACCAGCCATATGACTGTATAGTATAGAATAGAGTTTATTCTGGACATGGGGAAGGGGGTTGAGAGAGAGAAAGAGAGAGAGAGAGAGAGAGAGAGAGAGAGAGAGAGAGAGAGAGAGAAAGAGAAAGAGAAAGAGAAAGAGAAAGAGAAAGAGAAAGAGAAAGAGAGGGAGGGAGGGAGGGAGAGGGAGAGGGAGAGGGAGAGGGAGAGGGAGAGGGAGAGGGAGAGGGAGAGGGAGAGGGAGAGGGAGAGGGAGAGGGAGAGGGAGAGGGAGAGGGAGAGGGAGAGGGAGAGGGAGAGGGGTTGGTCATGAGCACGTGGAGAGAGGGGGAGGGAATGGGGAAGGGGGTAAGGAAAAAGGGCAGGAGAGCAAGCAGAGCAAGAAAGAGAGGAGGGGGCAAGCAGCCCCTTTTATAGTGAGTCAGGTACACCTGGCTGTTGCCAGGTAACTGTGGGGCGGAGCCTAGACTAAATGCCAACACTAGCACCTCAGTATACCCTGCTTGCTACCATCACCAGAAGCCTGGCCAAAGCTTTCTTCCCAGGCCCACTACTGTGAGCAACTGTCCATTACAGAAATTGGTGTGCAGGCACCTCAGCTCCCTTCCAGGGTGGGAACAGAGAGACAACCCAGAGCTTGTCAGCAGGCTTCGCAGCAAGTGCCTTTCCCCTCTGAGCCATCTTACCAGTCCCAAGTAGAGTAATTTTAATAAGGCAGACAGCCTATATTCTGTCCCATCGGACTGATTACTGCTTTCCCAGTCTATTCTAGCCATTGGTGTAGCTATACCTCCCTGCTTCTGCCACTTCCAACCATGAAGAACAGAAAGAATGATGGCCAGAGAACTGTCAGAGGAGAAGAGGCAGAAGACCGATGGCCCCTATCTGTTGTATCTCCTGGAGAAAGTTCAGCAAACACCCTGAGACAGGGCAGCCAGGATCTTAGCAGTCACATCAGGCCTCTGAAGGAGCTGGAGCCTCAAGTCCAAAGAACCCTGATGCGCTCGCTGTGTGTGCTGCCTCACTCAGGACAGCCCATTTACATGGTCATAGTTTATGTGCCACAGACAATTCCGGGACTTTTTAAGTCCCTCTTGTTAGTGTTAACTAAGAGCCTTACACAGCATGTTTGGTTTAAGGAACAAGCACATGGTACTAATGAACTGCTCACAACAATGCTACCAGTCCTTCTAAGCACAAAGGGATTTCAGAGACATAGTCACACAGGAGGGAGGGAGACTCAGGAAGCCATGCTTCTGTCATGACGGAGAGCGCAGGCTTTGAGTCCACCCAGTTCTGGGCTGGAGAAGCTTGATGGAAATAGCAGAGATGCCCATGCAGTGGCTGAGAGCCACAGCATCTGGCAACCAGCAGAGCAGATGGCCAACTAAAGTCAATCCCTGTCTGTAGCCACAGCAACCTGGCAGGGTACCCTGGCTCAGAGGTTCTCAAGGTACAGGAACTGCCACTAAGAAAGAGGGTGACATTTGTGAATGAACAGAGGTTCTTTTCCAGGCCATCTAACATACAGTCTTGCTTGGCACACAGTAGGAGAACAGATTGGTAGCGTGGAAGTAGCACACAGTGTGTCTGGAGTCAAGCCCAAGCCTGCCACTTGCCTTGCAGTAAGTTGTATCTTGGTTGTTTAAATAACTAATAATACCTACAGTAGGTATTAGCACTGGGCACAGTGGTTTACATCTGAATCACCAGCACTGAGGAAGCTGAGGCAGGAGCATTGCTACAAGTTCCAGACCAGCCTGAGCTACACAGCAAGCCTCTGTCTCAAAAATCAAAACAACCTCCTCCCACACAAAACAATTTAAGGTGTCCTGAGCATGAAATAATAGAGCAGCTAGAGCGTCAAAAGTGATGACGTTTTGTATTAAACATCCGCTGATATCTCTCAGATGAAAGCACTCTGTCTAGTCCACATACACACCTCAGGACAAAGGCATGTCACATCCCGTTTTCCTTTATATACATCAAGAGGTAGCCCCAGCAGGGTGTGGTGGTGCACAGGAGGCAGGAGCAGGAAAACCTCTGACTTCTGAGCTAGCCTGATCTACAGAGCTAGTTCCAGGATAGTCAGGTAGGACTACACAGAGAAACCCTGTCTCAAAAAGAGGGGGGGGGGAGGGGGAGGGAGGGAGAGAGAGAGAGGGGAGGGGAGGGGAGGGGAGGGGAGGGGAGGGGAGGGGAGAGGAGAAGAGAAGAGAAGAGAAGAGAAGAGAAGAGAAGAGAAGAGAAGAGAAGAGAAGAGAAGAGAAGAGAAGAGAAGAGAAGAGAAAATGAAGGAGGGAAGGAAGTGAAAAGCAAAAAAAAAAAAAAAAAAATGAAGTAAAACAAAACTCAACAACAAAAAAAGGAGGTGGCCACAGCTAAACCAGCAGGGCCACTCTCCTGAGCTCAGGACAGGCTCACAGGTATCAGGCTACACAGCAAACTCTGTCGCAAAGCAAACAGAACAAAGCTCCCCCAGCCATTACTGACTCGAATCTCTGCACTTGGGCTGCACAGTGTGAACAAGTCCCTGCCCCACCCCCACCTTTACCCCAGCTTATGCAAAAGGAAAATCTGCATTCCTGGAGAACTGAAGGACTCTCACACCATCCGCCCTCAAATAAATACCAATAAAAATAGAATCCTCGAGCTAGCAAGATGGCTTATTGGGTAAAGGCACTTGCTGTCAAGGCTGATGACCTGAGTTTAATCACTGGGACCCATATGGTCAAAGGAGAGAACTGACCTTTGACTTTCATACCTGTGCCAGTAAATGCAGAACAGAACCAGGGGGCCATATTGATGTCACACAATTCATCCTGGAACATCAAAAGGGTGTGGCTGTCCAAGACCCAGAACAACCAAGAGATAAGATCATAGCCACTCAGGCTGAGGAACAGTCCCCAAATCACTGGCCAGCCTCAAAGCCAAGACTGTAGAAATCATGGAAATTCTGAGAACTGTCACAGACTAGAGGAGACATGGAACCCTGGCTGGGACTTGAATAAAGTCTGCATTTCAATTGGAAGAAATTCCAAGGGTAGTCATAAGGAAGTCGAGGTCAATGGTGTGTAGAAGGCAGGACGTTGACTCAACATCAGGCTAAGGAAGATTTATAGAAAGATAAGTTTACCTTCTCTGACTCTCTTTCCTGAACACCAAGGGAATGTCCCTCCCTCATCCCCAGTCCTCGAGTCCACCCTAGAGTGAGGATGAGTCTGAGTAAGGTCCCTCTGCAGCACCATCCGTTGTCTATTGGATATTAAAGAGCATACCATCAGGTTATGGGGAGATGACTCCATGGATAAAAACAGTTACCACACAAGCATGAAGACCAGTGCTGTGTCCCCAGCACTTAGATCATGCAAAGTGGCTCTACTGTATTCCCAGCACCCAGAAAAAACAAACACACAAACACACAAACCAAACAAAGCAAAAAACAAGACAAAACATACAAAGAGAGTGCTGACCTGCAGGCGGGCAGGGTGACGAGCAGGTGATGTGCTGGCCCTGGCCCAGGAGGGAAGTCACTGAAAGAGCAGGTGGACTCATAACATGCTTTGGTGGGGACGCTGGCAGGATTTGATGGCTGTGGCCTAGGGGATGAGATAAAGAAGAAATTAAGATCACTCCTGAGGCTTTGCCTGACGATCACTGTTGTTTAATATGGGGCTGGGGGGCGAGTTGACCTCAGAACCCCTGGGTACGAGGAGGTTTGAGGCCAGAGCGGGGAGACCCTCAGCCCTGACCTCAGGAAGCTTGAGTGTTGAGAGACCATGTGACCCCAGGTGCCACCTTCTCCTTTCACTCCCCCTTAGGCAGAAGGGCGACGCTCACAATTTCAGTCTTGGTGAGACACTCCTGCTCACAGGCATGCAGGGGGAGCCGTGTGCTTCCAGTCAGCGAGTCAACTGTTCAGGGGCAAGCTAATTAAAATTTTAATCCCATGATTTTCATCTTAATCTCTTTTTCCTATTAGTTTTGATCAATGCCCACAAATACAATTTAACAGAACTTTTCATTTAGATAAATGACTGAGTAGGGCACCTAGCGAGTCTGTTTGTTATGAACCAATTGATAACTAAAATTTATATGCTAATTACTTAAAACCACAGACTCATTTCTAAAGCGCATTATTATCACAAAGCTATGCCCGTGTTATCAAACGGAATACCTTATTCTTTCAGGCGGAGCAACGGTTTGAGTCTGTTTCTCTCGACTTTCAGTGGTCAAACCACAGTGTCCTCTGCTGGTAAGTGGCACATCTGGGAGATGTCCTCACGTGCTTGCTGACACGTTAACAACGGGAATAGAAATTAAGTGAGAAGATTCCACAAACTCCTCAGCTCTCTGGAGACTTCTAGCCCTTGATCCCCCTACGCCACCTCAAAAACAAACAAACAAACAAACGAACGAACAAACAAACAGGCTGTTGTGTTTATAAAAAGATAAAGAGGGGTGTATGTTCTATGGAGGTGTAGGGGAAGGGGGTGCCTTGGCGGGCCCATGTCAAGGCATCCCTTCCCTCTGAGGGAGGGACCAGCCACACAATGCTTTAGTATAGAATAGAGTTTATTCAGGGCATGGGGAGGGGAGTTAAGAGGGTAGTAGAGACAGACAAGGGGAGAGGAGAGGAGAGGAGAGGAGAGGAGAGGAGAGGAGAGGAGAGGAGAGGAGAGGAGAGGAGAGGAGAGGAGAGGAGAGGAGAGGAGAGGAGAGGAGAGGAGAGGAGAGGAGAGGAGAGGAGAGGAGCATGTGGATTGGGGGGAGGGGGGAATGGGGAGAGAGAGGGGAAGGAAAGCAGAGAAAGAGCAAGAGAGCAAGAAGATGAGGAAGAGAATGAGGAGGAGGCAAACAGCCCCTTTTATAGTGGGTCAGGCCTACCTGGCTGTTGCCAGGTAACTGTGGGGAGGAGCTTAGACAGAATGCTAACACAGGCTATATACAACATACTATGCAAAATATAGTGTGAGGGATGATGAAATTCTTTTTTCTATTAAAGGTGGCAAGGGCCAATGTTACATAACCACCCAATCCTGTGAAACTCTTCTTTCTGTGTGACCGTTTGCAATCCCAGGGCTGGACTCTATAGCACTCTTCCTGCTCTTTCCAATCACAAATTAGCCAATCTCATCAGATTGTGAGATCAAGCTCCCACCAACAGGATTAGACACCGTCACTGAGACTGAAAGCTGAATGACCTCCCGGCCGGCCCCACTGTGCTTCATCACCTACCTGGCTTTTGGGTTGGGGTTGGTCACCCTTTTTACAAAAAGAAGCTGCTTTGCTGGGATACTTTCACTTTGTGTGTTTCTTTGTGCAACATCTAGAGATCTTTTCTGGAGGGGCTTACTGTTGCTGCTTAGTCCAATGCTAAGGTAGAAGGCACTGATGTTCTTTGGTATGTGTGCATCCTTGCATGCTTTGCTTTGCACATGTATGAATCCACTTACATGAATATGCATGAACTTGGAGGCCCACGGTGGGTATCAGGAATTATTCCTCTGCCTGATTCACAGAAGCAGGGTTTCTCAAACTCAGTCAAACCCAGAGCTCGCTCATACAACTAGTCTTACCCGGCAGATTGCTCTGTGATTCCTTGTGTCTTAGTCACTATCCTATTGCTATGAAGAGACATTGTGACCACAGCAATTCTTATAAAAAGAACACATTTAATTGGGACTTGATTGCAGTTTCAGAGGTTAAATCCATTATCATCATGGGGGGAAGCATGGCAGCATACAGGCAGACATGGTGCTGGAGAAGGAGCTGAGGGCTCTAAATCCAGATCTGCAAGCAGCAGGAAGAGGTGGAGGTGGTGGCATGCTGTAATCTCAGCCTTAGAAGGCAGAGGCAAGGTGTTGCAGTCAACAAAGCTGAAAGGAGTTGGAGGTCTGAAGAGCCTGAGTCTGGCTTGGGCTTTTGAAACCTCAAAGCCAACCAACCCCTCATGACACACTTTTCTCAACAAGGCAACACCTACTCTAGCAGACCACACCTCCTAATCCCTCTCAAGTAGTGCCACTCTCTGATGATGGACCATTCAAATATATGAGCCTATGCTTATACAAAATACCACATTATACAAAATTCCACTCCCTAGCCCCCATAGGCTTGTAGCTATATCATAATGAAAAAAAATGCACTCTGTCCAACTTCAAAAGTTCCCATAGTCTACCATAGTCTCAACTCTTTAATTCCAACATTTAAAGCCTCTTCTGAGATAATGACAACAACTTCTCTGTAACTCCCTGTAAAATCAAAATCAAAAAGCAGATTACAAACTTCACATACAATGGCATGGGCTATACATCACCATTCCTAAAGGGAGGAAAGGAGGCAGTACTGGACCAACACCAGACCTAAAACCAGCAGGGTAAACTCAGAACTCTGTATCTCCACATCTGATGTCAAAGTGCTCGTCAGATCTCCAGCTCCTTTCAGCTTTGTTAACTGGAGCACCTTTCCTCTGCCTTCTAAGGCTGTGATTACAGCCGGCCACTGCCTCCGCCTGGCATTTATGCAGGTTTTTAGGGATCTGAACTTTGGTCCTCACACTAGTGCAGTGAGTACTCTAACCACTGAGCCATCCCCCTCGTTCCTGGTAATGGTCTTTCTTATCCACTAAGGCACAGCTTTCATTTTCTGCGAGGTCTATGTCAAGCGCCTTCAAGTTCTTTCAATAAATTTTTAAGGTTTTCATTTTAAAGATAAATACCAAAGTCTCTGGCCTCTATAGACCTCTCAGCCATTAACAGTGCTGTTTGTACTTGGATTTGCACTGCCATTTCAATGAAAAAGCAAGGTGTGTGATACAATTGGCATTATCCAGTAATGACATTCTTCATGGATGTAGATCCAGATACAGGAAGTTTGCCAGATAACTAAGTGGCTGGGTCTGGCTCAACTAAATCTAAACGGAGAAGAGAGCAGTTCTGTGGATATCAAGGCCCTGGGTGACCATGATGGCCAGCCACAGTATTGACTGTCTCTGTATCCCTGCTGCACCCGTGAGTGGGTTCTCAACCTGAGCTCAGGGAACCTTCCTCTGGACTCCTTCCTCGCTGTTTCTCTCTAGGCTGCCTCACCACCAGCCCCTCAGATAGGTAAAGAAGATGAAGGAGGCAGAGATCTCCAGTGTGCCGAGACAAAATGCTAACGTCAGCTCTTCATTTCTAGAGGGCGCTAAAGCAAGCCAAAAAGTGAGAGAAATTCTATGTGAGACCCAAAAGCCACCCTGGGTCAGGTAGCCACCATGTTGCGAATGCTGGGTAAGGTCTCAACCTTAAGGCTCTGCACTGTAGCAAAGAGAATGGGCTGACCCACTCCTTCCCACTACCATCAATCACCCTCCTCTTTCTGGACACAGTGTTTATTGTAGCCCCACTATGTGCTCTGACCCAGAAATCAGGGAGCAAGATGGACCAACCGTTAAGTTTCCTGGCAGTGGAAACTTCAGGATAAGCCATGGAGTAGACAGTTTCCAGCAGGGAGCACTAGGAAGGCTGAGCATGGAGCCCCGGGAAGGCTGAGCATGGAGTACAGCCAACATGAAGCATCTAAAGGAGGCTTGTCTGGCTTTGGCCATGTCAAGGAGAAACATAGCCCTCACCATTCTTGAACCAAATATGAGTGTGTGTGGCCCAGGAACATGAATGGAGTCAGGCTGCTCCCAAAGACATGCTTCATTATGGAAGTGGTCACCTGATGTTGTGTTAGTTACAAAACAAAGAGAGCCATAAGTCAGTAAAGCTGGGACATTTCTCCTAAAGGTTTTAGGTGCTATCTGATGACTTTCTTAGCTTTTGGACTGGTTAAGAGTATGGGTTTTAGTAGTCATACGAATGTTAGATCAGACAGGAATGGTCAATGAATGTCTTTTCAGGGGCTGAAAAACAGCCCAGGATAATTTGGTTCTGGTCTCAACCGTCTAGTTTTCTGTAATTATAAAGTTCAGACACTACGACTTATAGAGTCTTCAACATGGAGTGCTTTGATTCCCCTTGGAGCTACTCGAAATAGGGCCACACTGGAAAATATGAGAGGAAGAGGTGAAGAAATGGCTGAGAAGGGGGTCGTGGTAGATTGACTTGTGGAATGAGCAGGAGCAATTGCAATAGGTAGATAGCTATGTGAACACTGGGGTACTATAGGCCACAAAAGGACACAAATGAAACAGTTTGGTTTTTAGAGACATTCAGCCTGAAGGACCAGCAGGTGGGGAGACTCAGCAGGCCAACGGGATGCATTGATTGGAGCTTTCATTTTGAGGCTTGAGCTAGAAGTCTGTTTTAAATTAAAGCACAAAGATGGAGTGGAGCAAGGGGGAAAGCGCTCTTTCAGAAACAGGCCTAGGACTGAGCATCAAGAGCTCCCGCTCTTAAAAGGAGAGGAAGAAGAGAGCTGGAGAGAAGGCTCCATGATTACGAGCTCTTGCTCTTTTCATAGGGTTTCGTGTGCAGCAAGTACCCAGATGACAATGACCAACCATATGCATCAGGGATTCTGACTTCTGCAGCCACCAGGCATGCACAGTGTACACAGACATGCGTGCAGGCAAAACTCATACATGCAAGATTAAGAAATAAATAATGCTAAAAGGAGAGGAACAGCTGGCAGCCATAGGAAGAAATGGTGTAGTAGGAGCAAGGCAAGAAAGCTCCAAGGAGTAGGGCACCTGGGCCACTGTGCTGAGAAGACCAGGAATGCCATGCACACACCAGCCAGAGCCTGCTCACTGGAACTAAGGAGAAGAGCTGCCCCGGGGGGGGGGGGGGGGCAGAAGGAGAGGGAGGGTGAGAAAATGGGCAAAAATGAGCATACAGAGTCTCCCAGGAAATTGTCTGTGAAAGAATGAGAGTTGTAGTAGAAAGAAGATGCTAATGTCTTCTTAAATTAAAATCCTGTGGGGCTAACGACAGAGACAGTTCCAAGAATTGTGCGTGCCCCTGGGCAATTTCATGAGTGTTGTCAACAGGGATGGATGAGCTGGCAGAGGCCTGGGCTGCCTGGGGATTGTGGCTGGGAGTTGTTATTAGTTCTCTGTAATCATTTTACCAATAACAACGAGTGTTCTCTACACTGCCACTTACACACACCTCCAGTCCCACAAGTGTAGTGGATAACAACGACTGACTCTTGTCCCTGCAGCCCTGAGTTTAATGTCTTCATTGGGGGTCGGTTTCTCGTGCAATGCTACAGACATACTGTTGACTGTTTTCATTAGCCAAAGAGAGAAGGGGGAGGGAACTGTGGGTCAATGGGTCTTCTCAATCCAGTTCTCTAGAAGTTTCTCCATATCTGATATAGACCCTTCCCAAATTTTTGTGAGCTTTACTGTCTTCAATGAGGCAGAGCCTTTACTGCAGCAGTTCTCAACCTGTGGGTCGTGACCTCTGGGGCTGGGGGGTGGGGGGCAGGAATGACACTTTCACAGGGTCACCTAAGACCATTGGAAAACACAGATGTTCACATTACGATTCATAACAGTTGCAAAATTACAGTTATAAAGATAATTTTATGGTTGGGAATCACCACAGCATGAGGAATGGTATTAAAGGGTCGCAGCATTAAGAAGGTTGAGAACCGCTGCTTTAATGGCTTCTGTTACTTTGCTATGCAGGAGTGAAGCTATGACGAAATGGAACATACCTGAGTAGTCAGTAATGAGCTGACTAGTTTCCATCGATGATGTCCTAGATTCTGTCTGATTTTGCTTTCTCCTCAGTCACTCAATACGGTGCCTTACCAGCAACATTACCCATGCATTTTACTCTTGGAAACCATTGTGAGGAGGAAGGAGAAGAAGATGAGAAGGAAGAGGAAGAGGAAGAGGAAGGAGAAGTCCACAAAATTAAAGGAAGCACAAGAGAGGGCAGTGCCACTAAGAGTCAGAAAACAGGAGGCACACAAAGCAACTGCGGCTCCTGTGAGCTCCTTTTTGATAGAAGCTATGTGGATGAGATGCACAGCTGTGTTGGGTTTTGTTTTAAGAGTAGAGAGGATCTAGGGTTGTGGCTAGAGTGGCTGTTGGTAGAGTGCTTGCACACTATGCACAAAGCCATAAATTCAATTCCAAGTACCACACAAAGCAAGATGGTGTCTCTCACCTGCAGTCTCAGTCTGTGGGAAATGGAGCAGGAGAAACAAGAATCCAAAGCATTGTTCTATGGGAGGTTATCTTGGTGTACATGAGACCCTGTCTCACAAAAAGAGTTGAAGATGTTAATCAACTGATGGCTAAATTGCCTTTTGTTTTGTTTTTAAAGGATGATATTTTTTTTTTTTTGAGAAAGTGGGGTTGGTAGAATGGATGCATGCCACACCCACTCTAGTGGAAACTGTTTGACAAGCCCAAAAGCTTGGACACAGTCCTGAAGCAAAAAGTTTCACGGAAACTGGTCTCCTGGAGCCTTGGCATCCCGTAGCATGAATGCTCCAAACTTTCCTTGCATTAGTCAGTGAATGGTTCTGTGTGCTTTCTTTCAGTATTGTTTTATTATAGGTGCCTCCAAGGAATGATTTGACAAATAGATAAGTTAGATTTAACTTTGCTTCCTGGCCTTTCACCAATGTCCTGATGTCCTAGGCAGTCCTTGAGCTGACCCTGGGCTTGGAATTTCGTAAGAATATTACTCATTCAGATGAAATGTCTCCAGTGTTGATAGTAAGAAATTAGGTATTGCAGTTTGCCGGATAGGAGCTAGAATTCTCAAGGCTAGTTCAACAAAGTATACTTAGAATCCTCATTACAGTCAGGTATGGCAGACTACATTACATATTAGAAGAAAGTTGGTGAGTTCCTCTGACAAATGGAGATTCCCTATGGATACTTAAAAGAGCAGCCAATTTACTCCCATATGCAGGAATTTACAATAGTTTAGGAAGAAGGAGGGTTGTGGTTTAAGGAGGAACTATAATATTGTATTATTCTTGAAAAGGTTAGTGGAACGGAACTGCCCTGGTGCTTGTTTTCCACTAGGCCCAGAGAAATAGCATAATTTGGTATTTACTAAGGAACCCCTGGTGGTGGGTTATACAATAGACTAGAATTGCACCTGGGAATATTAGCCCTTTCACCTGGCTCCTGTGAATAGCTGATTTTAGATAGGGCTGCTCTTATCTCAGTTGTAACACTGCCTAGTTTCTATCAGCTTTTATGTATGCATTTTCTCTGTTTTGTGTAAAGAGTTATTAAGTATCCGGTAACCTCAATGTACCTTGGCTGATGTGTCACCAAACTTCCTTATTTTCTTCTGTAATATAAGTCTGATGCTCTCTTGGAGACATTACATTCAGATACAGCACTCTCTCTGGTGTCCATGTCTGTTTGTCATCCCACTGACTTCTTGTCCACCTGAGAACCGGGACCCTGAATTCTCCCTCAGATTGAGGGACCAACTGAGACCAGTCCGTGGCAGATGCAGAATGAAGGGACTGGTGAAACCAAACCAGGAACCATACATCTTGTAGGTTAAGGGTTCTATTTGCAGTTAAGACAGTTAAGAAGTCTCTGTTGTCCTATGTTGAGTTCTTGCAAGTTAAGGTTTCTATTTGTAAGTGAGAATAAGCTTCTGTTTCATAGAACTGGTGTAAACTGCTTGCAGCCCCATGCCCATGGCGGAGCTCCTTACCCTCCTTCCTTCCCTTACACTGTATTTTCCTAACAATGTATAACCTACAATCTCTTGCCCCTGTGAACATCCCATCTCTCCTATAAGAGACTTCAAGAGGCTAGCAGAGGCAGCCAGCTGACTGGTTCCTGGTACACCCCCACAATAGAGCTTGCTTTAATTGGACAATTGTGGACCTGCTCTTTTCTAGTTGAAATTCACATCCACAGTCAATAGTAACAAGGGAACAAACACATCCTTACCTCCACTTGGCCAGCTTTCTACTCTCAGTTCCCATTGCCTAGGAAATGGTGCCACCCACAATGGGTTGAGTCTTTTCCACTTCAATTAACAATCAAGGCAACCCCACCCACAAAGCTTGCCCACAGGGGGAACCTGTTCTAAATAATTCCTCATTAAGACTTTCTTCCCTAGTGCAGGAAGAAAGACAGGCAAAGTCGTGTGTGCCTCCATGTAATGGCTTGTCAGTAATGTAAAATGCCTGAAATCTGGGGAAACATGAGATGGGTAGAGTGGCCTTCTGTACTTAGAGGTCAAGAGAGAGAGAAGGTGAAACTGCACGGAGTGACAACCACCTTGACTGTCGGTCCCGATACCAAAACCCCTCTCTATTTCCCACATCCTGTCGTTTATTACCTTACTCGTCCCACTTTTACAATATTTTCTTTTCATGAGAATCTAGTAAATTGCTATCAGTATGGAACCTTTATTCATGCTATAGTGCTAAGTTTCCACATCCCAGGGAGTTCTGATGCTGACACCTATCTTACAGAAGACTGAGATGCTACTAGTCCGGGATCCACCTGCAGACCAAGGCTCTGGAATCTGCTTTTGGACAGGCCTTCCCTGAGTCCTTCTGGTACACTATAAACACTGGCAATGGTTGGTGCAGGCAGGCAGCGAGATGCCAGAGATGAGGACAGGAGCATCTCCAGAGGCAGAGTCCTCACTAGCACCAACCAATAAGTGACAGGACCTGGGAAATCCCCTTGGGAGATGGATAAAACAGTCAGTTTTCATATTATCTCATTTTCCTGCTTCGAGTCCCTTGAAGCTTGGGTTACAGACACTTACAAGATACCAGCTTGTCATCTCAGTACTGACTTCCGAACTCTCCTTCATGATTGATGCTTACCTGCTAGGCCACCTCTCCAGACTCTGTAATAATACGCATAATGAAGTGAAAGTGACTGTTTCTCCCTAAAGTCAGAGCACATGCAGGATGTCCCTTCTCACCATTCCTATTCAACATGATTTTAGAACTTTGTACAAAGCAATAAAATAAGGAAGGGAAATAAAAAGCCGCGCTGATCAAAACAAATGAACAAAAATGAAACAAAAACCATTGTATCTGTTTTCACATAGTTATATGCACTGAAAAATCTCAAGAAACTTAGGCAGAAGAAACACAGACTGAATGTGTGAGCCTGACACACAAAATGCTCAGGTAGAAATCAGATAAATCTGGGAATCGTATGTTGGAAGCTACAGAATATTGCTGGAAGAAATCAAAGAAAGTCTGAACAGAGAAAGAAGATGGCCCTGAAAAGTTCAGCCAAGGTGACATTTCTTGAGATAGATACATACCTACGTTGTACATATTAATAAACTGCTTAGCCAAATCCCAGAAGTATTTTTGTAGACACGAGTAAGACTATTCTGCTATGTTTACAACAAGACAAAGAAGCGAGAGTAGCAATAGAACTTTGAGAAAGGAGAAAAACACAATGGGGAAAGTCAGTGAACCTTGATCTCGAACTATGCTCTCAAGCCACACAGTAAGGAAGAAAGATGAACACAGAGATCAGGGGAAGACAGTAGTGTGCTTGGAAGCAGAGCCATGGGGCACCTGTCCCTAAAGATTCTTGAGCAAGAAACAAAAGCAAAGGCCAATAACGCTAGAGTGAGCATGGCTTTCATGGGAAGAAGGAAGCAAGGAAGGAAGGAAGGGAGGGAGGGAGAGAGAGAGAGAGAGAGAGAGAGAGAGAGAGAAAGGGACAAAAGAAACAAAGAGAAAAAGAAGTTCTTAAAACTCAAAAACCAACTAAATAAAAATGACTCAGGAGGCTCCTGGGAGGACGGCCGGGAGAGCTTGGCCATCAAGAGTACTCACTGCTCCTGAAGAGGACTTGGATTTGGTTCCTAGCACAAAGCCAGGTGACCTTCCATTTTCCAAGGGAACCTGCACATATGTGGCACACAGAAAATCACACAGATACATACACATAAATTAAACTTTAAAAGAATTAAAGGACTCAGGTCTCACAGGCACTTAAGAAAGAATTTGAAGTAAGTCATAAGCATAACGTAGCTATTAAACATTCGAAGGGCTGGGAGATGACTCAGTTTGGGAAGTTCCTATGTACAAGCATAAAAATCTGTAATTGACCCTCCAAACCCCATAAAGATGCCAAGTATGGTAACACACTGGTAATACCATCCCTGGTGAGGCAGAGACAGGAGAATCCCTGGGGCTCACTGGCCCGCCAGTTTAATTTAATCAGTGAGTCCCAGGAAATGGGAGACTGTCCAAAACACAAAGTTCCTCAGGAATGCCACTTGAGGTTGGCCTCTGGCCTCTGCACATACATGCACACACATAAACACACCTACACACATGTATACACATATACACACATGCACACACACACATATATACTCACACATACACATACAAACATACATACACACATATATACATAGATACACACATATATGTATACTCATATGCACACACACACATATATATACATACATAAACACACATAAGCATACACACACACACACACAATTTAGGGGGAAAGGGGGATCAAATCATCAGGACCCAGGGTTAGGCAAAGAGGAAACAGCAGCTAGGCTTGGAGGGAGAAAGAAAGCAAGCAGTTCCAGGGTTTCCTGTTTTATGCTATCCACAGTCACCCCTGAGTTTCCCTAATTAGAAGCAGAGCTTCGCACATGCAGAGATTTACAGAGACACTTCAAAAACAGACTAGAATAGCTCTTATCTCTTAGATTTAGGGCAGACCAGGATATCAAAGGCCCAAGCAAAGCTTTGCAAATTCCCATTTTCCCATGATCTAGTCTTCAGGCGCATTTGTTACAGACCCACTTTTTTTTTTCCCCAAGGAAAATTGTTTCATGTCTTAGTGTGAAAGCAACTCGTGGCTAATTCCAGTCTGTTTTCACAAACACCCCTACAGGGGCCCTCTGCTTCCAAAAGGCCACCCTGCAGCTTGCAAGGAACCCACAGGTTTGCTTACAAAAGGTCAGTGGCTGTAGTTGTCTGTTTTTGAAGCTTACCATGTTTTGATCCTGTGGTTTCCCTATGGCTCAGTCAATGCCCCTTCACTCCTGGTGTGGCAGAACCCAAGGCCCTCTTCCTCATTATTTTACCCATTTTGAAAGAAGAGCTTTAAAGTGAAATTCCCCATCGTTGTTAGTAGGGAGGAGAGAAACAGAGAAAGCTTTAGGACTGTCGATGAAGGAAGTACATCCTCGTGTGCTTACGCCAATGACCTTTCCCAAAACCACTGAGAACCACAGTCCTCTCTATCTCATCTGCCTTTGGGTATAAATAAAAGTTCATGCACTATATTTCTTTTCATGCTTTTTGGCTATTTGACATCATCTTTTCTAGAAGTATACTTCACAGTTTCCATGTTTGCATTTTAAAATAAATTATTGCTATATTTTGGGCAGGACACAATATCATGCTGACCCAGCTAATGATGAGATGGGTAATTAGCATATACACCTGTGGTGGTCAGTGTCAATTGTCAATGGACAGGACTGAGAATCCCCTGGGAGATGAGCCTCTGGGAAAGGCTGTGAGAGATTAGCTCGATTTCATTAGTTGATGTGGAAAGACCCATCTTAATTTACTAAGTGGGGAATCCTGGACTGTGTAAGGAAAGGGAGCTGACCATGAAGCACGCATTCATTGCTCTCTGCTTCTTGATTGTGGGTGCAACGCCACCTAAAAACAGAAATAGAAACAATGAAGAAATCACAGAGGGAGACAACCCTTGCGATAGAAAACCTAGGAAAGCGATCAGGAGTCATAGATGCAAGCATCACCAACAGAATACAAGAGATAGACAAGAGAATCTCATGGGCAGAAGATACCATAGAAAACATTGACACAACAGTCAAAGAAAAAGCAAAAAGCAAAAAGCTCCTAACCCAAAACATCCAGGAAATCTAGGACACAATGAAAAAAACAAACCTAAGGATGATAGGTATTGAAGAGAGCAAAGATTCCCAACTCAAAGGGCCAGTAAATATCTTCAACAAGATTATATAAGAAAACTTCCCTTACCTAAAGAAAGAGATGCCCATGAACATACAAGAAGCCTACCGAACTCCAAATAGACTGGACCAGAAAAGAAATTCCTTCTGTTACATAATAATCAAAACACCAAATGCACTAAACAGAGAAAGAATATTAAAAGCAGTAATGGAAAAAGGTCAAGTAATATATAAAGGCAGACCTATCAGAATTATACCAGACTTCTCACCAGAGATTATGAAAGCTAGAAGATCCTGGGCAGATGTGATTATCTTTTCTAAATTTGTTGTACTAAGTTGCTTTCTGTTGCTGTGATAAATACCATGACCAAAGCAATAGTTTATTTCCACCTACTCCCTGCATCATCTGGGAAAGTCAGGGCAGGAACCTGGAGGCAGGAACTAAAGCAAAGACCATAGAGGAATGCTGCTTATTGGCTTGCTCCCCTTGGCTTACTCAGCCTGCTCTCTTAGACCATCCAGGACCATCTACCCAAGGGTGACACCACCACATCCATGGGATGTGCCCTCTAGCATCAATACTAATGAAGAAAAAGGCCCACAGTCTTGATTACAGGCCATTCTGATGAAGAAAACCCCTCAATTAAGTTCATTCTCCATAATAGTTTGTGTTAAGTTGACAAAACTAACCATCACCTCTGCTCTGTGTCTTTCCCCTCTCTTAATAGTGTCCCTGATAAACAAAAGATCTCATCTTCAGGCTTGGTGGTTAAGAGCATTTGCTGCTCTTGCAAAGAACCCATATTGAGTGACTCACAGACACCTATAACTCCAACTCTAAAAGATGTCCTCTTCTGGCCTCTGAGGGCACAACACTTCCATGCAGCTGCATACATATATACTTAGGCATACACATACAAACACACACACACACACACACACACACACACATGCCACCACCAACAATAACAACAACAAGTAAATAAATAATCCTAAGATCTTATATTATTGAAATTCAGGGTGCACACTCTTCGTGTGGCTGGTGCTGCTGCCATGTTCTCAAGGTTGGTGTAGCATCCATGTAGCCTCCTAAAACCAAGGCACATGGAGACTGTGTTTCCCTGCTTAGCCTCTTCTATGCAGAGCTGTGGTCACATTTGGAGCAGTACCGCACAGTGAAATTTGATGCAACTACATGTGTCATTTACAATTCCCTGGGGATCCACATTTAAGACAACTGAAAAGTAACAGTGAAATAACTGTGGTGGTCTCTTTTATTCAGTCTCTTTTATTCAGACATATATCTGGTACCTGGATCCTTTCAGTATTTAAAACTCTCTGCTGCTTTAGTGTTTATATTTACGTCTATATTCTAGTCAACCTAGTCACATACAAATACATAGTTGCTGCTCTATTTGGTGACTACATTAGAAGCTGACACATGGCTTGGGTTTAGTAACAGTGCATAGCTCTTACAGAGTGTTCAACCTCAGCTGGATCTTTCCCCAAGCACTAAATATATAGAGTGCTGAAGGTATTCCAAGTTCTAGACACTCAGTTCCATTTAATTCTTCCCCAACCAGGCAACATAAGCAGTATCGTTAGCTGCCCCCCATGGTGGTTCACTCCATATGACAACCAAGAAGGCTACAGTGTTCAGTTGCTTGAACACTGTATTGCTGTGAAGCTATCCTTTTCGTTTATGATTGACATTTGAATCAGTAGACTTTGAATGGAGTAAACTATGAGCAAACATCATCCGGATCGGGATCAGTTGATAGGAACTCAGCATCTAGTCAGCCAAGGTGCTCAAGACTGGCATCAACGGCTATTGGATTCAGCCGGCTACTCAGCCAGCTATCCTGCAAGTCTGCATTTCCCAGCCTCCACAGTTCTGCACAGTGCTTCTCTCTCTCTCTCTCTCTCTCTCTCTCTCTCTCAAACCACCCATCCCAAGTCTCCCAACCAGTCCACAGTTCATTCTTAGCTCCTCTTACTACTGCTTCCAGCCATTTGAAAAGCTGTTGAACTCCTAGTGATCTCAGCTCCATCAATGGCAAATGAAGCTAGGTGACAGCCCCTGCCCGTTGGGTGATGTAAGGACTCTTTTATTACTATAAAGCTCTTGATGTGTGGCAAGCGCTCAGAGAAAGAGGCTGCCCTTGATTGAGTTCTGCCATCTGAAGAACCCAGCATAGCTTATTACTTGGTTACACTGTAGATGCGGAAGAACTAAAGAAAAAGGACACATTTTAGAAAAGTGTATTATTATACCTCTTAGCGGTATTATTACAGGTAGTTTAAAAATCTTTTTTTGCCATGAACCATGTCAATAAAAATGTAGCCTGAGCTTGCCATGAATTCACTCTGCAGGCCAGGCTAGCCACCAACTCAGGCTCCTCCAGGCTCCCTATTGTTGGGAGGGTAGGTAGGAGCCACCACAAAGGGCTCAAACGCAGCTACTCTTTGAGTGCCTTCCTGTGCCCTGCCCAGGAGACCACGTTACACTGTTCACACTGAGGTGGGCTTGCTGCCCTTTCCAGTTTCCAGTGGAAAAGCAGAGGCTGCTATGAATCAGAAACTCACTTGCCCACCTTCTAATGAAAATTCCGGGGAAATAATTCCCCAACTACCTTCTTATCAAACAGCCTGGTTATTTGTTTTCCTGAATAATCCTTTACAAAGCTGCTTGCCAGTGAATTGAAATTAACATCAAGTCCTTGGAGAGAGATAGGCCGGCCGAACCACTCCCCTTCCCCCCTCCCCCCCTTCCTCCTTTGTGTCTGTTGCCTGATGCGCACATCTGCAATTCCTCTTTGAGACTGTCGTAGAATCTTATAACGTTTTCTTCCTTTGCAATTTTTGTGCAGGTAAATCCTAAAGCGGATTTTTAATATATTGTATGTGATGAAAATTACACAGAGCCCATGGGGAGAAAATACATGGCCAATAGCTAAGAGAACTCTGTGTTCTTTGAGGCTGTTTATTCTTCAATGAAAACAGACTTCAGATGTCAATACATTTCACTTTGTCTCTCCGTTCTCCATTCTGTGTTCAAATTACTGTAATCCCTAGATTAATTCTAAGGTTTTTCTCCGAGTTATGTTCATAAATGTCAGGCTTTGTGGAAAGATGATTTTGTGTGTTTTAATGTGTATTTCCCCTTCCCTCTCCTTTCTTTGATGTCAAGGTTGAGTAAAGCCAGTTAAATCTGCCTTTCATTTGTGAGGCTTAATGCAGAAACCATTGTAGGGCTCAACTAAAACCTTCTCTGTTTTCCAGCAATGATCCCGTCGTGTCAAAATGAAGCGAGCCCCTTTGGTTCAAAGATTTTAAACAAATAGGTCAAAAAAAAAATCAAAGCGTGGGGTGGATATGAATGGCAGCTGGGGGCTCCTCTGTATTCACCCACATGCCTGTGAAGCAAGTTCCCTAAGATGTTCACATCAACTATTGAAGGCAGTGTGACTCCCCCAGAAGGAACTCTAGGAGATTCTTGGGGGTTGGGGGTTTCCATAGAACAAAGGTTACCTTCTGCGTGGTCTTCAATTTTAACCAGCAGGTGGGCAGGTCTGTCAGACACGTGACCTTTCCTGGCCTGGCTCCACAGTGTGAAGTTTCAGACTTAATTTATGTTGGACTAGTCATGCTTGTAACTGGAGTGTTAACACCTGTATTTCAGCTTAGTGGCCTAGGTGGTTATTTAATGGCTTCCTCCCCTGAGGTGCCACCTTTCCATCTTTCTCCTTTCTCTCTCTCATAGGACCAATTCACCGAGTCTTAGAGACCTAGCAGAATTCAGAGCAGACCTTCAGACAGCTTGCTTAGAAGAGTCAGGACTGAGCATGCTCAAATCACAACTGTGTGTGTTTAATAACGGACAAGGCTTTGGTTTGTAGGCAAATCAGCATGTCCCTTCTCTGGGGTTTCACTCATTACTAAAATGTTAGCATCTTGTTTATCAGGCACTTCTGTCTTTAGATGTATAACCCCAGTAAGCCAATGGGGGTGTGGGTAAATACAATGGAATATTCACTCAGGATAATGAGAACTAGAAAGTAGCCTAAATAGCCAAGAAGAGGAACTGATGAAAATTATTCCTTTTGATGAAATGTATACAAACATTAATGATTGAAAGGAAAGTATATTAATGATATAGTGCAAAGTGAAGAAAAAAGTAACAGTGGTGTGTGGTACATGATTCAATTTTCAAAAGTGTGTGCATAAATAGACACATTGCAGTTCTAGGGGTAAAGGTGGGAGGTATTTAGTGTAAAGAGTATCTCTAGATAGTAGGAATATATCTTCAGTTTAGTTTTTCTTTCATAGTATGTGTGAAATGTATGTGTGTTCATGCATGTTGAGTGCAGACGTCAATGCAGAGGGGCATTGTGGAGGTCAGAGGTTAGATGAAAACCTTCAGTATAGTTCTGCCTTCTGCTTTCTTTGAGACAAGTTTCTTTTTTTTTCAAGACAGGGTTTCTATGCGTAGCCCTGACTGTCCTGGAACTCACTCTGTAGACCAGGCTGGCCTCGAACTCAGAAATCCGCCTGCCTCTGCCTCCCAAGTGCTGGGATTAAAGGCGTGCGCCACCTCTGCCCGGCTGAGACAAGTTTCTTTTGAGATGGAATCTCTAGTTTGTTGCTGCTTACACCATGGCTGTTCAGCTTCAGGAATTCCCCCTCCCTCTGCCCCACACCCCCTTGTAGGTCCTACAGTGTAGGGTCTCTGTGATTACAGACCCAGTCTACTGCATCTGGTCTACCTGAGTCCCTGGAATCAGACCTCAGACTTGTGCAGCAAGCCGTGTCCCACAGAGCCATCTCCTCAGCCATATTGTTTAGTTTTGACTTGTTAAGTCAAAAGCTAAGAAAGTACAGAAAAAAACCGAAGTCTGGCAGGGAGAACACAAGAGTGGCAGGGATTTCAAGCATACAAGCATAGTGAGGGCCGGGCTCCTGAGCTGTGGCTGCTCTGGTCTGGTGGTTAAGATGTGCACCAGTCAAATGTGCCCAAATTGTCAGCAGGCAGCAACTATCGTCTTCTTACTGGTTTTGTGGCTCTGGGACCCAAAGACCACAAGCTTTCAATCCAACCTCCAGGGCTTGGCAGTATGGATGAAGATCTGGGAAGCATGTGTGTTTGGTCCAGCATTCTCTATGGACAAGATGCCAGGACCCGTCTGCTTCTGGAAGAAGTTCTCACCATCAATTATCTCCTTGTAGATGGAGTTGCCACCAGGGCCACTCTGACATGTGAGGTCACTACCCTGGAATGTGAGTCTGGGAATGCTTCTAGGAAAGCAGGGTCCCTTATAAACAAGTCTTTTTTTTTTTTTTTCTCCAGTACTCAGATTCTTCTGTTATCTTCCAAACCTGCGAACAGCCCTAAGGAAGTACAGGCCAGGGAGGGGCTCCCAGTTGACAGCAATGTCCAATGTTTTGAAGATGACCCTGGCCGGCAGCAGGATGCTACCAGACCACCACATCTAAAAAGACACATAGGGGAGTGATTTTTAAAATTTCCCTCACATTTCTTTGCTTTTCTGAATATTCTAATATTTCTTCAGAGATGAAGTATTACTTTTGAGATTAAAACATTCTGAGAGCAATTTTAATAGAGATAATTTAGAGCATCTTTTCTCAGACATCTGGTGGACTCTCCCATGCCTGAGCTGGCTCCACGTGCCTGCTTGGGTCTGGCTCAGACCCTTTGGCCTCCTCACTTTGGACCCTCTTTGCCCTGCCTGTGTGCTTAACTTCAGAAAGCCATGGTTTCTGTTTGCCCAGTGTGAACTATGGGATCAGCCTGCTCACTTTGGCGCAAATACTCTAGGATCGCTTATCTCTTACTACCTTAGCATCGAGTTCTGGCTTCCCATACCTGGCCTTTGGGGGAAATGGGCTGTAGCCAGGACCCAAGATGAAGGCGTGGTCCTAAACCCTAGTGGCTCAGAGCCTCAGGGACATGGATGCTATCAATGTCCATGACCACCAAGTGGGAGCATTGGCCCTATCACCAAAGGGCAGCTCCTCTTGCTGTTCCACAGATGGACTCAGAATCCATAATCTGGACACGCACTGCCTCGCCTGTAAATCCACCCTTCCTACTAGTGTCACGTGACAACTGGGCACAGCTTCTAGTCTCAGTGAGGCTTGCCTAGGTCACACTGGCCTGGGGCCATGTCTGTGAATGAGTGTCTTGATTCACGTCTGATGTGGGAGGGTCCATGCCACTAGAGGTGACATCATCTAGGTGGTGGGCCTAAGCTATATTAGAAAACCAATGTAATATGAGCCAGAGACAGACAGACAGACAGAGGGAAGGCATGAGGGAGAGGGAGAAAATGAGAGAAAGAGAAAATAAGAGAGAGAGACAGACAGAGACAGAGACAGAGAAGAGAGAGAGGAAGTGGCATCCCTCTATGGTTTCTGTCTCCAGTTCCTGACTCTAAGTTTCTTGCCTGACTTCTCCCAGTGATGGATTGTGACCTAGAAGTGTAAGACAAATAAGCCCATTCTTCCCCCAAATTGCTTTTGAACAGAATGTTCATAGTAACAGAGGAGAACTAGAATACCAGTCATCTTTCCATCTAGATTATAATAAGGGAGTCAACCATGTGTCAACCATGGCTACAAGTGCTGGACAGACCCTTGTTCATGAGATCCTGACACCTGAGTGAAGTTAATGCCCTAAGATTCCATTTTCAATGGGAGATGCAAACACAGATAGGTCATTTCATTTGCCCAAGGCCATAAGCTAAAATCTAGCAGAGCTAGACCCTACACTAGGGCCTTAAGCCTAACCATGAGGCTGTGCTATTCCAAAGACTACATCAGTTCCTGGAAGGGCTGGCCAGTCTGGCTGCCCCTCCTTAGTATAAACTGTCCTTTCCTGGCTTGTACCCCTCCCATCTCGTACTGTGGGTCTTTCCATGCTTGGTTCAGTTGCTGCTCCTCCAAGGACTTGGAGTGACCTCAGCTGGCTCTCTCCTTCTCCTCACACAGCTTCCTGTGGCATTTCCCAAGGCTATTCCAGGAGGGAGAAGTGTCCACATATCAGGAAGATGGACAAAGATGATTGCAGTCAACACAGGTCTCTTGCATCTAGATCTGATGCTGCTATGAGGACAACCCATTCTCTGAACCTTTTCTTCTCTGCAGGAAGACTACAGAGTGGTGGCCTGGGTGATTCAGTCCAGAGACACATGCTGTGCGCAGATACTCTGTCCTTGTGAGGGGAACGGCTCAACTTCTTCTTTGTGTGGGATGAAGGATCCATGCACTTTCCCGATCGTGTGGATACAAAAGAAGACTTCAAGTGGTGTTGACTGCTATCCCTCACACACTTGTCAGGGTCACATGAATCCTAGGAGCCTCAGCTCCCGTGGCTGGTGGTCTAGCTAGGGTCCAGCGGCAGAGGTATCAGCCAGCAGCACCCCCCTCCACTCCCTCCATGTGGAAAGAACCCCGCCACCTTGGCTCTAGACTGTCTTTCCTGGTGGCTGAGAGTCAGGAAACATCAGCACAACCAATGTCATCAAAGTCACCTGCAGAGAGTATGCACATTTCCCTAAAGGCATTGCAAACAGGGCTGTGAAGAATGCATGGACAGTGCTTACTTGGACCACAGTGTTGGCAACCTTCAGTGTTCTTTCTCCCTGAATCTAAACTGCAGGCCTCCTAAAACTATTCAGTTGTAGGTCGCTTGTCCCCTGGGGAGGAGGTTTCTCTGTAAGTTGTTGATACCACAGGAAGTTGCATGGCAGGGGACACTCAGGAGGCTAAGCAGGGCCCCTTTTCCTACAGGATTCAGCAGTCACCTGGGACGGACAGAGCGACAAAGCCTCTCTTTGTTGGATGTGTGTCCATCAAAGGTGGCAGTGCCTGCCACCTGGAGCCCCCAAGAGCTTGGTAAGCTCCCTTGGGTACACAGGGGGTGGGGCATGGATGAGAAGTCCAGACTCGCAGAGAGTTGCAGCATGGGGCTTGCCATTTCTTATAAGGTGGCTGTGGAGGGGAAAGGGGGATTGACTGCTGCCGAGGAAGTAGCCCCAGTAGCTCCAGCCCTAACCTAACAACTTAATTTGCAAAAGAAAATTAAGGTAAATTAAAAAAAAAAACTACTTCAGATTGTAGATTTTTATCTTTAAACTTTAAACTTCAATTCCGGTTTAGACCCTGTGGTAAATCACATCACTCCGCCACAGAACCACTTATGCAGTTTTTGCTTTCGGTTTGGTTTTGATTTGTTTATGTGGATGGGTGTTTGCCCACGTGTGTGTCTGTGCACCATGTGGGCTGCTGCCCGTGGAGGCCAGGACATCATCCGATCCCCTGGGACTGGAGTTATAGATGGTTATGAGCCACTGTGGAGTGCTGGGAATTGAACCCCGGTTCTCACCAAGAGCAGCCAGGGCTCTTAACCACTGAGCCATCTCTCCAGCTCCTCTTCTGTTTGTTTTTCTGGTTTTGTTCTTGTATTTTGAATTTCACTTTTTGCCCAAATTGGTCTTGAACTTACAGCAATCCCTTTGTGTTGGCCTCTTGAGCACTATGATCCCAGATGTGAGCCACCACAGACTTTAGGGGCACAAGTTTACCAAAAAATTGAGCAGAAATTACAGAGAATTTCCAGATTTCCCCCCTCCCCACCCTCTCCCCTGGCCCCCTCTTTCCACCTGCCCTGCTCCTATCTTCATCACCTCACATTAGTGACGTGCACTGGTCACAGTATGTGAGCCAATGCTGACTTGCTGCTATTAACCGGTCTAGAGCTCACTCTGGGACTCACCATTGAACAGCACATGCTCTAAGTTTTGACACGTGTGTAATGATCTGTTGCCCCATTAAAGAATTGCCTAGAATATATTCACTGCCCTGAAGAACTCATCCATCTCTCTAACTCTCACTCCCTCCAGGCAAACACTGATCTTTCTACTGCCTCTGAAGCCCTCTTTCCCCAAATATGACAGAGCTGGAATGACACAGGGGGGCCGTCTTCTCACAAGGCCTTTGCTCATAGAATAGTCTGCATTCAAGCCCTGCTTGTCTTTTTCCACTTTAGTAATTCCATGAAGCTTCCTTTTGTTTGGGGGTTTGGTTGTTTTGTTTGGTTCTTGAGACAGGGTCTCACCATGTAGCCATGGCTGCCCTAGAACCTATGTCAGTGGTTCTCAACCTATGGGTCACAACCCCTTGGAGGGGGGTCCAATGATCTTTTCATAGGGCGTCACATATCAGGTATCCTGAATGTCGGATATTTGCATTATGATTCATAGCAGTAGCAAAATTACAGGTATGAAGTAGCAAAGAAATAATTGCATGGTTGGGGGTTACCACAACATGAGGGTATTAAAGGGTCACAGCATTAGGAGGGTTGAGAGCCATTGCTCTATGTAGACCAGGGTAGCCTTGAAATCAGATCTGCCTGCCTTTTTCTTTAATACTGAGATTAAAAGTTATGCCCCCATACTAGGTCTCTTGTGTGCGCTGAATTATTAATATCTGTGTACATTGGATCCTTGTCCTTAATAGTATGTGTCTTCCACCCTAGGTCTTGTTCCCTTTTCACAGAGAAATTCACATCTTTTTGTCTCTAAATAAATTTGCACTGAAACACAAACACAATTACTCTTGTAGAGACTGTCTAGCTAATTGCCCAGGATGTCAGCAGAGCCACCCAGAGCCTCCGAGTGGAGAGCCTAAGTATTTACTAGCTGCCCTTTACAGCTAAGCTTGCGGACCCCTGATTTAAGGCTTGGCCCCTATTCACTTCTTAACAAGTCTGTCTTTCCCAGAAAAGCAATTTCCATGGTTGGCAGCAGCTGATCAAACTCCCTTCTGGCATGGCTGAGTCTGAGTTGTGTGTCTAATTCGGGCCCAGCCAGCCAGTCTTTTCCCTTTTGTATCATTGCTTCAGGGTGGCTTGATGTTGATTCCAGATGGTATTGCTCTAGTCCCAGTGAGTGAAGAGACTATGGCTGGGACACACTGGGCAGGCACACACTGGGCAGGCACACACTGGGCAGGCACACACTGGGCAGGTACACACTGGGCAGGTACACACTGGGCAGGTACACACTGGGAAGGCAGGCACACACTGGGCAGGTACACACTGGGCAGGCACACACTGGGCAGGCAGAGACACAGTGGGCAGGTACACACTGGGCAGGCAGAGACACACTGGGCAGGGATGCAGCTATCTTGCTTAGAGTGTCTCCCTCCTTCTTCCTTCCTCCATCTTCCTTTCTCCCTCCTCTAGGGATGGGCAGACTACTTCTCACTTTCCCACAGAAGGACCACATCTTTCCTCTGCTGGAAGTTAATCAAACATATCTCTGTCCTTAAAATTTTCAACAGTGGAGAAGCAAATGAACAGGCCTTCCCTCCTAACAAGGTGCACAGGCCTGCGTTCCACAGAACTCAGCCTCCTCTCGTCTATGTCCAGGGTTGATCTTCCTTCCATTCTTCCCTTTTCTCCTCTTGACAGCGTCCTCGTTCAGCCAAGGCTGCCATCTCCTGGGCCCCACATCATTTGCCATTTGCAATCTCCAGGTCACTGTTGTCCCTGCCTCTGAGCCTTTCTGTTTGGATTTTACACCCTGTTAACATTTGCGCTTCTTTCTTCTCTCCTCCCTTCCAGTAAGAGGAAGGATCCATGAAAGGATGTTCAAGTTTTTCCTTGCCCAGCTTCACTAGAGCAGCCACAGAGTAACAACAAGAGAAGGAAAGAGATCGACACACAGCCTGCCTCCTGCCTGGTGCTGGTGATCATTGCAATCAGCATCTGCTGGAGACCCATTGTGTCTCAACTTCAGAAGAGTCCTGTTAGCTGGGTACCCAAGTATCGATGCAACAAAGTATCGTTGTGAATTGTTGTTTGCTGTACGACAAAGCCTTTGCTCAGGTCTCCACATCTGGAGTCAGAGACAGGAAAACAAACCAGGGCTTGCACACCCTGGCCATTCTAGAGCCAGTGTTGCTAAGCCTAGATGTGGTAGGACCTTGCCTCTGCTCTCACACCTCACCTTTTCTGTAAACTGAGGGCTCATGGAGTACCTGTACCTTACAGTTGTTCTGAGGCTCACACTCCTTAAAGAACAGAGCATGTGGAGGGTGCACAGCAGGCTGCAAGCTGCATGAGCACAGATATCCCTAAGTTGCTGCCATGGGTGAGCCTGTGCCAATCTGACTGACAGTAAGTGTCACTGCTCAACCTTTTAGGTCCTACTGCAGGGTTCTATAGGATGAAAGATGACGCTAACAGCTTCAGTCAACACACACACACACACACACACACACACACACACACACACACACACTCCTCCCTCTAGTGTGGGAAATACTTGTCCTAGCATCTCTTCCTATGAAGCAGTGCAGTCTTCCTAGGGAACGCCCAAGGGAATGCCTGAGCATCTCTCAAGTCCTGCTCTTGCTCCGCATCCTGCAACCAGCAGCTCTGAAGATGCATCTGGAAGAATGTATTCCTGGCCAGCTCCATCCTCAGAGCCCAGGCTGCCCTTGTGGCTCATGTGGCCTTCCAGCACTCATTTTGCTCCCTGCTGTCCTGCCCTTGCAACACTGTTACAATCAATCACTCCCCCAAAGAGATCATAATAGTCTTAGAACGCAAATCACTTCTCTACTTAAGCCTTCCAACCTTTAATGACAAAACTCATGGTTTCTGTGCCTTCAAACAGGGTCCAACCGAATACAGCCTGATGATTATTTAAGTCAGAGCTGCCCACTCTCTGGTCACTGTTCAACAAGCCTATTGACCTTCCTTCTTATTCTTGCCCATGGTAAAGCACATTGCATGGTCTGTAGACTCAGGCTCAAGTGCATGCCAGCCTTCCTGCATATCTTATACAATGCCGCAGCACCACAGACTGTTCTCCAAGGGCCCATGGACCCATCCAGTTCTGTTTCTGCTGGTAGTCTTTTCTGGAAACAGCCTTTGTACCGAAAATCCTAATTCTGGTGTGTCAACAAGCAAGCTGGCTTTCTGGGACTCCTTAGTGGCACTGTAAGTGGGAACAGACAGAGGAGACTCCATCCATCCTGGGGAACAACTCCTTGTACCTCGAAGGCTACTGTTATCTCTGCGGCCACAGTAAGCTCACTGCAGGTCGCTAGAGTTCGTGTGAGCCTCCCATCTTGCTAGACTTGAACAGGTCAGAATACCCTGGACTCTGGTGGTGGCCTGTGTCCCGTGAGGCTGCATAACAGGCCACTTTCCCATTAGCCAGCTGCTCTGTCCCACGTCCCCTTTCTGGCTTTCACAAAGCCATAGGACAGTTGCCTTTTTAAAAATGGGCTTGCAAATGTGGTTATTGTGCACTTGTCCACCTACATGCAAATGTCTGTCTGTCCATCCTACTTTTATGTTTCCTGCCCCAGGGAATGTCTGTCTGTAAGTACCCCCACACATTCAGTAAGGCACTCTTCCATGCAGTTTAAGAAAGTAGGTTTTCCCTTTTTGGCTTTTTTGGTGAGCTACACAAAAATTCACAGAGTGGGGGGGTGGGGGGAGGAACCAAACCAAACAAACAAACAAAAACAACTAAGCAAAACAACACTTGAAAGCAAAGGAACAATGTCCCCTTTCAAAGGGATACGTGAGTTCTAACCTCAGATGTGAGTGAGAGCAAGCAGGTCAGAGAGGCGGGGCTAGAACTCAGGTCCTGGGGTCTGTGCATTGCCAGGACCCCAGGGAGAGGCTCTAAGAGCCGAGAGACTGGAGAAACCTATGAGGCATAGCATCATGGGGAGGAGATGCGAAGAGACAGTGGAGAGGGTGAGGCAGGTGCAGAAGAATTAGATGCCACGGATCGAGGCACGGGTCAGGCAGACTCATCATCCTTGGCTGCCTTGCAGATGAGACTGGAGGTGAGTAGTACATGTACCCCTACATCACTGATGCCAAGAAAAGGGGAAGAAGCCTTCACTGACTGAGCAACCCTAGAAGTAGGAGTTTACTGGAATTAGATTTTATGTGTTCAGGTGGCATGTCCTCTCCTGGGACATGCCACCTGAACACGTCCCCATGGAGAGAAATTGATGGACTTTAAAAACCTCTCCACACTAACCATAAGAAGACACAACGCTCCTCTCATAGAATTATCAGCCAACACAGAATGACTGCTCCTATAAAGTAAAGATCACTCACGGGCCATCTTCCAGTCTAATATAGTACAGTTGGTGCATCCCGAGGCCCTTGGCTGCACACAGCAGAGGCTCCACCAGCAAGCTCACACTGAAGGGGACCTGGTGGGGTTTAACTTATGGATTCTGGGAGGACCAGGGAAACAAGCAGACCCAAGATAGCTTTGGGCAGCTGAGTCTAGCTTGTTCTTCACCTGTCCCAGGTCCCTAAAGGACTTTTCTCTTGGAAGTCCCCTGCTTCTGACCCATTTTCTTACTGCTGCAACCGACTACCTGACGGAAACAGCTTGCGATTAGAGAAGTGCATCATGGCTGGGGAAGGCATGATAACTTTAAAAGCTAGGACGTGTTCACATTCTGTTGACACGGGGAACAGGGAACTCTGGGCCAGATTCAAAGGCTCACATTTATGGCCCCTGTCCTCCAGGCAGACCCCATGTCCCAAAAGTTCCATAACCTCCCAGAGCAGCTAGGGACCAAGCCCATGAGCCTGGGGGGGGGGGGCATTTCAAACCCAAACCATAATGGGACTGAATGTTTAGGGTTCCTCCCAATCTCCCCAGCAAGCCCAACACATCTGCCGTGATGTCTCCCAGAAACCGCCGTGAATGGGGATTGATGGAAACTATGTCATAGCACACCTGGCTGCCAGGAAGGAGGGGGAGGCACCTGACCTCAGCGCTCCCATGTCTGTGCTGCAGGAAGACGTTTAGAAGAGAGGTGGAAAGATGTGAATGGAGCCATCTGTACATCAGCATTCGATTCTGTAGACAAGCATTTAGATATAGAGGGACTCCAGAGCTGCCTGCTCAAAGAACCTCGGTTAGAAACGAACTCTACTTGTTTAGAGGCTCCCAGATTCATTTCCTTGTTTCTCTGTGCTATAGTGCTAGTTTTTTAACCTAACACAATGCAGAATTATCTGGGAAGAGAGTCTTAGTGAAGGATTGTCTAGATTAGGTTGGTGTGTGTGTGTGTGCATGCACGCACCTGTGCATGTGTGTACATGCATAAATGTTTTTGTGTGTTGTTGTGTTTTATAAAACATACAGTGGTGTGGTGAAATGAAGTGCCTGGGCGGGCCCATGCCAAAGTGTTCCCTCTGAAGAGTCAGACACAGGACAGGCTTAATATAAAAGGGAATTTATATGGGACCTGGGGAAAGGGGGTTGAGGCAGAGAATGGGGGACAGGGAAGGACTGAAAAAGAGAGGAGAGAGAAAGAAGGGAAGAGGCCATCCAGGGACACATAGGGAGAAAGAGAGAGAATAGGTAGAGAGAGAGAATAGGTAGGGGGGCGGGGGAGAAGATGGAGAGAGAAAGAAGCCTGAACAGCCCTTGTATGCCTGGCTCCAAGCTTATATACCTGGCTGTTGCTAGGTAACTGTGGGGCGGAGCCTAGAGGAAATGCTAACATCTGGGAGGGATTGTCTTGATTTCAGGAGTTGGTGTGGGACAGATCCAGCTTACTGTGGGTGGCACCATTCCCTAGGCAGGGGGCCCTAAGTTGTATAAGCATAAGAAGGAGCTGAACATGGACAAGCAGACATGCATCACGCTCTCTCTGCTCTTGACTGTGAAGATGACTCAAGTTCCTGCCTTGACTTCCCTGGTATTATGGTCTACAACTTGGAATTGTGAGCTAAAACTCTACCTCTTCTCCTTTAAGTGGCATTTTAAGGGTACTTTATGACAACAGAAACTAGACCTGAGTACTAAATACCCCGTGTCTGTGGCTGCTGCCTCTTCATGCAAAATGTATTGAAAGCCCAGAAGGGTACCGACCTTTGCTAAGGATTTCCCACAGGTCAGGTGCCTTGCCACATTTAGTCTTGAAACGTCTGTGAGGTGGATGCTTTCTATGCCCAATTCACAGATAAGAACACAGGCTGTGCACAGCCGCCCTAAGACCAGATTCACCCAAGGAGTTTTAAGGTGGTGGCCTCAGGCCCTCCATCACCATTCCTGATATGCGGAACAACTCTGTGACCCACAGCATGTCATGGAAAAGAAAGCATGGTCTTTTGACTGCTGAATATTGTCCTTTCTTTGGCTTTATTCTGCTTCAGTGGGTGGCTTTTTGTGTGTTCTTAACAGAGTACAAAACAGACAAGGGAAAATGATGAGGTGCCATTTATCATCTTGCCCACCAGGGGGCAGCAAGAGGCCACATGAGCAGAGCCTCGACTCGCTGATTCTTAGCTTTGCTGAACAGGATGGAAGTTTGAGAGGAAGAACACCCCTTATTTCCAACATCCTTATTTTTCTAATAAAACAAAACAAAACCAGAATACCACAGGATCAGGTTTCTTCCCTAGAGCCAGTTATAGGGAACCATGAAATCAACAAATGTTAATTAGATATTCGTTAAGCCAATTCCAGCTCAGATGTGGTTGCCCCCAACAGAGCTTGCAGTCTGGTAAAGTGCAGGAACAATGGGAAGTGACTGTGGGGAGGGCTGCGGAGAGGAGAGGGCAGGAAGAAGCTTGAGCACTAGCGATTTCCGCACCCCCTACCCCCACCCCAGCCAGGCCAAAGGATGAAAGGTACCTAGGCTTTCCAGCAGCTGGGACAAGAACTCCAAAAGGAAGAGTGTGAGGGGCTAGATCGAGACTGAGAAAGATGCTTAAGGAGCCAGAGGCAGGGTAACTGCGGTGCCTGGAACGCGGTCTTATACGTCTGAACGGGGACATGATCTCTCAGCATCCTCACCACGAGCCTGAGTTTGTTCACGCCTATTACTACTTAAAGCCCTGGAGGTTAAAACGATTTAGCAAAGGCTATAGGGTCCTGAAAGGCCCTAGTGGGGACTTGAATTTGAGTCTGTCAGCTTGTCCTTACTATCCCAACAAGGGCAGAGCTAAGACTAAAAGCCCAAGATCCTGTGTGAGGGTCACTTCTCACTGGGAGCTTGGCAGAGTTCCTTCCTTGCCTCTTGGCAGCCGGTAGATCCTGTACAGAAATTCCAGTCGCTGCAGGCTCCTCCCCCTCCATCTCCACTCACTGCTGGCTCCTCTCCCTCCTATCTCCAGTCACTGCAGGCTCCTCCCTCTCCATCTCCAGTCACTGCAGGCTCCTCCCCCTCCATCTCCAGTCACTGCTGGCTCCTCTCCCTCCATCTCCAGTCACTGTTGGCTCCTCCCTCTCCATCTCCAGTCACTGCTGGCTCCTCCCTCTCCATCTCCAGTCACTGCAGGCTCCTCTCCCTCCATCTCCAGTCACTGCTGGCTCCTCCCCCTCTATCTCCAGTCACTGCTGGCTCCTCCCTCTCCATCTTCCAGGACCACTTGCCTCTTCTATGGCTTTTGTAAGGATACTTGTCACAGGGTCCACCTAGATAACCCAATGTAATCTGCATGTAAGATGCTTAACTACAGTACAAAGACCCTTTCTCTGAGTGCCACTGTCTCTCATGACCTGGGGTGGGTGTGTTCCCAGGAACCCTCAGATACGAAAATCTGAGACACACAAGCTCCTTGTAAAAGAGCTGCATGTGACCCCCAAACACCCTACCTCCTGCATACTTTAAAACAGATTTGCTATGATCCTTATTGTAATGTTTAATAATGGCAGAATAAAAGCTGCTGCATGCTTGGTTCGCTACAAGCCCAAATCTTTTCTTTCTTTCCTTTTTTCTTTTCTTTTCTTTTTTTTGTTATTTATTTGTTTGTTTGTTTATTTATTTATTTATAATTTTCAGTCTGTTTCTGTTGAGTCTCCAAAATGTCTGGATTATACAGGGAAGAACCTCTGAGGGAAGGGCAGCCCAGGCCCTGGGCTGGAAAGTTCTGGGGTTGGGGCAGGGTACGGACTGCCAATGCTGGCATAACTTGGAGGTCTGGTCTGCTTTCATATGTAAAATATTCACCTCAGTCCCTTGTCCCAGGTCCAAAACCAATGGCAGCCACCATTCATCTCACTGTGACATCAATACGAGCCCATTACCTGGGTAGCACTAGGTCAGGCGCAT
Organism: Mus musculus; assembly: GCF_000001635.26. NCBI lineage: Eukaryota > Metazoa > Chordata > Mammalia > Rodentia > Muridae > Mus > Mus musculus. The sequence goes on from NC_000068.7 coordinate 92,885,011, forward strand.
AGCCATGAGCAGATGCCACCGATCCAGAGGCTGCACCTGAGATCCAGCTTTGGGAACTTCCATGACATGAGAACAAGAACCAGGTAGGAACATTGGTCACCCTTTCTCCACAGGTCCCCACGGTGGGTACCCTGACCTGTTGGGCTGCATTTCCCAGCTTGACCAAACTTGTTCCAGCTTCAAGATGTGCCACATTCTTGCTCTGCCTCAAACAAGTTTTGTACAGAAACCAGAAGCTCCAGTAAAGCCTTGACTCGTTCCATCAAAAGCAGGCTCAGGCTGGCTACTGGTGGAAGGTGCTGGAAACAAGCTGTAAGGGAGCCCACCTGGGAAGAGGAGGCGCCGGCTCCCAGAGGCATCTTGCTGGACCTCAAGCCAAAGCCAGCTTGGCCTCAGCCATGATGTTAGCATCAGATTTCAAAGGCGAGGCAGTTTTTCTGGATGAGCTGGGTATGTACAACGTCCAGGGCACAGATATCTGGTCGGAGGCAGAATAGAAAAGAGAATAGACTGAGCTGAGCGATGAGTGTAAGAAGGCTAAGAAAGTCCAAATGAACAGTGGGGGAAGAGCTGAGAAGGCTCATGGAAGGCAAAGGAGGATGAGGGAACAGAGGGGGCTGTGGGAAACAGAGGCTATGAAGGCAGAGGGAGCCTGAGTAGGCCAAGGGGGACCAAGTGAGATTGAGAAGGCTGAGAGGCCAAGAGTGATGGAGGGCATGAGGGAGGATGAAGAGGCCAAGTGTGATAGATGACAGAGGATGAGGAAGTCAAGGGAGGCTAAGGACACTAAGGGAGAATGAGGGAGGCTGAAAAGAATGAGGGAGAGAGAGGGAAGGAAGAGGGAAAGGGAGAGGAGAGGACTGAGGGAGGTTGAAGGCAGATGAGCTGAGTCAGGAGGCTGATGAAGACAGAGAAGGAGTTGGTGGGACTGGGGAGACTGTGAACAAATTCCTTTGGGAATTTGTTGGGAAATTCCTTTCTTCCTGAAAGGAAACTGAATCTGCACACTGATTGGCAGATTAGAATTTCCATAATGTAGAGATTGGAAGGGTGTGTGTCCAAAGATTAATTAGCTTATCTTGGGCTTGAACAGCCATTCCTTGACATTTCCCAAACCTGGTGTAGAAACTTGTTAGGCTTGGAACCCAGGATCAAGGACTGAGGGGCATATTTTACACATCAAAGCAGATCTGACCTCCAGGTTCTCCCAGCATCCCTCAGTCCCTACCTGGCATACTCTGCACCCAATCCTGAATTTTCCAGCCCAGAGGTTGGGCTGCCCTTCTCCCAGAGGCTTTTTCCTATATAATCCAGCATTTTGGTCTCCTCCCCCTTCTCCCACTCCCTCTCTTGCTCCTTTCTCTTCTCTCTCTTCCCCATTCTCATCTCACTCTTTCCATGGCGACTTCCCTGGTCTCCTTCCTTGGAGTCAGTGAATTCACCTGTCCAAGAGCAGCCTCCCAACAAACTTTTATTTAATATAATCTAATCCCGCTCGAATTGGCTCGTTTCTTATCAAAAGTAACACCTTGTGGCAATAAATTAACAAAACAAAACAAAAACAACAAAAACTGATAGACTATTAACTTAGCAGGCAACCAGTGTCTACCAATCCATAAGCAAAGAAGCCACCTGACAGCAACTAGAACCTATAAGAAAGCTACACACACACACACACACACACACACACCCCGCTAGTCTCCCTGTACCCGCCTTTCTGATGTTCCCTTGCCTTGAGTTAAGACACTTTCTGTTCTGTAAAACTATAAAACTCAGTGAAACTGCTTCCATATTGAAACATGGAATTTGAGATAAACTAAATTAATGCTCCTGAGTCCAGGTCACTCAAAACAGCTCCAGAATAAACTGGTTCTTATTTCCGTTAAGACAGAGCTGCAGTGTTTGTATTGAGGAGTCTAAGGCACTGTTGTTGCATGGTGTCCAGGCTGGCAGAGCTGAGTCACCCCGTGATCCTGTGATACTCACTCTTCACCAGTGTCCCCCACTGGGAGCAAGGCTGACAGAACAGGAAAGCCCCAGGCCTTCCCAGGGTCAGGAGCCAATACTTGGCCAGCTTCTGAGGCTCTGCTCCTCTGGGGCCAGCTTTGACTGCTCTGAGGTTATCTACGGGAAACTATGGGCTGGAGAGATGGTTCATCAGGCAAACATGCTGAGTCTGAGCTCTTGCACCCACCTTGGAATGGAAAGAAAGAACTTCTGGGGCTGGAGAGATGGCTTAGTGGTTAAGGGTGCCGACCGCTCTTTTGAAGGTCATGAGTTCAAATGCGAGCAACCACATAATGGCTCACAGCCATCCATAATGAGATCTGATGCCCTCTTGTGGTGTGTCTGAAGACAGCTACAGTGTACTTACATATAATAAATAAATAAATCTTAAAAAAAAAAGAACTTCTGCCCCTCTGACTTCTACATATGTACACACACACACACATGTAAATAAATAAGCAAACAAACAAATAATAGAAGAGATATATGATCACCTAGCTGAAAAAAGAATCCCAAGTCAAGAAGAAAGTGCAATTTCAATTTGAATGCTCTGTTTTTCTGTTGGCTCTTAAGTGACTTTGAACATGCCCTTCCTGGTGAGTACTGTTCTTGTGTTCTGTTGCTCTCATTGAGGACCAAGTTCAAGGTCTCACACATGGTGAGCAGGTGTTGGTATCACAGTGTACACCTCCACTAAGTTATCCAGGCTGACCTTAACTCATTCTGCAGTCAAGGTGGGCCTTGAACTGGACTTTTTCCTGCCTCGGCCTCATCCTGAGTGTTTGGGAGATGATCTTTGTGATCACAGAAACAGCCCTCCATTTTTGTTCCGTTGGTTTGGGTGGTAAACTGATTAAGATCTTGAGTAATGTAATCTTTTAAATTGGGTGTTTGTGTGTGCAAGTCCACAGAGGCCAGAGACACTGGCTCCCTTAGATTCAGAGTCATGGGTGGTGATGAACCAACTCACATGGGTGCTGGAACTGAACCAGGATCCTCTGAAAAAGCAGATAGCCTTACCTGCTTGAGCCATCTCTCCAGCCCTGAGATAGATAATCTTTGATAGATGGTTTTGAGAAATAATAAATAAAATGATTGTTTATACCATTCAAGCTTTCAACTCATCCCAATGAGGGGAAGATGGGAGTCTGAAAGGAGAGATGCCATCTCAGATGAGAGACAAACTCACCAAACACATGGGTTGTGGGGCAGCCAGAGGAAGCAGGCCAGCAGACAGAGGGAGCCTCGCCTTGTTGGCACCTGCAAGAGCAAACTGCCATGCCTGGCCTCCTTCCTGGGTCCCTACCTCAGAACAGTGTCCTCCTCTCAGGCAATCAGAGGGAGGGAGAAGGAGGCTGCCTTTTCTCTTCCAAGCTCACCAGAGCATCATCAGGTCCTTACATCCCCACAAGAGCATTGTTAAACAAGATCCCGCTTTACTGCCAGGGCAGTTCCAGAGAGCTCACGTCAGCTGGGTGTGTTCTTAATGGGGCTTTTTTATCCAGCTGAGAGAAATGAAGTGGTCCTCCCTCATCCCATGACTTTAGCCTCCCATGCTGTTGACTGCACTCCCTCTTGGCTAGAGTGGATCTGTACCTGTTAGACCTTGGACACTCCATCTCATCAGGACCCAGAGACAAGGGAAGGGTCCGATATTTCCATCTGTGCTCCAGCCCTGAGCGGACATCACTCTTCAAATATGTTGTCAGTTCAAGGGTGGGAGGAGAGGGGCAAAGCCCAGCTCTGCTTTGATCTCTGAAGGCTCCCAATGTGGCGTGAGGGACCAGCACTCACATGCACAGGGCACCTCACATTCAGCTGCTGGACAAATGAAAGAATTTATGGATGCCAGACCCCAGGACACAGCTGATCCAGGCTTTGAGATGAAATCTACGTCCCAACAGGTGTTAAAGCTGATGTTTTATCTTCTCCACCACTTACTTTCTGACCCGGGCACTCAAACAAGATCATTCCAGACCAAGAAGGGATCCAATATCATCGGAAAGGAGTACACCAGTGTCTGCATCACTCTGTGGCTTGGCCCATAAAAGACAAGGGCTCAGAGCCCTGGCTGCTCTTGCACAGTGGTCTCAGGAGAAATTAATTTCCTTTTCCTCCACGTAAAGTGGGAATTGCATGAACTGCGGTACCAAGGGGCTGATGCTGCACATACACAGCATCCTAACTCTACAATCCAACTCCACGTCCTGGGACACAAGAACGAAGAAGAGGGTGGAAAGAGAGATGCTCCTAAGTGAACAAAACAAATGGCACACGGATGTAGCATCCTTTGTTAGAGGAGGGACAACCTTAAATTTCAGATGGAAGGATAAATATTCAAGAAGGGCCAGAAAAATGGCTAAGAAGCCTCAGTGAAGAGGGCTTCACCTGAGCAAGTGTTCACACTTAGATCCCGAGGTACCATGATCCAAATAAACCTGCTTTAGAGGCCAAAACAGAAACACACCGCAGGCCTAGAGGACCATCCTCAAACAGACTGGTGTATGAGGTGTGACACTGTAGCTCAGGGGAGGGTGACAGCTGGACTCCGTGCTGAGAGGTTGTTACTGAATATTGCTCTGCTCCTAGCCTGGACAAAGTTCAAGGCTTTCCATATAAAGTACACAGTACTGGACTAATACTGTCCAGATGGGTTAAAGATTTAATGGAGTTGCCAATGCTTTTTTTTTTTTTTTAAAAAAAATCAAATACAATGCAGAAGAATGAAAGGCCCCATATTAGTTTCTTTTCTCATCGCTGTGACAAGTTCAGGGAAGAAGGTCTGCTTTGGCTCATGGTTGCCAGGAGCAGGGTCCGTAACTGTTGGGAAGACACAGTTAGTTCCCTGACAGTTCTGTCTAGAACAGGAAGAAGAACAGGAAGAACTATCAGTGCAGTTTGTCATATCCGGGCAGATCAAAGGGGGGCCAGAAGTAGGGCTGGGGTGTAACCTTCGATACCCCTCAGGTGGACAGAGAAACTCTAGACGGTTGACTTGACCGACTAATAACACCCATGGGCTATTAGAATACCAGAAGCTTCTCATAAGAAGGCCAACGTAACAACCCGGGGGGAATTTGCCACTGCAGGGAACTGACATCAGGTGGCATCCTCCATCCCCCAGACCCCCTTCCCACCCTATAAAACCTCCAGCTCCCTGCACCACACGCTCACACACAGTCTCTGCTCCTGCAGAGAGACTGCGTCCTCCAGATGTCCTGCCTGAAGAACAGTTCTGCCTTCAGAAAGGTTGGTCTCCTTCTTTTTTATCAATCCCCAGCTAACACAGGTGACCTGCATCCCCTGGCTAGAACGTGTATCGCAGAGTTCCACACCTCCAGAAATAGCAATGCTGACGGGAGACTTAAACACGTGAGACTGCGGGAGACATTTTATGTCTGAACCACTACAGTCTTTCTTAGGTAAGGTGTAAGCGCACAGATGCCACAGGAAAATGCAGGAAGGTCGATTCCATCAATACTAAAATTTCCTGTCCTAGAAAATGACACTAGAGAGAGTTCAGTGGCAATGGGTGAATGCCTGTAATCCAGCATCCTGGAGTATGAGGCTGGAGGATTGCCACAAGATTGAGGTCAGCCCTTTTGAGATCGTGCCTCCAAACGATTGGTACCATAAATGGTGGAAAGTGGCGCTCCAGCCCTGCTGTAGGTCAAGGCTGTGCCTGGACACCTTCCTGAGACTGGAGGAATGGCTCAGGAGGTAACGTGCTTGCTGCCCAAGTCTGAGGTCCTGAGGTCCCACACAAAAGGCCAAGCATGACTGTGCACAGCGGAAAACAGAGCACAGCACTTTGTGGAATCATGGCCAGGAGGATGCTGGGGCCTGCTCACTGCCAGCCTAGCTCCATGTTTAGAGGGACCCTGCCTCAGAAGGATGTGAGGAAGTAGCAGATCAGGACCCCTGGCACTTTGCCCTGCCCCTGTATACATGTGTTCAAGCACCACACACTGCAGTGAGACAGGCTTTTCCCTGGGGAGACACACACATGCACACGCACACAGTCACACAATCACTCCAGAAAAGGAATCTATAACAGACCAATGCAATGATTGTGCCGAAGTTCAACCTGGTGAGCGGGTGAGCAGGTGAGTTTTTACTGGGGTTGCTAACAGATCTGTTGGGGGATTACTTACAGGAGCAGGGAGGATTCACAAAAGCAGCTTTCCATAACTGAAAGGCTCACCCCAAAACCAGGGACGCCTCACCAAAGCTGCGACCCTGGAGCCAGCTCTTTGCACTATTTGCAGGTCCAAGAATCTGCTCTCAGCCGCTCAGTCTCCTGACCTTGCAATTGTTTGCTCCTTCTGTAAAGCTACCTAGCAACTCTGAGACTAGCTCAGGCTACCTGAGACTTTGTCTCAAAAAACAAACAAACAAACAAACAAACAAACAAATAAACAAAAAACCCAACTATATACATATTATTCAAATGTATGTGCTATACATGTTATTACTATTTTTTTCTTGTATTGCTAACAAGGCAGGAATTCATTCTCCACAGGCATTAAAGGGGGAAGGCCTATAGTAGAACCACTAACTGGCCACTTAACCATAAGAACAAAGACCCCCCAACTGAACCGACCAGTGACTCCAGCCAGGGCCAGCAGCCAGTGGACCAGCCAAGGTCAGCAGCTCACAGAGTGAATCAGGCACGAGCAGAGTGGGGTTTAAACATGCCACCACCCTTAGCTAGGTGAGCAGCACACAGCAGCCTTTGGCTCCCTCCTCAGCTGGGTCAGGAGGGCATGCATCGAACATGCACAGAACACGCGTGACCCCTGTTGCTTCAGCTCTCAGTATTGGCAGATAACCAATCTTTAAAAATGTTACCTCAGATTATGTCCAGTTTCTGCCATAAGTCCCATAAAAAGACCCTAAAATTCCAGGCTGTGCACACTCAGTCATCTCAACTTCTCCCCAGCCTGACTATAAACTGGAGTCTCCCACAATCCTCTTTTAGGATTTTATTAGTTAGCTAGACTGGCTCACCAAATCAGGGGACACATGCACTGGCTTATTAAGGAGGGGGAGCCGGTACTGAATACAGTGAGCAGCTATGTGGAGAGCCACAGGGGTGTGTTGGTTACTTTTCTATTGCAGTGACAAAACAGTATGACCAAGGCAAAGGCTGGCAGCAGGAACAGCAGGGTGCTCCCATATGATCTACAAGTAGGAAGCAGAGAGAGAGAGAGAGAGAGAGAGAGAGAGAGAGAGAGAGAATGGTTTGCGTCTTTTGAAACACCAAAGCCCACCCCTTTCCAACAAGGCCCACCTTTTTAGAACAAACATGACTTTTAGTACCCAGGAAATTCCAAGAGAATCTGAGCTCTGTGCCTGGAACTAGGTCAGCGAGCCAATGTCAGGACTAAAGATTTTACTAGTATTTCTACTGCTTGAGAACTTCTAAGGGTTTTAGGAGCTTTCTGCCAGGAGCTGGTTTGAAGACCAACACACACACACACACACACACACACACACACACATGCATACACACACACTTTTCTTTTCAATCACAGTGAAAAATTCCGCACATTTTCCAAGTGCACATAGAATATTTACTCAAATACCATATTGCCGGGCTATTTAAAGAAACTTCAAAGTAATGTAAAATATTAGAAGCATTCAGAGCCCATCCTCACCCAGCTGTGGAATCAAGCTAGTCATCAATGATAAATAGACTATCAACTGCTTACAAGTTAGGCAATAATAACAGCACAGTAATATGGCTTAATAAGGTTGTCTTAGCTTGCTTTCTGTTGCTATGATAAACACTGCAACCAAAAACAACCTAGGAGAACAAAACACTTATTTCGGCTTACACTTGCAGGCTGTAGTTTATCACTGAGGGAAGTTGGGGCAGGAACTCAAGCAGGACCTGCCGCATAAACCCTGAGGCAACACTGCTTACTGGCTCACTTCTCTGCCCATGCTCAGCTGGCTTTCTTATACAGCCCAAGCCTACCTGCTTGGGGATGGCGCCGCCCACTATGGCCTGAACCTTCCATATCACAACATTCCCTCACAGATGTGGCCACAAGCCAGTCTGAAGAGGCAGCTTTTCAGTTGAGGTTCCCACTTCCAAGATGACTTCAGGTTGTGTCAAGTTGACAATATAAAATTAACAAGATGTACGTTTTCCCCAACCTGAGCCTTGGGCATGTGGAAGGATGCTGAACTCTTAGAGTGATGGATAATCATCACTGTTGACTTGATTGGATTAACACATCTACGTGTGTCCAGCGGGGCATTTCCAGAGAAAACTAAGGCGAGATACGGTAACTGGGGGAGCAGACCTGCCCTGAATGTGGGCAGCACCATCTATTAGAAGGAAGGAAGGAGACAGTCAGCCAGCTCATGGAGGCTCCAGTTTTCTCGAGTGCATGGGCCTAGTATTGCTATAACTGTCCAGGGACACCCCACTCCACGTTCTTCAGCCTTTCAACACAAGCTTGTCCCAGTAACCCCAGGAAATCCCAGGCTATCATCCTCAGACTGGAGCTCCATCAGTGCTTCCTCACGTGTGCTGGCTCACTTTATCTTAACAACCAGAGCTAGTCATTTGAAAAAAGTCAATTTGATTCAGAAAATGATTGGCCTTTGAGGTGGGAAGATCCACCTTAAATATGGCCCCACTCAAAGAACATGGAAGAAGGAAGCACTTGCTCTTTGTCTGCCTGACCTCACGATTACTGGGAAGGCCATACCTTCACTAGTATTAGAGTCTATTTCTTTGGGATTCTTAGATATGCTGAAAACGAGCTGAGACATCCAGCCTCACGGACTGAATAAGTTTTGGATTCTTGGACCTTCTGTTGGTAAAACAGCCATTTTTGGACTAGCTGGACCACAGACTGTAAGCCACTCTAATAAAATTCTAAATGTATTGTTGGACAGTGGACTGTGCCAGGAAACTTGGTAGGTTGAGCAAGTTCAGAGTCCTTGGTCCCCAGCACCCACCTGAGATGGTAGGCACCTCCCTGCTCGCTACCAGATTCCTGGCCCAGAACACAAGACCACACTTCCCATGTCAGTCACATAGCCCAGAACAGAGTTCTCCATGCTAATGAGGTATCCAGAGGCCCTGAGGGTTTAGCCAATAATATTCCCTTCCTGAACATTTCTCTCTCCAAAAGGTATTTCATCTCTGGTCCACCCTGAGGAGTTGGTATGCATCCATTTTCCACGATGAACAGTCAATAAACAGTATGAATACACATGGACTGTCTCTTCTATTGAAACTGCCATGGGGAGGATGAAGAAGGGCTTTGCCTACAGAGCCTCAGCCTGTAGAAAGCCTCTTTGCACTTCTAGACAACCACAGCCAATTACCGATCAATCACTGATGCGCTAAGCTGCAGCTCCCATTCCTTTCCCCCTCAGCCCTCAGGCCCCCAACTCTGCTCCCAGCTCCCTTCAACTCAGCAGCACCTAGATGTCCAAGAGTTTGAGAGAACCTGGTCCAGTCTTGCCTTGGGCCCATAGACCCCCATCCTTTATTCCCAACTTCTCTGTGCAGCACCCCAGCAGCAACTGGATGCCAGGGAGCCTCCACTCTCTGCCCCTCCCCAGCCCCGCAGCCCCACCCACACCCCAGTGTCAGAGTGGAACACAGGCCCACAATGTGTATTTGTGTGTGTGTGTGTGTGTGTGTGTGTGTGTGTGTGTGTGTGTGCGCGCGTGTGTGTAAACAGTTCTCTTCTTCTAGAGAACAATACAATGATTGAAGTGGGAGAGCCCAGCCCATTGCGGGTGATACCATCCTTGGGTGGTTGGTCCTAGGTGCTACAAGAAAGCCAACTGAGTAAGCCATCTGGAGCAAGCCGGTAAGCAGCACTCTTCCATGGCCTCTGTGTCAGCTCCTGCCTCCAGGCCCCTGCCCTGTTTGAGTTCCTGTCCTCACTGCCTTCAGTGATGGACTGTGATAATAGAAGAGTAAGTGAAATAAACCCTTACCTCTCCAAATTGATCATGGTCTTGATGTTTCATCACAACAGTAGAAACCCTGACTATAGCACCCTGGCTCTAAGGCTTCCAGTTTCTTGAACTGAGCAGTTATTGAGTTCTCTACACCTCCACTGTTGAACCAAAGATGGTCATTGTTTGACTACCTGGCCTCCAATTATAAAGACAATTCAATAAATCCAGAATCTCTCAAGCTAAGCCATCCACACTGGAGCAAACAGAGCATTAACCCATTGCTACTAGGAGAACTAGTGTAAAACTACTGAAAAACTTCCTGTCTACTAAAGTCGAGCACACATTTAACCAGTGACCTAGTGACACCTTTCCAAGCCGTGAGCATAAGTTTCCCAGGAGACACATACAAGGCTGCTATTACTGGCTCAAATAATTGGGGACAAAATGCTTGAGAGCCACCATTGCTCATCATTGTCCGGGAAGGGAGATAATTGTGATGGAAGTCACATGCTATGGAACATTATACTACAGCAAGACCAGAGGAGCTCCTGCTGTGCAGAACGGCACTGATGAAGTTCACAACACAGAGCTCATTTAGTCAAGAGTCATGGGAGATGGGGGTGGCCTCTCTAAACCCAAGAGACACACTAGCCAAACACAGTGAGCATAGGTGATTGGATTCCAGTTTTTTTGGTTTTTGGTGTTTTTTTTTTTAAAGCTATGCACTACATTTCCAGGCTGACTGGCAGCTGATGGTGTATATGGATTGTACATTAGGAGTTACTGAGCTAACATCAGTGTTCTTAGGTTATGAGGAGGAGGCTGTGTGGGAGGAAGTGCTTGTCTCAGCACCTTCAGGATGAAGGTTGTAGGTACTTGTCTTTTGCTTTCTTCAGTGTTTTGTGAAGGGAACTGTGTGTAGTTAAAGAGAAATGGAAGCATGAAGCACAGTGTTAATGACCAACAAACAGTCTGGAGGGGTGGCTCAGCAGTTACAGAGAAAATGGGGTTCATTCCTAGGCCCCACATGGTGGCTCACGACCATCTGTAACTACAGTTCCAGGGGATCCAACATCCTCCCCGACCTCTGAGGGCACTAGGCACGCAAACAGTGCACATGTGTGTACACATGAAGACAAAGCACTTGTACACATACAATAAAAACAAATAAATCTAGAACAAATTAAAGAAAAAATATTAATAATGCCAGTGAAGAGGTGCACAGTGGTCACCCACCATTCTTTCAGTGTTCCTCAAACGTTTTCTTCTTGAAGAGAATCAAAGGCAAGGACAGAAACTGAAAGGAAAAAAATCTAAAGCATGCCACTTAGAGAAAATTAAAACCTAAAACTGAAAGAAAGAGAAAGGAATGGAAAGACTAAGCCTTCTCCTTAGAAGAAATTACATTAAGAGAAAATATCTGCCTTATTTTCACTTAAGGTGGACTGGAAAATATCTGCTGTATTTTCACTTAAGGTGGACTAGTGAGTCCCAGCCGTGCAGTAATGGGGAGGGGAGCCAAATGTAAAGAAACTAAATCACCTCCATTGCAAACAAATTATCAGACCTAAGAGAACCAGGCTAGGCTGCTTCACAAAAGAACAGTAAACAAAGACAAAATACATGTCTATATCAAAGCACCTGGGGGGGGGGGGAAAGCTGTGATATTTCATTTAAATACAGCAATAAAAGTAAATAAGCCAAGGCTAAACCTAACAAAAGATGTGAGAGGATTTTGATGTAGCAGAGTAAAGTTTCACTGCAAGGCATTGAAGTCCCCAGTAATGGAGAGATAGGTTGTGTTCATAGATGGAAAAAATCTGAACTCCTAACTATGCCTCTTTTTCTCAAATCCATTTATAAATTTAATTTAATTCCAACTAAAGTCTTCAAAAGATTTCTCATCAAATTTGACAATTGGACTGAATTAGCAGCTCTTGTCTTGGTTGCAGAAAGACTTGATTTAAAACCAATGTGATGAAGACTGTGTGCTGCTGAGCAGGGGTGGACACATGAACTAACAAGACAGAGCAGAGTTCAGAACCAGAAGAAGACCACATGCCCACACGAGGCGCCTCACTGCCAGAGGGAGCATTGCAAGCCAGTATGGAAGGGTTTGGCAGCCAATCCATGATGTGTTGACAATTGGTGTTCCTTGTAGAAAAATATGCTCAGATCTCCACCTCCCACCAAACACAGGAACAGCAGGGCTCTGGGTGAAGGATTGGCCTAAATGAGAAATACAAACTTTTAAACTTTTGAAAGAGCTAGCATGGTGACTCATGGTGACTCCATCTTAGGATTCTAGATGCTAAAGCAGGAGGATTGCCATGTATTCAAGGGCAGCCTGGGCTGCAGTGTGAATTCCAGGCTATGCAATGAATAGTCAAGAAGCGAGTGCTTATGGGAAGCAAACTGCCCGAGTAGAGAAGCTCACTGTCTTGTTGGGACAGGCTATAGGAATGACAGGGTGAGATACCAGGAGATAGAGTCAGAGAGAGGTGTGACATTCAGGTATATAGCTGCTTCTCCAGATGTCCACAGGCCACTTCAAAGGTACTAACTATGTGTCCTTGTTGACATGGGAAGGAATGGTTTCTGACACAACGGCCTGCTTATCTGTAGTAAGAAATTATCCAGTAGCCATCTCAGCCTACCAAAGCTGAACCACATGCCAGAATGGAACCAGAGATTAGGAAGGGGGAAATGGCTTGCTTGCTTCAGAGCTCCTAGGCTAAGCTGCATGTCTGGCAAGCTGTTCGGGGAGGCACAACACAGTCTGTAGTGCTTGTCAGTCCTTGCTTTCTCGGGTAGGAAGCAGCAGGCTCTGCGATGGTTGTCGTGGCTCCTTAGTCTCTTGTGTACCCAAGCACCCCTTGGGAGTTGGGAACAGGGGTCTGAGGGTCCTCTCAGGGCATTTAAGTGCCAGGCAGGAAGGAGAAGGCAGAGTTCAGAACCAGGTTTGGCTCAAAGTGAGTGCCAAGAATAGAGAGGGACTGGAAGAAGAGAAGGCCTTGTCTAGGAGACTGAGGCTCTTTATAACAAAGCTACACCCCCCACTCCCCAACTCTTGATGAAAAGAAGGTCCTTGCTTGACCAAACTATTTTATATGATGGCAAATGTGAATGTATACACCTTATTCAGGGTGAACCAGGGATTAAATACCTTTTTTGGGAAGGAATGCCCAGGAAGGGAAGCTCATTGGCTAAACACTCAGGGCCTACCTAGGTACCTCAATTGCATGAGGAATTCTAAGTTTTTATGTTATGGGACTGATTACCATGGTCCTCTCAGTGGGGTGTCATGGTTACATGTTCCAGATCAAGTAGTTTGGCAGGGAGTTGGCTCTAATCCTGCTGCTCTTGAATCTGAGATCCCCTGGGGTCTGAACCTGCTGGACCTTACCAGTTCTGTCTGGAGGCATGGTCCACTTGCCTCACACTCCTGTGTCTGGCTTTGGAAATGAAGTCAGTGGAGATGACACCTGTGATGTGAAGCAGCTGCCCACACTGGAACAGACACTGAGCCCCTGCTCAGATCTTGGGACCTCTTCTGTGGGGCTCAGTATTAGCAAGAACCTCTTCCTCTTCTGTGAACATTCTGGCTCCTTTGGTCCCTATGTAGAACTCAGCTATGCAATCTCAGCCCTAGGGACTCAGCATAGCTCATTGCTGTCTTCATACAAGCTGAGCCAACTAGACACTGTTGTCAAAGAGACAACAGGCTTTTCTTTTTCTTTGAAACCACACGGTTCAGCATGGGCCCCGGAGGTAAGCAGAAATGTAGGGAGGAGGAAAGAAAAGACTTCAGTCACAATTGAGTTCTCGGACCTAAGAGGCCCTCAAACTAATCCTGCCTGCATCTTTTGTTGGCTGGATGGTGAATCTAACAGCTCTCTGGTTTGGTTAAACTGCCTTGGGATGGCTTTCTGTCCCTTGTTTCTTAAGGCAGAGTAGAACTCACTGCCCACAAAGTGGAATGAGTCCCATTGGAGAGCTGCTGGGCTTGGGAGGAACAACACGGCCTCCCCACTTCCTCCTGATCCTATGGAGGTGAGTACAGCTAGTCTCCTCCCCCATCTCCAGAAAGGCCACTGCAGGCAGCTCTTCTGTGGATACAGTAACATCAGAGGTCCCACTGCTCTGTCTGGACCTCTTACTGTTAACCTTTGCATTCAGATGTGAAGTTCCTGGTGTGCCCCTGTGAAATGTTGTCATCACTGAGACTGATGAGGAAGGGCCATCAGGTGGGGGAGGTGGCTGTCACTGGGTGTCTAAGGTGCCAAAGGACACTAGTGACAGGGATTGAAGGCCTGCAAGATAAACACTGATGTGCTCACTTCTGCTGTCCCAGGTAAGAAGCTCTGCATGATAACTACACCCAGCACCCCTCCCTCACTCCTCCCCCACTCCTATGGTGTCCAGTTACCTCCACTGAGGTGGGATAGAAGGACAGGAAGTTATGGGGACATGGGAAGAAAAGGAAGGTCCTCAATCCTGGGTATGGGTAAAGTCAACAACTTCAGAACATCCTGAAGTTTGTTTCTGTGGAAGTCACAGATCTAACTTTTCCTGGATGGAGCTTCCCTGTCTTAGTTAGGATTTCATTGCTATGAAGAGACACCATGACCAAGGCAACTCTTACAAGGGACAGCATTTTATTGGGGCTGGCTTACAGATGTAGCCCGTTATCATCATAGCAGGAAGGCAGCGTCCAAGTAGGCATGGAGCTGGAGAAGGAGCTGAGAGTTCTGTATCTTCAGCCAAAGGAAGCCAGGAGCAGATTCTTAAGTCAATGACAAAAAGCAGCCATATTCTTCCCCAAACTATCATAAGAACAGTCTCTAGGCCACATACTAAAATCCTTCTCCATTGAAACATCTTGGGTCAGGTCTGCACAATTCAAATCACCCTCAGCATCAATGTCTTCCATATTTCTACTTGGTTGGTCCATTAAGCTCCACTCAAAGCATTCCACTGCTTTCCAAAGTCCCCAAATCCATGTTCCTCCAAACAAAAGCATGGTCAGGTCTATCACAGCAATACCCCAGTTCTTGGTACCAACTTCTATCTTAGGGTTTGCATTGCTGTGAAGAGACACCATGAATAAGGCAATTCTTATAAGGACAACATTTAGTTGGGGCTGGCTTACAGGTTCAGAGGTTGAATCCATTATCATCAAGGCATGGTTCAGGAGGAGCTGAGAGTTCTACATCTTCATCTGAAGATCTCTAAAAGACTGGCTCTCACGTGGTTAAGAGGAAGGTCTCATTGCCCACCCCCACAGTGACACACTTCTTCCAACAATACCACCCCAACTCCAACAAGGTCATGCCTCCTAATAGTGCCACTCCCTGGGCCAAGCATATTCAAACCACCACACTCCCAAAGAATGAAGGTGCTCTGCAAGGCATGGACAGCAGTGTGAGCAAGATCTCCATCTGCCAGCCATAGACAAATATCTGGTACCTACCACGGCCAGACGGCAGGGCTCTCATGACCTTATAACTATTATCAGCCCAAAATGTGAACCAATAAAGCCCAGTGCTTGTCACTGTGGATTCTTTGTTAGTATCTTGGACACAGAAAACTATAGCAACTCCATACCTTCCTTAACGGGAGGGGAACTGAGCCTCTGACCATGGCTGTCTAAGGGCCAGTGAGTAGCTCAGTGTGGGCAGGAGCTTGTCCCCAAACCTGACAACCCAGGTTCAATCCATGGAGCTCATATGGTATAAAGAGAGAACCAGCTCCCAAAAATTGTCTTCTGATTTCCACACATACACCACAGCACATACATATACGCCAAATAAATAAGCAACCCTTAATAAAAAAATAAAAAGGGGAGCCGGGCCTGGTGGCGCATGCCTTTAATCCCAGCACTTGGGAGGCAGAGGCAGGTGGATTTCTGAGTTCGAGGCCAGTCTGGTCTACAAAGTGAGTTCTAGGACAGCCAGGACTATACAAAGAAATCCTGTCTCGAAAAACCAAAAAATAAAAAAATAAAAAGGGGTAAGAGAAAGAAAGAACAATGAGGCTTGCCTAGAGTCATTCCTGACTTCCTGTCAGACTTTCTCTTTATTGTGTCCCCAGAGACATATATAGGATAGGAAATGAAGAGGACTCAAGCCACCATTGGCTGTGCTCCAATCCACTGGGCTCTCTCTGGCTTGGCTCTTCCTTGCCTGACCTTTCTATCTTATCTCCTCGGGAAGACATGGAACAGCAAGGTGTGTGGGTGCCAACACTCAGGAGGCTGAGACAGGAGAATTGAGAGTTTGAGACCCACCTGGGCTTCATAGTGAGACCCTGGAAAGCAGAGAAGAGAGGGTCAGGCATGGAGCACCTGGGTCAGCACCTAGTTGGGTTTATGGAGGGACAGGGAGGATAAGACATGCTCACTCCCCTTGGGGTGCTGGTTGCTGGGACAGTTGAAGCACAAGGAGTTCCTAGACTAGTGTCTGTTAAAGTAGTTGCTAGTGTCCTACCTGTTGGGAAAAGTTGAAACAGGACTGACTACCATGGAGGCTGTGGGTGTAAGGGGCATGAGTACAGACAGGAAGTGTGGGTGACAGGGTGCAGCTTCGGCCAGGCCTGGTCAGTAGAGGAGACTTTATTCCTGCCTGTGGCTCTTATTGTCCCTTTGTTCTCATACAGGGCCCCTGGAACTCTGTTGTGGGGGTGGGGGTGGGGGTGGGATCAGGTCCCTGAGCCACAGGCTTCCAGCATGGACTCTCAACCATTTCTGGGACACAGCGCTGCTGCTGTGGTCCCTGCTCAGTGGAGAAGCTAGTTCAGGAAGCACTGGGATGGGGCCGGCCAGAGAAACCAACGAGGCAAAGGATGGGGAGAGACTTTGATGTTTGAAAACCCTCCAGGCTTTGGGAATGGAACTGGGACCCACCAGTTTATAGGCTGCTGCAAATGGGTCATTTATAGCTGGGGAAGGGGTTGCAACCAGGAAATTGGGGTTTTATGGCTCACTAAACATCAATAACAATTAAGCTCAGCTGGAAATCTCATGGCCCTCCATGGGTGCAAAGCACTAAACAAACATGGAGTAAGAAAGCCACCCAGTTCTACAGTCCCACAGAAACCAGAACTCTGCCAAGCCTTCTCCTGCAGCAGGGGAGCAGGGGACACTGGGCAGCTCTGGGCACTTTCCTTAGTTTTGTTTTCCAAAGAAACAAAGGCTTAGTGATAGTTTTTCTCAGAGAGAGGGGGGAGGAGAGGGAGGGAGAGGAAAAGGAAAGGAAGCTACCTTCTAAATAGGTCAAACAAAAGGATGGACCACCACAATGTTAACTGTGTAAGTATCACAGAAGGCTGCCGTTGGTTCCCCAAGAATAATGGCATTCACCAACTCACTTGGACAGTTCTTTAGGCAGACAGGAATCATCACCCCCTTCATAAGAGAGGGCAGGGACCTTGGCAAGGGAGAGCACACATCTGAAGGTCAGTATAGAATCTGGTGGGTTCTGTTTGTTGAGGCCACAGTAACTGCTGAGGTGGACTTGCCCTGCAACCCGGCACTAAAGAGTTTTCTAAGAAAAAGCCTGTCCTCGTCCTTGGTCATGAGATAAGCTCACCAGTTAGTAAGTAATGTGTACCACTGTAGTACTTAGGGCTCGCTCTCAAAAGACAGGGACAACAGGATAGGTGATAGATAGATAGATAGATAGATAGATAGATAGATAGATAGATAGATAGATGCACATACACACATACATACTTATAAACATTGATACATACTGGATAGGTAGGCAGGTAAGTAGGCAGGTAGATAGATGATAGGTTCATAGATATATAGATATATTTACGGATAGATACATAGATACACCATACCCCCATAGAACATATCTTAATACTTCCTTATCTTTTTATAATCACAATTGATTGGCTAGGCTGGCTGACCAGTGAGCTTCAGGATTTCACCTGTCTCTGCCCTGTGGTGCTGAGGTTGCAGACATGCACCTCTGTGCCCGATTTTTACATAAGTCCTAGGGATTTGAACTCCGGTCCTCACGTTTGTGAAGCAAATCCTTTACTCCCTAAGCCGTCTCCACTGTCTGGTTTGTTGACTGACACATCCCCAAACTGTCATAAGTCCCTGCTAAATGAGTGTGTATCGAACATGACTGTGTAGATTGGCAAGGGGATAAATGTCTGAGATGGGTCAGTATGAATTGTGCCTGTACACAAATCTGATTCCTGTCACCACATCTTAGAGGAGGGGTCCCAAGCCAGAGTGGCACAGGGTCCTCAGGGCTGGATCATAGGCTGATTCACATGGTTGGTGGCAGTCACATGATTCCGAGGAAGCCATCAGAAAGCACTCGGACAGCAGCTGCCAGCGTGGAGAACCCACACACACACACCTGCGCTCCCCCCTCCGCCCCTCCCCCAGCTGCTGAAGCAAGATTCCCAGGAGGCCATTGGATTCTACATAATTGGAACCTCTCAGGAGGACATTTTATCAGCATAACGTGGAGTCCAGAGACAAGGAACGCTGGCAAAGCTCTGAGAGCATTCCCCCTGGGAGAGGCTAGCTGGTTGCTGCAGTAAACCCTCCCCCAACCCCGTATACCCCATGTCCCCATCTGTAAAATGCCTCCCTACCCCCGCCCCTGTAAAATGAGGGCACAAACTACCATCAGGAGCCTCATACATACTTCAGAGAACCGAGCCATTGGTGCTTCGGAGAGGTGGGTGGGAGGTGACGAGGCTAGCCCAAGCGACTCTGCCCTCACTCTCCTCCACCAAAGCAGCCTGTCCTTTGTTTTCTACTCCACCCATCACTGTGACTAGACTCCCTCCTGCACCCAGAAAGCACCTGATTCACATTCTACAATGCTGTTTTAAAGGACAGAAATCATTCCAAGGCCAGTGCGCATCACGTGACGCGCATTAGGCTGAACCTCCGTGTCCACTGCATAGCCGCCTCACCATTTTCAGACACTGAGCTTAGCCTTTAGGACGGTTAAGGCTTCCCAGCTGCTTTCCCTGTGGGACTCAGGTTCACTGGGGCCACTTCCTTCTAGACAAAAGCACGACGCTGATCTCAGCCTGCCTGACCGCTGAACAGACACAAACCAGGGAGATCCGTGGCCCCCTCCACAAGTGGGAAGCAGTAGGGAAACCTACAAAAGTCTGTTCAGAGTCCGTCAGGGAATCAGTTATCCTGGACAGGGATGGCACAGGGGCTGTCAGTGACAGTTGGTGTCATTTTAGAAGGATGTAGTATGCCTGGCTCTGTTCGGGGCTGAGAACACACCAATGAACAGCACAGACCCGTTTTTCCCTGTCTTCCTAAGGCCTTATTTCCAGAGAATACTCAGCAAGATAAACAAGACAGATAAGCAGTGCGCTGTGGAAGATTAAATAGTGTAAGCTCAAACGCTTGAAAAAAAATACAGGAAAGAGGACCAGGAGGTGATGGGGCAAGAGATGGGGAGGATGAAGCAGAGAGATGGTGATTTCAGATGTATCAGGTCCTTGAAGACTGCTTAGAGGACACTAGGCTTGCAGCAGATGCAGAGAGGGAACAATTCCTATGATGGCCTCTAGGGGGAAGCATTTCCTCATTCAAGAAACAACTTCTGTCTAAAACTATTTCTAAAATAGGGGCGTCTTTGACACAGAACCTGAAGAACCCCTGGGGAGAGAATACTGATCTCTGATCTGGCAAACATGGGTTCCCACACTATAGGATCCAGCTGTGACATGCTTAGGACCTATGCACTGTGTGCATCGCACTTCAAAAATCAGTCACAATGACACCCACGCCCTAAGCTTTTATTTTAATCTGAATCACCGTTGCATTGTTTTGCCCCCACCCCCTCTAGCAAGAGCTGCCATTCTCCTCAGATTTCTCAGATTTTACGTAATGGGATTAGTACCGACAGAAAGCTCCGACAGGTAGGAAGAAGCACTTAATGACTGTCAGCCTCACCTCCGGAGCACACCCACGGAGCCTCCTTTGTGGTTCCTGGTCTGTCCCCTGTTCTACAGTAAAGGGAGAACAAGCAGATTTGCCTGGAGTCTGAGGGCAGAGTCCTAGAATGCTGGAATTTTCACCAGCCTGTTGTTTTTGTTACTATTATTTGTGCACACGAGTACAGTTGCCCAAAGAGGTATACCTGAGCTGGGTCTATGCTCCCCTCCCACATATATAGCAGATATACAGCTATCTGTGGTGGGGGAGCCTAGGTCCAGCTCAGGTATTGGATCTTCTCAGATCTGGAGTTACAGGCAATTGTAAACTACTTGATATGGGTACTGGGAAACAGAACTCAGATCCTCCGGAAGAGCAGTAAGGGCTCTTACCTGTTGGAGTATCTCTCCGACTTTTATGAATAACTCACCCTAATTCATTAGCAACTCTAAAGGCACCAATGACCCAGTGGATCTGGGCAAAGCACCCATCTTGGGTTCCATCAAACAAATGCTCCAGACTTCTCGTTTGTTGGTTGACTTCTCAATTAATTAAAACATGTGGGGTTATGTTGTGTTGGGTTTTTTTTTTTTCATTAACTATTTTATTGATTCTCTTTACATCCTAATCACGGTCCCCCTCCTCCCAGTCCCTCCTCACTCAGTCCCCCTTCCCCTTCTCCTCTGAGAAGGGGAGGACCCCTTGGGTATCACCCCACCCTGGCACATCAAGTCACTGCAGGACTAGGCTCATCCTCTCACTGAGGCCAGACAAGGCAGCCAGTTATGGGAACCCGATCCACAGACCCTGTTGTCTAACAGATTTAGGGACAGTCCCTGCTCTAGAAGACCAAGTTGTATATCTGCTATATATGGAGGGGAGGGCTAGGTCCAGCTCAGGTATGCTTTTTGGTTGATAGTTCAGTCTCTGGGAGCCCCCAAATGTCCAGGTTAATTGACTCTGTTGATCTTTCCATGGAGTTCCTGTCCCCTCTGGGTCCCTCCATCCTTTCCCCAACTCTTCCACGAGACTCCCAGAGCTCCTTCTGATGTTTGGCTGTAGGTCTTTGCATTTGTTTCAGTCGGCTGCTGGGTGGAACCTCTCTGAGGACAGTTATTCTAGACTCCTGTCTGCAAGCATTACAGAGTATCATTAACAGTGAGTGTCAGGGGTTGCTTCTTGCCCATAGGATGGGTCTCAAGTTAGGCCAGTCATCAGCTGGCCAGTCCCTCAGTCTCTGCTCCATCTTTGTCCCTGCATGTCTTGTAAGCAGGATTTTGGGTCCAAGGTTTTGTGGGTAGTTTGGTGTCCTCATCCTTTGGGGTCCTGCCTGACTACAGGAGGTGGCTACTTCAGGTTCCATATCCACCACTGCTAGGAGTCTCAGCTAGAGTCACCCCCACAGACTCCCGGCAGTCTCCCCCATCCCAGGTCTCTGGGTCCTAGAGATAATCTCCTCCCTGCTCAGTTCCCACCTCCATCTGCCTCCAATGACTGTTTCATTTCCCTTCTGGGTGAAATCCAGGCATCCTTGCTTTGGCCTGCCTTGTTATTTCAGTATCCTGTACTTAAAAGCTAGTATCCACTTATCAGTGAGTGCAAACCATGCATGTCCTTGGATGATATTTGCTAGTTACATCTATTTGTCTGAAAATTTCATGCTGTCCTAGTTTTTTAATAGCTGAGTATTTCATTGTGTAAATGTACCACATTGTCTGTATCTGTTCTTCAGTTAAAGGACATCTGGGTTGTTAACAGTTTTTGGCTATTACAAAGGAAGCCGCTATGAACATAGTGGAGCATGTATCCCTGTGGTATGGTGGGGCATCTTTTGGGTATATGCCCATGAGTGGTATACCTAGGTATTCAGGTAGAAATATTTCCAATTTTCTGAGAAACTGCCAGATTGACTTCCATAGGGGTTGTACAAGTAAAACATGTGTTTTGATAATGATATCAACAGATATTAAAAGGTCTGGATATGAAATCAGCTATCCCTAGGTAGGTGAGAGACAGGGGTAAGGGGAGAAAGGTGATGTCAATTAGAGTGTGGGCTGTGGGCTATGAGCATCATCGAACAGACTGAGGCATCGGGTGGGGCCATAGCCATGTGGAGCTAGGACTAAGCTAGAAAGCCGGACCAGTGGAGGCCAGTTCTGGGAAGCGATGCTGTTCACTTCCACAATGCTGGGATCCAAAAGATCTTGTGCATTTGTTTGTAAGGCTTCCCCTGGTCAGTAAGAAAAATAATCAAAGGCATTAATCATGCAACTTAAAGACTCTGCTCTGGGTTACTTAACAATACAGAGTATTCGGAGCTGGAGAGATGGCTCAGTGGTTATAGCACCGGCTACTCTTGCAGAGGACCCAGGTTTGGTGTCCTGCATCCCCATAGTTTCTCACAGCTGCCTTATTCCAGGGGTTCTGATGCCCTCTTCTGACCTCTACAGGGACCAGGCACACAAGTGGCAAACAGACATACAGAAAGTAAAATAAAAGATACACAATTTTTAAAAAGGGAGGGGGTGTGTTGCCTGTCTTAACATGAACCCAAGAATGATAGGATATCAATCATCTCTTTGTTTATGTCAGTTAGCTCTTGGTATGTAACATATACTCCCAAACTGAACAGCTTATTACTTAATGGAACTCTGAGTTCTGCGGGTGGCACTTGGCTGGGCTCAGTGGGGAGGTTCCTCTAGCCTCTGCTTGGCTCAGTCATGTGTTGATGTGTGTGACCAGTCACCCACCCAGGCAGCTTTGCTTCAGGGGTGGGCCTGCTGCAGTTGGGGTCATAGGAATAAGCAGCTCGCTTGAACTGTCATTGTCCTTTGAGATCTACTGGGCTTCTTCACTGGGGTAGGATTCAGTGATGGACTGTGGAAGCTCCCAGGGTGCCTTGGGAACTACATTTAAGTTAATAAGAGATGTTAAAGATGAAAAGGAAATTAATTTGAAATTTCTAGAGGCTGTGCCAGAGCTAAATCCTGAGAAATGTAATTTTCAATTCCTTCCTCTCACTTTGCCTTCCCTGACCATACCTCTTCCTCTTTGTCTTTAGCAGAAGATGCTAGCTAGCAGTCTATTCCAGGACAAGCTTTGCAGCTGTGAAACACCTCCTGCCCCCACACCCTGCTGTGCGGGTATGGAATAGGGATGGTTACTTGTAGTGACAGTTTTAGGAGTTTGATTTCTTAAAACACACACACAGAGAGAGAGAAATGTTATAAGAATATGTTTTCATTCTAATCCCAGGTGTGGAATATGGGGCTGCTTCAGACTGTCCACAGCAGGTGAGTGTGATTTGCCTCATGCTCTAGCAGGGGTGTGATTTTGCCAGAAGCAGGTAGTTTCTGTGATTGTGTGACATGGAGATTTCTGGGAACTTTTCAGAGGGTATATGAATGGCAGGGCTCCTAGAGGTGGGGTGGGGTGTTGCTTGTGGCTTGTTTGCTGTTGGTTGTGGTTTGTTAAATAGTCACACACAGAGAAGAAACAAGAAGAAATTAGATATCCTGAATGTGAAGATCAAACTTGCCCCAAGGAACTCAACTCCTCTAAGCCACAGGAAGTGGTTTAAGGATAATGTCGCCCCCTGTCCTCTCTATCTTTTCTTCTCTCCTGTCTAGGGTTAGGGGGTTGAAAGGGTGGGAGAAAGGAGTGGAGAAAGAAAGAAGAGTCCACAAAGTAGCCTGAGACAGCTTCAGTTACTCCCCAGGGTCGGCTTGACAAACCTCCCTGTGAGACATTCAGCCTTTGTTTCATCTCAAAGCACTGAAACCTTCCATCTTCCCAAGACACTCCGATTTACTGATGTCACGTCATGTGTGTTAATGATCACTGTTTGCATGATCATTTTTATGGGTCACTTTTGTGTCTAAGACATTGTGAGACAAGATTCTACCTTTAAAATAAACTGATGACTGAGCAACAAAATCTGTGGACACTGCAGCTTACGTTTTTAATTTATTGTGCACTAGCATTACTGTTCTTGGCATGTGTAATTTAAGATTGTGTGTGTGTGTGTGTGCGCGCGCGCATTCATAAGTATACATGCATGCATGAACGTGTATGCATGTATGTTTGTGTATGTGCATGCATGCATGTGAATGTAAGCATTTTGAGTATAATTTTGACTTCTAACCATTTTTGAAAAACAGTGTTTTCAAGGTCCTTATTTTCTCAAGCCTAAGTTAAATACAACTCTGAAAATTTAGATCTAATTTATCTTAAAGGTCATTATAAAACTAAACTGCTAGCCTATACTTGCCTGCTTCAAGCTTACAGATTTTTTTTAAAAATGTCATATTTACAAATGATACTGGTGTCTCTTATATTACATCTTAAATATTATTTAAATCCCCTCTTCCTTGTAAGCACACTTGCAACAATAATTAATCTCTGAGCCTTCAGCCTTGAAGAGGAATAAACTAATGTAAATAGATACCCATTAAATTATTAAACTGATAACCCAAATGTAAAGGAAATGGTAAACTGGGAGGAGACAGAAATGTCCAACTTTAAACCAGCATTTTGGTTGCATTCTGCCCTGAATGAGAAGTCATTGCTTTGAGCAAAGGTGGTTTCTAAATGCCCATTATACCAAGACTTCAATGGTAAAAGGGTTATCTGTTCTAAGATGACACAGAAATGTGCCATGTTTCATGCTGTACTTATAACTGCCAGATATTGAATACATGATGTCCGTGTTTTCTGCTTTTTAAATATTGCTTTCCTTGATTTTTATGGAACTATAATTATTTTAGGAAAATATTTCTAAAGTTTATAAGGGAAAATTTCAAGGAACCATCAGAGGGAGAGAGAGAGAGAGACAAAGAGAGAGAGAGAGAGAGAGAGAGAGAGAGAGAGAGAGAGAGAGAGAGAGAGAGAGATTGAAAATATATTTTGCTAAAAAGAAACTGAAAGTGATAATATACTATGCTGTCACCTGTATTCTTCTCTAACATGAGTTTCTATTCACTTCCCCAAAATGAATCTGATGTAACCAAAATAATAGAACAAATGAAATTGTTAGTCACAAAGAGGAATTACAATGGTTTAGGTATTGAAGACTAATCTTTCCTAAAACTAAAACTAGCACTTCTCGTAAAGTTATAATTCTACCATCAAACGTTAAACTTTTTTGTTTTTAGTACAAGGAGCTGTAGATGCAGAGAGAAACGTGTGATTAATCTAGTTTAAAATATGGCTTTTGGTTGTTTAAAAAGCCTGTTTCCCTCATCCCTTTATATCTTCATCCCATACTGTGTTCTTGATTGTTTTTTTCTGTGGGTATAATACTAGTATACATCACATGTAAGCGTTATGTCAGTTACAGAACAGGGGAGGATGGAGGGGAGGAGTGGAGGATGGACAGGATGGGAGGGGAAGGAAGAAAGGAGGAAAGACCAGATCTGAGTCATAATGGCTGTTAAAATTTGATGTGGTCCAGGCATCTCTTCCTTAGTGGCTTTTCCCACTAATTCTCCCTCTTCCCCTCCCCCTCCCCTTCCCCTCTCTCTGGGACCACCTTCCTGCTGGCACTCCGGCTTCAGATTTAGCAGATACTAGGAACAAGCCTTTCTAGTGCCACAGAACACACACACACACACACACACACACACACACACACACACACACACACAATATTTGGCCTCATGCAAATGAGACGCTTGGTCAGCTGGGGGCGCTGTGGACCAAAGTTCCCAGAAAACAAAAAAACAAAATTCAAACCAAACCAAACCAAACCAAACCAAACCAAACCAAACCAAACCAAACCAAACCAAACCAAACCAAACCAAGCTGTTGCACCAGCTGTCTGCACTGCAGATTGACTAACTAGGACTTTTAAGCTGTTGCGGGCCCAGAGGCAATTATCTTTCCTAACAGTCATGTGTGTGGCCCACTACTGGGTCTGACCTGACATTCTGGGACTATCTGGTATAAATCCTTTGGGATGTATCAACAATCCACTAGCTTCTAGCAACTCGAAAGCTGAGCACACCATCAGATGGCATCTGGAGCCTGTACCAAAGAGTGTGGTCTGAGTTACTTTTCTGTTGCTGGGATAAAATACCATGATCAAAAGCAACTAAGTAAGCCTTTATTTTGGCTTACGGGTTTTAGAGGGTTAGAGTCCGTAACTCCAGGGAAGGCATAGTGTGGCAGAGCCGGAAGCTGGATGGTCACATTTCATCTGCACACCACAGGAAACTGGACAGTCACGTCTCATCCACACACCAGAAGCAGAAGGATCAGAACAGGAAGTGGGGCAAGACTATAAACCTCAAAGCCAGTCTCAGTGAAATACTTCCTCCAATAAGACCCTACCTTGGGGACTAAATGTTCAAATATGTGAGCCCATGGAAGCCATTTCTCATTCAAACCACCACACCTGCTTTGCTAAAACCTACAAAGCTGCTGGTTCCACTGAGGAAAAGTCTAAGTGACTTGACTATTTTGTTCTGTTACCATTTTTTTTTTAAATCATGAAATAGTTACCACATTTTGAGGGCAACCTGAATCCGTGTTCCTGGGCCATGGTCACTCATATTTGACTCTTTACACTGTCATGTGTTTTATTACAGGGAGAGTGTGGTCAATGAGATGCAGCACATTTGATTTTGGCTCCATAAGATGAGAATGGTGCTAACCTGGTGTGGCCGTGATGCAGTCCTCACTTGTCTATGGCCATGCTCCTGTCTTAGAACACTTGTCTAAGGACAGCCCTTAGAGAGCCTTGCGAGAACAGACATACTATACCATGGGTTATAGAAAATCACAGGGCATAGAGTTGTGTTCATGACAATACTTGGTCAAAGCAACGAGCCACTATCACTGGTTCATGTATTTACTGCACTTACTATTATAAGCATTTTCTAATGCATTCCTTATAATAATTTTAAAAATTACTACTGTGAAACAATGATACTGGATGCAGCCTCTGTGCAGCCTCCAGTCATGGCTTCCCGTAACTGCATACAGGGGACCAGGGAGGTTGGCTGATCTATGTGTTCTGGTCTTTGTAATTGCATCCTATGATGAGATTGTGGCTTGAAGAATTCTCAGAAGCTACCCCATGGTGTATTTGAATTTTTTTTTTCTCCAGGATGAAAGCCTTTCTGGATCTTAGAGACTGGGAGTGACTCTTCCTTATTAGACTAGAGTGACTATTTAAACATCCACACATATATCAAGATAACAATGAAGGCATTTCATCCAGAGGTTGGGGAGCAGCCCATAGAGAGCCTTCTTCTGCTTAAAATGCCTGCCCCCCCCACCATCTTGCTCTTGTCTGACCTTGGAAGCCTGGCAGCCAGAATATTCCCAATTATCCACCAGCCTCTTCACTGTCTCATCCATTCTTCCAGGATGACTCTGTCAACCACTTTTATCAGACCACATGATTTCATTTGTCAAAGAAACCCAGCCATGCCTTTTCATTAAAGACCATTTCTCAGATATCAGTCACAGGAAGTGTAAGTTATCCCTTTGATGGTGTGTGTGAGGCCTGTCTGGTTGGCTAGCAAAGGCATCCCAGCATCCTGACAACCCCTGGGGTTCATCTGTCTTGGACTCCACTCTTGGCTCTCTAATAGGTTCATTGCATATGAAAGAGATGAGAAGTAAACTCTTCTTCCTAGGCTGGGGGCCACTGCAGCTGCTAGCATCCCAGTAACCATAGCAACAATGGACCACATGGCAGGTGTCTGATGTCCATCAGACATTTTCTGGTGTTAAGTGCTCTTCCTCCTCCTTCCATCCATGTCTTCAGTAGATTCTATTCTGACTGGTGGCATTAAGAGTCTCCCAGGGGAGCAGCTCAGGCCTGGGAGACCTGCAGCCAGCTGCCTTAATTAAGCCTCTCGTCTCTCCAGAATGTTTAGCAATGCCAAGCTCAGGAGCCAAAAGAACCTCCCAGGGAGGTTCTGATGAGAGAGGCTGCTAAATAGAACGCAGGAGATGGGGGTAGGGTGGGTGTTCAAGAAGTACAGTTCATAGTTGTAAACAAATGGAGCTTAATAGGAAATTATTCCTGGTGTAATGTAGAGCAAGCACACAAGTAATAACTGTGGGAAAGTCAATGTAATAAAATGGAGGTGATCTCGAAAATGGAACTCCCTGCAAGCTGCCAGAACCCCTAGGGAGATGATCACGTGGGTTACTTAACAATTATTGAGTGCCTGCTGTGTGCAGTCATGAGTAACATGCAGCCTCTAATTTTTGAATAAATGAATGAATCTGCAGCCTACTAGGGATGCCTGAAGAGAAGCAGGACCAACCTTGTGGCAGTGTTTGCATCTGAGTTGCTCCTGGGGTCCATCCACGGAGAACCTTTGAGAGTTTATGTCTGTGACAGTCAGGGTCCAATGCAGGCTTCAGAAACATCCGTTCTGGTAGATGTTGAAAGAATTAGAAAAACAAGCATATTACTTTGAGCAAAGAAATGATTTTTCTCCTGTACCCATCCCTTAGGAGAACTGGCAGTCGGGGTTTTCTTCCTCTTCGAAGCTGGCTGCCATGCTGGGAGATGCTCGGGCCACAGAGAGACGCCATGCAGAGGAGAACCAAGGGTGCCTGCTGAGGTTTCAGAGTGCTTCCTGTGGTGGCCCAGCACCAGCTGCTGCCATTGAGTGCTCCATTGCACAGCCCAAACCAGCTGGACCCCTGGATAACTGCAGTCCCAGAAGACTGCTAAGCAGAAACCACCTCGCTGAGCCCAGACAACCTACAGAATCACGCTGTGTAGAAAAACAACCGTTCTAAGGCACGAAGTGCTGGGTGGGGCTCTGTGCGGTGGGTAAGTGATAAATTAGTGGGAGGAGAAGGGGGACCCAGACAATGATCACACCTGAGCAGAGACAGACAAGAGCTGCTGGAATCATCAGCTGCCTGGAAGCCGAGGATTAAATCCTGCCGAGCCCCTTCTCAGAAGTGCCCAGCACCCCGAGAGCCCACAAACAACATCTAGTCCTCAGTGGAGGAAACCTTCCTCATAATGAAAAACACCAAACAGCTCAGTTTCCTAGAGCTAAGACAGTCACCTTCCTGGACAAATTCTCATTTTCCCTCCCTCACAAGCATACACGCTCTCCTTGTTGTGAGCCTCGTGCCCTAGCAGCAACCTCTGCTGTCGTTGGTCCCTGGAAGACAGGACTTGGAATCAGCAAACACGGAGTGTGGCCTCAGGAGGCTGGCAAGGTTTTTAGTGTCCTTGTGTCCTCAGCTATGTAGGAGGTAAGGTCTCTGCTGATCAGATCAGGTAATCAATGTGAGCTGTAAATACAACCCACCAGAACATAGGACCCCACACCAGAAGCCACAGTACATCAGCCAGCCCCTGCCATACCCCAGGTTCCCCAATCTCTCTCCTTGTTCCCCCCACATTCCTTTTCCCAGTCTCTGTCTTTGTCCTTAGTGGGACGTCACTGTGAGCCTAGAAAATGAGACAGCTCTAGTCCTGTGTGAGTGTTTGCAAGGCTTAGGGCTTCCACTTTACAGCCTTCTTACCAGCTCTGGGGAAGGGGGAAGGGTGCCGTGGCAAGCAAAGGGTTACTAATCTGATGAGGTGACCAGCTACCCAGAGTGAGTTCCAGGTCTGGGTTGAAGCCCTGGTTGATTGACCCTGTGACCTTAGTAAGCTCCAGTCCTTCTTAGGTCCAACTGCCTGTGTGTGTACACATGTGCACAGAGCATTAAGAATGTCTCCAGACAACACTAAAATTACCCACTTGCATGTGTCTTTGTGAATGTGTGCATATGTGTGTGTGTCTATACATAAAGCACTAGGAATCAACCCTGAGGTTATCACATGCCAATGTGTGTGTGTGTCCATACATGTACGTGTTGCATCTGCGTGTCTTTGTGTGCATACATGTGTGTACACAGAGTTCTAAGAATTGCTCCAAATAACCCCGAGATTATCACCTGAGAGAGAGGAAGAGAGAATGAGAGAATGTGGAATGACCCCACACAACCCTGAGACTATCACCTACCAATGTGTGTTTGTGCGTGTGTATACATGTGTGTGCTTGTGTACATAGAACACACAAACCTGAGGCTATCACCTACCTGCTCCTGCTCTCCTGGCAATAGGGGGCGGGTCACATGGTGGCGAGGAGGGGGTAGCGGTTGACGCGCCTCTGGGTCAGCCTCCGCCTCTGACGTCCTTACAGCCATCCTTCCTCCCAGCTGGCTGCGTCCCCGCCCTCGGAGTCTAGAGAGCGGCTGGAGCCAGGCGGGAGCGCGAGGTGCAGGAGGCCGGCGGGAGGCGGGCGAGCCGCGGGAAGCAGGCACCATGGTGCTGTCGGTGCCTGTGATCGCGCTGGGCGCCACGCTGGGCACTGCCACCAGCATCCTTGCGCTGTGCGGGGTCACTTGCCTGTGCCGACACATGCACCCCAAGAAGGGGTTGCTGCCGCGGGACCGTGAGCCCGACCCGGAGAAGGCAAGGCCCGGTGTGCTTCAGGCGGCCCAACAGGTGAGTGAAGGCCAGGTGGGATAGCCGGGCCACCCTATGTTTTGCCAGGCTGGGAAGGAACTGCAGACCTGCAGCAGGGGTCGCAGTGGCCCCGAGGAATGGGGGAAGGACATGAAGGAGAATGGGAGGGAGGAGGGAATGAGGGCTTCAGAGGGCTGGGAAAGGAATGAGGTTGGGGGACAGTGTGCAGGGAGGAGAGGTGGTGAGCCTTTGGAAGGATGGGGGAGCTGCAGGGTTAGAAGACCCTTCGGGGGACGCCTGCAGAAATAGGGGACAAGGGTAGTGGGGTCTTCCAGAGGAAAGAGGGAGACTGCAGGAGAAACAAATTTTTTTGAAAAATAACCAGAAAGGAGGAGGTGACGCCTCCTCCCAGCTGGACAGCAGGAGTGGGGGGGGGGGGGGGAGACGGCTCTAGAGGCAGCCAGCGAGGAGGAGCCTGCAAGACCCTCCACTCCTAGCAGCTGAGCCTCAGCTTCCCCGTGGGTCTCCGGAGATTCAGAGGGCTTTTATCCCCCTGCATCTGTGGCCCCACTTGAGCTGGAAATGGACTGTGCATCCCAGGCAGGAATGGAAGCAGGGAGGTCTGGGAGAAGGGCCTTCTCCATGATCTGTGACTCCAGAAAGCTTCTTAGGTGGAGGCCAGTGCTCCTTGGACAGAGGAAGGCTGGCCATAGGTCAAGCGTGTATCAGGGACCTCCCAGGAACTTACAGATTCCCTGGTTTTGGTCTTCTGGGAGCATCTTTGCTCTGAGCCAGTTCTTCTTTTCCTAGTAAATTAATTATTCAGAAGACACACACACACCCCTCCCGGGTCGCAGAGTGGAGCCTGTGTCATTGGTCACAGCAGAGAGAGTAAAAGGGAGATGGCTTGCTGTCCTTGAGGCACTTAGAATCCCAGGCAAGTGACATTGTCACTGGTAAACAGGAGCTGGTGAGTGGTGGGAGGTCTGCCTGGACCCGTCTGTGAGTGGGGAGTGGGCTCCCCCTCCCGTGGTGAGGGTGTGGTTCACTGCCCTCCCATCTGGTGTGTATAAGACACCTGAGGGACAGATGGCATCCTGCTGCCTTTCAGCTGTGGCCTTCAGCCCTGCCCCTGGCTGGGGAGCAGTTAGTGTGAACTGCCTTCAGCTCCTTTCTGACTGTCCTACTGACCCCCAGTAGCCCACACAATGTTGATTATCTGCCAAAGACATGCCAGCCAGGCTATTTCTTTGCAACTTAAAACCCCCCAAACACCTCATTAGAATAAGTGGCAGCAAGCCAGCCATGGCTTAGTCACCCCCACACCGCCTCATTGGTAAGACTTTTACATATATTCTTGCTCTTAACAGACCAACAAAGGTAGAGGGGAATAGTCCAACTTACAAATTAGGAAACACAAATTCAGAGAGGGCAAGTGACTTGCCCAAGGCCACACAGTTAGAGGTTTTTGTTTTGTTTTGGTTTTGAGCCTCACTGTCCCTGAGCTAGTCTGATTTAAGATTCCTAACTAGTAGCCCCTCCAGCCAGCCCCCTCCCCCTATGTCTGTCAGTTGCCTGTTTCTCCAGGAAGGCTCACCCCTGTGACTTCAGTATTTACTTTCTTCTTCTTTTCCCTCTCCCTCTCCCTCTC
Organism: Mus musculus; assembly: GCF_000001635.26. Classification (NCBI taxonomy): domain Eukaryota; kingdom Metazoa; phylum Chordata; class Mammalia; order Rodentia; family Muridae; genus Mus; species Mus musculus. The sequence goes on from NC_000068.7 coordinate 92,916,982, forward strand.
CCTCTCCCTCTCCCTCTCCCTCTCCCTCTCCCTCTCCCTCTCCCTCTCCCTCTCCCTCTCCCTCTCCTTCCCCTCTCCCTCTCCCTCTTCCTCCTCCTCCTTCTCTTCTTCTTCCTCCCCATTCATTTTCCATACAGATGGCCTCAGCCTTTCTATCTCTTCCTGTTATCATCCGAGGGAGGATTTTACTTACTAGCCCGTGAAACAACCACCCTTATGACCGTTGTCCCATATCATCCCTTCAAATGCCCTTTACAGCGCTCCCAACGTTGGCGGCCATTCATATCATCCACCTGCATTGCACTCATTCCTACCTAGAAAATGGCATTTGTGCAATAAGAAACCACTGACAAACAAAGGCACTCAGCCTTCTGTTCCAAGGGATATGGGTGCAGGGGCTGCGGCTCTGCAGCCCAGGGCCAGTTCTACGGAGGCCCAGTGATGTCTGCCCATGAATATCTGTTGATAAGTAATGCTCACCCATCTACATTTCTTCTCCTCGTTCCCTGGTGCCAGGGAACTTGGCAACAGAGGCTCAATAGGTGTGAAAATGATGGCCTGAGAGCTCAAGGTGTGTCTTGGTGGCCACTGTGCTCTGATTCAGCCACTGACCCAGATAAAGTAACAACAAAGACAGCGCACTTGATTTCAAGGAAGCCAAGGAGGCAGGCGCAGGGTGGGAGGTGACTGAGGACAGTCAGCAGGGCTCACTGAAGATGACGTTCAGAGAGAGGACTCAGTACTGGAGGAGGAAGGTGATTCTCAGTTTCTGGCCCCAGCAGCTTGCAGCTGTTGTGTCCCCCTGAGGACTGGGGTGTTTGTAGGGTGCAGCATCCCTGCCTCATGTTTCCAGATTTCATTGGCTGTGTTGCTGGGAAATGTCTTTGGTTTTATAGGGCAGGCTGCTAATCTGATTTATGCCCCAAATGGATAAACAAAATTGAAGTTTGTACTGAAAAAAAGAGCCTGGAGGTCTTCCCAGGGGTTCAAAATCTGCCAGGAGTCTGCAGATGGAGTTTATGGGGGTCAGGGTCTGGAGTGGGGGAGAAATGATCATGGTTTTATCACCAGTAACTCCAACTGAAACTTGGCATTTTCTATAAGTGGGGCTATAAACAAGAAAGCAGGGGCGTGTTCCTGATCCCTGCAACTTCGTTGCAGAAAATCGTAGCTCATCTGAACCATGCTGCAGCGCTGGCTGAAGCTTCCCCGTAGTCGTTTATCCCCCTCCCCTCCCATTTTAAGTTATGGCATTTATTAAAGTTCCTGCTCTGTCCTGTGATTTACTACATTAATAAAGGACCACGCATGTAGCTTTTCCTGGACATATGCTATTGACTATTCCTTCACAGCCTATATGTTTTACCTTCAGATTTTTAAGCACCCTGGAGGGAAGGGGTCAGGACACAGCACGGGTGATCAGGAGCTCCTGCTGAGGGCCAGGTAGCAGAGGGTGGGAGCTCTCTGCAGTATCCTCTCTGCAGACCATGCCCTGCTGTCACAGGTCACAGGTCACAGTGCTCTTGCTCCCCCTCACTGTGCCCAGCCTTTGGGGAAGATGCAGACAATTCAGTCTCTTACACAGGACATTCCTGGGTTGCTGGAATCACTAGGAACACCAGGAAGTCCCGGTTACAGCTGACCTGTGATTTGAAGAAGAAATAGTCAGGGAGGTGCTCTGAGGGCTGTGTCCTCTCCATCACAACTGTCTCTGAATTTATGTGAAAGCCGCCTTCAGATTCCCTGCCTTCATTCTCTGGGATTTTCTCTTCCCAGGTTTCAGGTCCCCACTGTCCCTTTTGGCATTCCTGGGTGAGCAGAGAGGATACTCTCCCCCTTGATCATCCTGAAGTCAAGAGGCTTTCATTTTAGGGTCCTTATACCCCTATGTGACATTTGCTTGACTGTGACCATAAGTGCCATTGGTGGATCTTTTCAAATAACTTTTAGGTTCCCAGGGGACCTGGTATTGTCTGTCCTCTCAAAGGCAACATGTAGCCAGAGACTTTAGTGAACTTGCTTGGCCTTTATCTGTACTCGCCCAACTCTCCCACCCACATCCCAGCTCCCCACTGCCACACCCAACCCTCCCATCATACCCCTGATCCCCACTTTCACACCCAACTCCCCCACCCACACCCCAGCTCCCCACTGCCACACCCAACCTATCCATACCAGCACCCAGATCACTCAGCTCTTTCCTTCCATCAGAGCTGAAACATGATGGCTTACAACAGAAGCTGAGTTCCAAGTTTTCATGGGATGAATAAATGCTGGATTTGTGTCAAATAATATATGAATAGTCAAGTCCTTTCCCCCAAAGTCCAAAGTATGTCCTTCACTTTTCCCATGTCCCTGACAATGTCTGCTGGGAAGCAGGGCATGTGATCCGCCTGGATGTGTATATTGAATGAAAGGTTTTATATACAACATGGACTTGGGGGGACAAACCACAAAGTAGGTCATACAGGCAAACGCCTATTTACAGAAAACCTGAAGCCAGGCTTGAGACATGCACGGTGACACCCTGCAAGGCCAGTAAGGGACAGGCTGCATAAAGCATGGGTAGCCTCTGGACTTTGATCTCTGCTCTGCCTCTTGATGTAAGTGCTGGGTACATGGTTTATTTCCTTTAAAATGTACCTAGCCTTATTGTTTGTTTTCCTGTAAGAAGTTATGTACCAACATGGTTCCTATTAAGCCATCTCATCGTGACATAGTGTTTGTGAACATTATGAAGGCTAGGCCAGTAGTCTAATGATACGGGCTTTTAGGCCTGTGATCCTCCTGTACACGGTCTCTCACAAGCTGCCTCTTGACACTACCCATTTGCACTATTTCTCCACCTGCAACATAAAAGTCTTGCTCTAGGGACTGGGGCCACAATGCCATCAATGGGGCTCTAGGACACCCCTAATTGTCCTTCTTATGGCCTCAGAGCAGCACCTCTAAGCTGCTTGTTTTCATTACACCCATGAGTGAGACAGGCCAAGCACAGCAGTGGTACCACACATTAATCGTGTCATCCATTAAAGGTTAATGAGTGCATCCGAAGCACAGTATATGGTAAAAGGCGGACATACTGCTGCTGAGGAGACAGAAGGTACAGCCAGCAATTGCTACAGAGCGTGTAATTTTGCTCCATGAGAGGTAACACTCAGGGAACTATGGGAAATCCTGAGGAGGGACAATGCCAGCCACAATCCAAAGTACATCTTTCTCCAGATCTGAAAGGCCACTCTCTGGACATCCTTTTTGATGACTCTTATTGGAGGTCCTGTGAATTGCTAACCCCACTTCTGGAACTGATTGGACTCTGGCTGCTCTAAGAGCTGACCTCCATAGGTTCTCAGCCTTTTTCTCATTTGTTATTGATGTTGATAGCTGTTGGTGGGGGCAGGGGAGGCTTGACCCTTCCTACATGCTAAGTACACATGTTACTACTAAGACCACCCCAGGCCAGTTCTCACCTCTTTAAAGGATTCAACTGCCAGCTTTCTGTAGTAAATCCCCTGACTAGTAACTCTTCTGTCTTTATGAACAACAATAAAAGACCCATTTCCACAGAGTAGCAAATATCAGGTCTGGCACTGCCATCTACATAAGTTCTTTCTATGTACCAGACAATTGCACTTTACCAGTGAGAAATGTGAGAGCGTAACATTCATACGCAGAGCTGGGACATGAAGTCTGGCTCTAGAACCAAATATTTGATCACTTAGCTAGAGCTTAATAAGAAAAAGCTAGTCAACATTTTGCTCAGGGCACTGTTTCCCCAGACAGGTGAACAGGTGTCTGCGTCTTTGCAGGCCAGTTTCCAAAATATCCCCTGATGCTTGGGTTTTTCTCTGCATTGTACATCTGTCGGCTCCAGGCACTGGGTACAGCTCAGGGCCCTCCAGAGAGATTTTACACAGTAAACATGTTTGGGCTGGTTGCTTAGCAACAACAAAGACAGTATGAATTTTTCATCACAAGATTAGCATATATTATTTCAGGGAGATGAGCACACAGCCGCAGGAAGTGCTAAGCCCTTCAAAGCAATCGAATAGGGTATCTCTGTACTTGGACCTACCAGTCCCTTCCCAACAGCAGGTCCTGACCCATCACATTACTGGTTTTTCCCCCAGTTTCTCTTTTTGGTATGGCTTATAGATTAGTTAGTGTAATGATTGATGTTGATTATTAACTTAACAGAACTTAGAATCACTCAGGAGACAGGCTTCTGGGCATACCTAGGGATTATTTTGATTATGTTAACCAAGGTGGGAAGACCTGTCCACTGTGGGTGGCACCATCCCCTGGATGAAATCCAGGACTAAATACATGGTGAAAGGGAGCTGAAGAGCAGTGTGCCTTCACTGCCCTCTGCTTTCCTGTTACGATTGTGATGTGATCAGCTACTCCAAGCTCCTGCTGCCTTGATCTCCCTGCTCTCCCTTGAGCCAAAGGACAGCCTTTCCCCTTGTCTACTAGGCATGTTATCACAGCAACAGGAAAATTAGCCAAGAGTCAGGTTTGTGACTTATTTCCTAGTAGATCCCATACAGAAAACACTGTTGCACCCTGCCTAGGGTTTTAGATGCTGACCATGTAATCGGCAACTAAGAATGCAGGAGAAAGACTCAGTAGGGGAAATAGCCAAAGCAGCAAGCAGTGGTTAAGGCAAAGAGAGAAGGGAAAGAAGAGACCAGCAAGAGGACTCAGAAGGGCAAGAGGATACCTGAGTCAAGATCCAGAAACAATCAGAATAAACAGACACGAGCTCGTTCCTGGGTACCTGCCACACTACAGGGATACTGAGGCCGAGGCTCTCTCTTGCCTACCCTGAGTACAGGGTCTCTACACATTCCTCTACTAAAGGGCATCAGTTCAAACCCCACCCCGACCTTAGTGCCTCTGTGTTCACAACCAACACAGACTATTCCTTGCTAGCTCTGGGGAAACCTGGTCTGAAGATGAAGAAAATAGCTTCACAGAAGCAAGTGTTCTTGTGTGTGTGTGTGTGTGTGTGTGTGTGTGTGTGTGTGTGTGTGTACATGAGCACTATGTGCATGCATGCACAGAAGTTTCTGCAAAAGTCAGAAGAGGGCATTGTTTGGATTACCTGGAACTGGTACAAGCAGTTGTGAGCCACCATGTGGGTGGTGGAAACCAAACCCAAGTCCTCTGCAAGAGCAACAAGAGCTCTTAACCACGGATCTAGCTCTCCAGTCCCAGTAGAGCTGAATTTTAATAACTAAGGAATTCTTTGTATGGGCATCAGAACCAACACATTGGAGCACACAAAATACCTCATAACCAAAATGTAGAAACTAACGTGTCAGCAGAGGGGAGAAGAAAACAGAAGCATCCCTCCCTCCTGCCCTCTCTCCCCTTCACTGTGTTTATACTCACTTTTCCTCCTCTTCCTCCTCCTTCCCCTCCTCCCCTTCCCCTCCTTCTCTCTTATTCTTTAAGTTGAGCATTTCAAGCAGCGTCTCACTGTTCTAACTATGTAGACCAAGCTAGCCTGGAACTTGGAGATCCTCCTGCCTTGCCCCTCAAGTGCTGGGATTAAAGTTTTGTGCCACCATACCTGACCCTCTATTCCTTTCTTTACCCCTGTAATGACATTTATTGAGCACATACTGTGTGCCAGGCTCAGTACGCGGGGATGGGTACACAGTAGTGACTGCTCCCTCCTCCGTGACACAGTGACCCATTCTCTAGCCTCATGAAGCATACAGTGCTGTGGGCAGGACCAGAGTCAACAGAAAGGCCAGGGTGTGTGAAGTGAAGAGCATGAGGTCAGGCTTGAGGGTCAGTGAAGCTGAGGCAAGCATCCCATTGCAGCCCCTGGTCAGGCCATCCTCATGCATGCTCCATATGTTCTAATGCCTCTGTGGACTGAGTACGGCTTCTATTTAGTTCCCATGGGTTTTTGTATTAAGGTGAAATCCACACAAAACCCGACCACTTTAAAGTGCATGAATCATGAATCAGTGCCATTTAGTACATTCGAGTTGTTAACCAACTACCACTGTACCTAGTTCCAGAATAATTCATAACCTTGGCAGAAAACCTGCACTGCTGAGTGAGAGCCTCTTGTCCTTCTTCCCCAGGCTCTGGTAAACACTGCTGCTGGTCTCCTTGGACATTTCGTATAAATAGAAACATTTAGCAAGTGACCTTCTGTGTCTGGTGTCTTAGAGTTAGCATAATGACTGTTTTTGCAAAACTTTGTTTTATTTTCAGTTTTGTGTGTGTGTGTGTGAATCTGAGCGTATGTGTGCAGGTACACTTGGATGCGGATACAGGAGGCTGTCCGAGTGCCTGGATGGGAAGTTACAGATGGCTGTGAGCTGTCTGCTATGGGAAGAAGTGTGTGAACCCTGCTTTGGTCATCTGCAAAACAGCAGATGTTGGTACCTGCTGCACCAGCTCTCTAGTCCCACCACTCAGAGCATTGCTAAGGTTTGTCCCATTGTTCACACACCCCGCCTGCTTTCCTTTCCCTAGTCCTCCTCCCTGGACATCACAGCCTGTTGGTTTGTGTTCCTTCAGGACATGATACACATGGGAGTTGAATTCCAGATCATATGGAAATTCTGCATGTAACTTCTGGGGGATCAGCCAAACTGCCTTCCATGGATACTCTGCCATTTTCTATTCTCCCAACAATATTCAAGAAGCCAAATTCTGAAACTCTTTTTACATTCTGATTTCCTTCCTTCCTTCCTTCCTCCCTCCCTCCCTTCCTTCCTTCCTTCCTTCTTCCTCTTCCTCTTTCCTTTGAGATAGCCCCCTTGAAACTGTGTGAAGCTGTGCTTTGGATGTAAGCTATGCCCTGCCCCCACCCCACCTAGGCTTGCTGTGTTCTAACCTCTGGCCTCCAGCCGGTGGCGATGTTTTGGAAGGCTGAGGAAGTGGAGTCTTGCCAAGAGAAGTGGGCCACTAGGGTTGGGCCTTGGGGTTTTACAGCCTGGCCCCACAACCTGTCTGATCTGTTTCCCGATTGCAGAAGCAATCTGATCAACTGCCTCACCCTCTGGCTTCCTGCCTCTCTCACCATGATGGCCTGGTATCCCCTAAAACTGTGAGCCAGAATCGGCTCTCCTTCCTGTAAGTTCCTTCTTGTCAGGTTTGGTCACAGCAGCAGGAGACGAAACTAAAACACACACGCATCTCACTTCAGAATCTCCTAAGCCTTTCCTGGAAACATTTTAAAATGATTCTTGTGCATTTATCCTGATTTACGTTTCTAAGTACACTGGAAGTTCATTGAAGTGAACCCAGGTACGTCTGCATGCATCTGAGACACTTGTGTCCCAGAAGCAGTCGGCGTGACAGTTGAGAAGTCTGTACCTGCCATTCTGTACCTTAAATCAGTTGTACGCTGTCTTGGCCCTCATCCTTAGCTCCCACCCCACCAACCTTTAGCTTGGGTTTGGAGCTGAGGACCCTGCTGCTTCACCCAGACACTCGAGTGTCCTCTAAGCTCAACTCCATTTTGTATATAATGCCCATATGTCTTGAGGCTGACAGGCCAGAACAGTGCCAGGAGGAGCTCTGACAATGTCCCCAATGGAGCTGCTGTGTGGCCTGTACCCAAGCCTTCCCATCGGAACTTTCACTAAGTGCTAACTCCTTGGCTAAAAGGCTTTCATGCCTTTACACTAAAGTAAAGGAAAGGCTTAGATGATTTTCACACTGCATTGAAGGGTGATTACAAGATATTTCGAGAGGTGGGTTGAGGCTTTAGGGTGACAAGGAACACTTTATGAGTTTTTCCATTATAATGACAAGAGTGTCGCTTGCCTACTAAAGCTTGCTCTATGGGAACAAGTTGGGACTGTGCCATGAGGGGCATTTACACATGAGTATGAATGAACAAAAGCAGGGAAGGGTCCTGAGGGAATTCTGTGTGATTGAGTCCACCTGGCAAAGACCCAGGGCAGGTTGATAGATTTCATTGATCTCCTTTGCCCTCACTTCCGCTCATTAAAGCCAGGGTGTGCTTAGCTTTCTTAGAAACTGGCACAGGGCTTGGAGGAAGGCTAAGAGGGTGAATGGATTGGAAGCTGCACGGGGGCTGGCTGGGGAGTGGGTGAGCAAGCTGCCTGCAGCCACAGCATGCTCACAGCATAGGCATGGGGTTGCAGGGGTGCTGCAGGTTTTGAGCAATCTCTGCACTTGCCTTGTGGCGTGTGGGCAGTCTCACTTCTGATTGGTTTCCCTCCCTTTAGGCCTTGGTTCACTTGGTTAGCTTAGGACAAAGTAAAAACTTCACCCGTGGGCGCAGGGAGCTGTCTCAATCTGCCAAGTGCTGACTGTGCAAGCATGGAGGTCTCTTCAAATCAGTGGCACCAGTCTAAAAGCCTGGCATAGTGGTGAGTGCTTATAATTCCAGCACCAGGGAGTCTATAGGACCAGGTATCTACCTCTGATCTCCATGTGTACATACACACAAGTGCAAGTGTATCTACACACACACCTAAGTCTTCACCTGTGAGGACCAGGCTCCAACACCTGGGAAGTTCATACTGTGCCTGACAAAGGGTCCAAACTGCTTAAGGTGGCTATGCTGCTGAGGTATCATGGAGAGGTAGTAGCAAGCAGGAGAGAGGTGTGTGGTGTGTGTGTGTGTGCATGCATGTGCACATGTGTATATGCAGGTTCATACATGAGAGCACTTGTGCATGTATGTGTACTTGTATCTGTCTGTGAGGGTGTGGTTGTGTGTTTTCGTGAATGTATGCATATATGTATGCATGTCCATATGCGTGTCTGGGTTCATATGTGTTTGTGTGTGTGCAAGTGTGTATTTGCATGCATATATGTGTGTTTGTGCACATATGTTTATGTGTGTATTCACACATCTATGTTTGTGTGTGCTATGCATATATGTATAACAGGAAAGTAGAAGGAGGACTATGATGTGGGAGGAAGATTTCCAAAGATCAGGAGAACCAAAGAAGGGCATGAGGATGGGAAGAAAGACATATCTTCAGACTGGAATGTGACTTAGTGATGAAACACTTGCCTAGCATATCCTTGATTCAGTCCCCAGCATGTCACAAAAGGAGGAAAAAGAAGACAACACAACTGGAAGATGACACAACTGACTATGACAAACTGTCTTCTCTCCTACACCAAGTAGATTCCCATATACATATAAAAGCAGAGGAAGTGTTGGGAGGGAAGAGGGGACAGAAAATTGGATGAGAGTGGGGAGAAGCTATTTGGAAGGGTGAGGTACGAGAGTGAGACATAGGCATGAAAATGCTATAATGGAGTTCAACTAACATAACTTAAAAAGTAAGGCATGGTGGTGCATGCTTGTAACACAGGGAGGTTGAGGCAGGGGAGTCAAGAGTTTAAGGTCATCCCTGAGTACATAGCAAGTTCAAGACTGGCCTGGGCTACATGAGGCCCAGTCTCAAAGAATCCAAAATAGTGATGACTAAAATGTTTAAAGAGGAATGTTCTGGAGAGGATTCAGAGTAGGGGAGAGCACTGGAGGGAACAGCAGAGGGTCTGATGGAGGCAGGCCCAGGCCCTGCCTCTCCTGGTTTCATACCTTCCCTTCCCTCAGAGCCCTTCAGCAGTCCGGCTTCCATTTCCAATACACCTTCCTTTGTCTAAAAGGAAGGACGAGCTGACAGACAGAGGCTCATCAGTGGTGTTATTTCAAGACAAAACCCAGCCTGACCTGCAGGCTTTCTGGTAGCTGTGCAAGTGTGTCCTTTGAAGACCTCATCTCCTACTGTAGGAGTAGCAGATGCTCAAAGCAGCACACGATGGGGCCTTTGTGCAAAACACTTACGGACAAGAAGAGCAAGAGAGTGTGAGGAGTGGCTGACTCACAGCCAGAGTTTTGCCATGTTGGCATCAGGATAGGGATAGGGAACCAGGGGATCTTTGCTTTCCACAACAAACACTCTTGGAACAATAGATTACAGAACCCAATAGGGAAGCCTGGCTGTGAAGACAGACAGAGGCTCTGTGGACCAGAGGCAGGAGAGCTCAGCCTGCAGGTGGCATGAGAGGAAGCTGGGGGTGGAGGTCACTGTGTCTCAGGGTGCCCTGAGAGGGTCATGCTCACCAGAGTCTGAATGGACAAAGCATCCTTCAGATCCCTATAAGGCAAGTAGGGCCTTAGTGGGGGACGTGGGGCACAACTGAGATATTTGCAGTCCATACAAAGGAGCTGCTAGCATCAGAGGAAGCAAATGCCTGCCAGTCCTGCCCGGTGGGGTTTCTTGACTCTTCCTTCATTTTAGGAAAGCTCCAGAATCCTTGGCTGTGTAGCTGCCAATGCCCTGGGAGAGTCTCACAGTGACTCCCTGTGTCTGCCTATACCTGGGCCTTGAAGTCTGGAATCATGGGCTGAGGCTCCTGCCAGGGATCCAAACAGCACTGCAGATTGTCCCTGGGGGAGGCGCCATAGGGCCACGGCCTCCTCAGGAGCACAGAGCCTGTGGCTGAGGTTGACTAAGCCAGGAGAAACCCTGCCTGGGGGACTCAGACAGGCCGCCTTGGGAGGCTGCGCTAATTGCAACAGTAAACGGAATGGTAATTAGGCTAATAAATAGTATAAATAATTAAGCTGCCTTCAAAGGCCCTTCTCAGAGTGATTTTGCTATATAGTCTTTGAGTGAGTGAAGTCTTGAGGCATCTGAGTAGATCCACCTTCTCTCTGCTTTGACATCAGCCAGTGACCTATGCCTTCCGCACCTGCCTTGGTTACCTGCTGTTTCCTCATTACTGAATCATCATGGAGATTAGGTAGCATGCTGTGGTGGTTAGAGTAAATTGTCAACCTTACAGAACCTAGAATCACTAAGGAAGCAAGCCCCCCTCCCCCCCCCCCCCGGGGGCCGGCCTGTGGGAATGATCAAAATTAGGTTAATTGAGGTGACAAGACCCATCTTGGCCATAGGTGAGACCATTCAGGTTGGGGGTGTCTCAGACAAATTAAAATGGAGAAGACTAGCAAAACACTAGAATTTATCTCCCTGCTTTCTGACTGCGGATACAATAGAACCAACCATAGAACCAACCTCCTCAAGGGCCTGCGGCCATACCTTTCCTACCAGGATGCACTGCACCTTCAAACTGTGAGCCAAAACACACAAAGCATAGTGCCCAGAATGCAGTAAGTGCTGGGTTAGAAACTGCCCCTTGTTTCTCCAAGGCCTCTCTCTGAGTCCTCCTGGCCCAGCTCCAATCTTATCCCACCCCCACCTTTTCCCTGAGCGACCCTGATTTTCTGTCCTTTTATGCTCTGGCCCTAGAGGCTCCTTCCTGTCAGCTACATTGCTAGAACACTGTGTGTTAGCCCAAGAGGACCCTGAAGGAGACCTCCCCTTGATTCCTCCCTGCCAGGTTGCTGAAGGTGGCTTGCTGTATCCATGACTGAAGGGCTCAGCACTTTCCAGGGGAATGTCTTCAGTCATCCAACTGCCCTGGGGCTTGTGACCTCCCCTCCTCTGAACCCCAATGATCCTGCTGGGCCTGAGATATCCACCATTCATGTTTCACGCTGAGGCCTTGACCCTCCACTAGTGTAAATGTTTAATGAAAGGTCCCCCATCCAGCCTCCCCCCCCACCCCCCGCAGCATCCTGACATCCAGTGCAAATGTACCCCATGTTCCGGCCCAAATCTAACAATGGGTGCTCAGTCAGTGTTAGCCACCATCACAGACCCTGAGAGTCAGCCAGGAGAATGAGACTGGGAAGGTGGGGCCCAACAGGGAAGATGCTTCTAGTCACACAAGGTCTCAACCTATAACACTGGCTTTCATTTTCCGTTTTATTCAACATCCAGACAGTAGGATCTGTGAATCTCATGGCCTTTAATACCTGTTGCCAATCAACACCTGGGAGCAGGGCACTTTAGGGTGGTTCTCATTTCAGGGAGCTTGTAAGGACCTGAGGAGAAACACCCCAAGTTTATAGTAACCAGAAGCCAGCTGTTCTGATATTACTGACCTCCTATGGTCCAATCATATTCTTGTACATTTTTCAGACCTGTTGCAGGATGTGGGGTGAGCGATGCAAGAGGTTTGTATCTGGTTTAGAAGGAAGAACAACTCTGTCAAAATGGCAGCTTGAAGGGAGATGTTCGACCTGGCTCTGCTGTGGTTGGGGACAGACATCTCTCTGTATTTTCTCAAGGGAGAGGATTAAGTTAGAGAGACAGACTGTGTAAACTGAAGAGTTTTGTCTACTTGCTGGCTTGTGTTTGTTATTGTTGTTTTAGCAAAGCTAAGCAAAGCAGATACTCCAAAGAGAAACTGCAAAGGGCCGCCTTGAAGGGAACAAGCTGCCCAGTGGGTTCTGCGTTGTGCATTTGAAAGAAACTTCTATAACTCTGGATCTGGTAGGCAACACATTCATGGGCTAGGGTAAGCAAGCCATTTCACTCCCAAATCATGGTAGACCAGATCTCCCTTTTAGGTCATTTCTTCCCATGATCCTATAAAAAAAAAGTCACAAGGGTACAGAAGTCAAAACCACAATGTAAGTGATGTATATTATAAAGCCAGAGTCTTTAACAGCACACACACACACACACACACACACACACACACACACACCATTCATTAGCACATATCTGGAAATTGGGTGAGCGCTCTAATTTCTGATCTAGTGGCAACAACCTAACTGTGACCCCAAAGGGGCATTCAGACCATGAAGAAATATAGCTGCCCAACATGTCAATATCCTTGGCTATCTTCAACTCCTTGCCTACCCAGTGTTTGCCCTTTAAAGGGATCGTCTCTTCTTGACTAGATAGGAAGGTCAAGGAAGGAACTAGTCTGCCCTCTAAGCCCTGCTGTAGGTAGTTATGCAGCACCTTCCGTTAGAGTTCCCTCTGGGCAGCTTACAAACCTGGAAGTAGAAGAAGAAAACAAAATTCCTCCTGGGTTCAGCTCTCTAACACACACCCCTCCCCCTCAAACCGGGTTCCACCCTAAGCAGTCCATTGTTCTTGGAGATGTCTCATCCGATGCTCCTTTTCTCGGCTTGGTTCTTGGTGCCCCTGATTCCTCCCTCCTGGACATCTCCCACCCCTCCATCTCTCTTTCTCCTCCCACCTCTCATGTCTCTCTGTCTGTCTGTCTGTCTGTCTGTCTGTCTGTCTGTCACTGTCCTTGCATGCACTGCTGCTGTGACTTACCTGAATCTATTTTGTTGAGGCCATTCTCCCTCACAGACTCTCCAAAGCTCTCGCTGTTAAAATAGAATTCCAAACCTTTTGTTCAAGGCCCTTGATGGCCTGGCCTCACATTCTTTTCCAGTCTCACCTTGGTGACTTCACCATGCCAAGGGTGTGTAGCCCTCTGGGTCCAGATTACTGCCATCTTCCTTGAGATGCCTTTGTCTCTTTCACCATTCATCAGCCTCAAGTTCTAGGCTGAAGCCCTCCTCCTCTGATCACACCGATGGCGAGGAGCTGTTTTTTGGGCCTTTGGTAGTGCACAGCCCCAAACACTGGACCTTTTAAGACCACACTCAGGGAACTGGAGAGACAGGAACACTTGCTGGCCTTTCAGACGACCTGAGTTCAGTTCCCACTACTTTCATCAGGTGGCTCACACTAACTGCCTATGGCTGCAGATCCAGATGCTAGCCTTCCCAGGCACCTGTGAGTGGCACACACTCACACAGACATATGCACATAAATAAAAATAACCTTCACTTTTAAAAGGCCATATTCGGCAGGCTGGGGGAGTAGCTCAGTTGTAATGGGTTTGGTCACACACATGAGGCTGCGTGGGTTCCGTCCTCAGAACTGCCCAAAATGAAAGGCTGCTGCTCACCTTTCTATACAGATGTACCCGGGGCAGCCAATACCTTTCATCTTGTCTATCAGTCCTTACCCATTGATACAGCACGAGGATGCCTGAGCTGAGCAAGAACGAACCCTCTGATAGATTAGCTATGTCTGCCATGAGTTCAGTCTCAGGAATTTGATGGATTAGCTGTGTCTGCCATGAGTTCAGTCTCAGGAGTTGGGGCATAAGCACTTCCTTGCTCCTGAGTATGGAGTCTCTCATCCAACCCCTCAGTAAACTCTCTGGGAGTAGAACATCATGTTTGCTGCAGAGGCTGGGTGAGTACACAGGAAATGGATGTGGGATGACTTATCAGATCCTAACCCAACGAGGAGAATCTAGGCTTAAGCCCCACATCTAAGGAGAATGCACACCTGTTCGCTAGCACACTACCTCCCCGGCTGTACTCATATCTCCAGGGTAGAGACTGCTGTGCCTTCCACATGACTGAGCACAGAGCACAGCTGTTCCCGGAGACCTGCACCTCTCTGCACTTTTTCCACCCTGTGTCACCCTTGATGGATGATTTATATGCTTGCCAGGCTCAGCAAATGTACTTCCTCCTCTAATGTGGAGAAAAGCTTCGGGGATGCGGATGTGAACAGCAGGCGTTGTTAGAAGGGTAATCTTGAGTGCACCCCTTATTTCATGGGTAAACACAATCCTGTTCCAGTAGCTTATGATTTTCAATAAGTTGGCATCATAACAGGGGTGAAACTGTTGTCCTGGCCCATGGCTTCATCAACTATGCAAGGATCATAGAATCAACAATTTC